>NC_046661.1:99113833-99149598 GCF_010883055.1 Belonocnema kinseyi
CATTTGTAGGGGGGTGGGGGTGGCTGGGGGGTGGAGGGTAGTCCGTTTAGCGTCCACTCGACTCGGGATACTTATAAGATACTACCATGATTTTTTCAGATTTTTTGGTCCAGAAATAAATTAGGCCAAAAACCGGCCTTACCGACCCTCCCCCTTTTCAATACGATATCTTATTCCGTGTTTTTTGTAAGAGGTTTAATTTGTGAAATTTCTGATTTTATGACGTTCACTTAGCTATGTGCAGAATTCCTAAAAATGAAACCAAGAATTCAACGACCAAATTTGGTTAACCTCCATAAAATGTTCCTATTGAAATTAAAAAAAAAGATAATAATTTGTTCCTAAATAAGTAAAGAAAAAAATGTAAAAGTGATCAGAGAAAGCGAGAATTTATGGAAATGCTTTATATTAAAAACAAAAGAATTTAGCTAATAATTTAAAACAAATTTGAAGTAATTAAATTAGTTTTACATTAAATAATTTAAAGATTTGGTTGGTTACCTTCTTGTTTTTTTCTTTCTCTTATTTTTGTCTAAAAAATAAACTTTTCTCTCTTCTTTATCAGAAAAATTTTGTTATCTTTTTTCAAATTTCAATAAGAACATTTTATGCTGGTTGTCCAAATTTTGTAGTTGGATTCTTAGTTTTATTTTCAGAAATTCTGCACATTACTTTGATTATCGGAAGTTGAACAGGATTTTAAATTTGATTTTAATCACATTTAAATTTCTTTAATTCTTCTTTTCACTCAGTTATGAATAATACCTTTTCGATAATTTTTATTGAAATTTACAACTAAAGTTTCAATAATTAAATTAGCCTATAAAGCTTAAGCACTCAAAAAGATTAATTTTATACAAAAAATTAATTTCTTAGAAAATAAATCCATTTATAACCAAAATTATTCAATTTTAAAGCGAAAAGGGCGAATTATCTAACAAGCAGTTGAACTTTTAAGCCAGAAATATTATTTTTCATCATAAAAAGTTAAATTTTATTCAAATACATAGTTTATTTTTTTACAAAATAGTTAAATTCAAATTACACAATTGAATTTAAAAAATCAAAAGGTAATTTTTAACAGAATACTTTAATTTCCTACTAAATTCTCAAATCCTCAACCAAACAAGATTACCTTAGATTCAAGCACTTGCATTTTCAACCAAACAAGATACATTTAGTTATAAAGATTGATAAAAAAAATGATTTTCAAATTTTTGATAAAATTGTTACATTTTTAATCAAAGAGATGAATTTTTATCTAAAATGATAAATCTTGAAAAAATAAATTTTTCACAAAAGAGTTCCACCCAAAAGATGATTTTTTAACCCAGAAGATTAATTTCTTGAAAATAGAATAGCTATACTCGTATGTTCAACCAAGGAAAAGAGGAGAATTAAAAAAAATATTCATTTTTCAAAAACTCATACAACTTTCAACCAACCAGATACATTTTTTTAGCAAAATAATATGAATTTGTAATAAAATAGTTTTACTTTCAACGAAAAAGTTATTTATCATTTAAATAATTTAATTTCATACTAAGTTGTTGAATTTTCATTCCAAAAAGCCGAATTTTCTATAAAATATTTCAAATTTCAAATAAAAAATATAATTTTTCAACAAAGAAGTTAATTTTCCGAAAAATATTATTTTTTCCTAAATACATTCATTTTTATAAATAGTGATAAATAGTTAATTTACAACCAATTAGTTGAATCTCTAAGCCAAAAACATGTAATTATGTACAAAAGGTGATTTTTTGATCCAGAAGATTACATTTTTTTAAATAGAATAGTTGAAATTTTAACGAAAGAAATGAATTTTCAACAACAAAAATTAATTTTCAACAGGGAAGTGCGAGACAGTCACGAGAAAGCAACGTTTTATTTTGTGCCAAAGATTAATACAACATTTATAAAACATTGATTTTATCCATTGAGGTTTTTACTGAGAAAAATAGTTATGAACGATGAGTAGCTAGTATTGAAAATTCTAAAAGAGATAATTATACTGTTTGCGGCAAAATTAAACTTACGGAAAAAGGTCAAAATTATGTAAAAGCAGGAATAAGAAAATTAATTTGAACAAAAATATAAGAATAATTAAAAAAAATATTATCAATAAAATTAATGTAAATGGAATATTGGATTAAACATAAAAACCTTTAGGTTTTTAAAATTTTAAGATTTGCTACCAAAGAGATGAATTTTTAATACAATTTCAATTCTTGTAAGTTTATATTTTCAAAATTTCTTTCCAAATTTCATTTTTTACCAAATTATTTTTACCAAATAATTTTTCAACCTGAAAAGATGGATTTTTAACCAAATGGTTGATTCTTTCAGGAAAAAATTGAAATTATATCCAAAAAAGTTCAATTATTAAGTAAAAAAAACAATATTTTAGTAGACTGTTGACAGATGAATTTTATATTTCTCCCCCGACTTGAGCTTCGAGTCGTATTCATTGAATTCACGGAATTCGCTGAATTCCGAGAAACTCTAAAATTTGACTACCTGCGTTAATTCCATTAATCCCTTGAATTACGTGCATTCCATGAATTTTGTGAATTTCCTAAATTCTTTAAATTCTGTAAATTCAGTGAACTCAATGAATTGCCTGAGTTTCGCAAATTTTAAGAATTCCTTGAAACGCGTGAATTTCATGAATTCCATTAAATCCGTGAATTCCGGGTTTTATATTAATTCCGTGAATTCCTTAATTCAGTAATTTCTATGGATACGTCAAATTCCTCAACTTCTATGAATTCTTTGAATTTCATGAATACGCGCGATATTTATTATATATTAACCCATTAACGATCAAACCTATCAATTTTATAACGTGATTTTGACCGCAAAATTTATGGGTATAATAATACAATAAATAGATCAAAAGTACTGTTCCTTAAGTTATTGGGTGAGCTCAATTCGAATCCGTGGTTAAAATTCAAATATTTTGACTTCAAAATTAAATATGGCGGTTTTTTTATGCAAAAATAGTGAAAAATGTTTGATTTTTTATTTTTATAATTTTTTTCAGTGACAAAACGCTTTATTATCTTGATATTTCTTGAACCATCTGTGCACAAAATTCTTAAACCTTAACAAAAAAATTTATATATATGTTTTTTCTTCCAAAATGGCGGACAAAACGCAAACTTGTTCCAAAAACTGGTTTTTTTCATCATCCTTGTTTTTCTCAAAAACTTTAAAGTTTAAAAAAAAGATCTATAGAAAAAAAATGTCTTAAAATTAACCATAGAACACTGAAATTTTTTTAGATATTTTAAAAAAAATTTTTAGATTTTGAAAAAATCAAAAATTTGAAATTTGCAAAATTTTTTTCAAAAAATCGGAAAAAATACAAGAATATTTTTTGACTAATTCATGACATTTTTATTCTTTGCAAATTTGTACCAAATCCTTTGCCGTAATGGGTTAACAAAAGATTTAGTTCCATCAGAACATTTCTTTCTTTGTCTGGAACAACTTTCCTGAGAAAAGATTTTTAGTGAGAACCAAAGGAATGATCAATTAAAAAATTTTAAACCCAGAAAAACAATTTTTCAACCAGAAAAAAATAAATTTTTTACAAAGTAGTTCAACTTTAAACTTATTATGTCGATGATTTTTTAATTAAAAATATAAATTCTTAACAAAATACTTAAATCCTCAAATAAAAGATTAATTTCAAAGAAAAAATAAAATAGTTTAATTTTAAGTTAGGGAAGTACGTTCTTAACCAAATAAATTTTCAAAACAAAAAAAAAGTTAAAATTTTCAGCCAAACAGATGAGTTTTCTACCAAAAAGATCATGATTTTTCAACCAAAAATATTGAATATCATTAAAAAATAATCACAGGAAAAACGGAATAGTCAAATTTTTAGCTAGAAAAATGAGTTTACAATTTGTAGAAACTAATTTTCTATCAAAGAAATGAAATTTCAACAAAAAAAAAATAATTTTCTGCGATTTTTTAAAAACAAATACATGAAGTTTTAACCGATAAGGTTAATTATCTACCAAAAAAGCTAAATTTCCATAGAAATTCAATTTGTCTTTTTGAACTTCATTTTTCGCGATTAAAAAAACACTATCCATCTTATCAAAAAATAATTCGCAAAAAAATTGCCGATCTAGTTCGGCTAATAAGTTTGGTGTATTCATTTTTGTGCTTGTCTTGTACCGTTTTATCAAAATTAAAAGAAAACTTTTAATGTTATTTTTTTATAATTAAAACAAGTACTTCGCATCTCATAACAAATAATTAACAAAACATGTGTCGGTATTTTCTGGATGAAAAAGTTTCTTCGACTAAATTTGTTCGTATCTTGCATATTTTAACTGCAGAATGAATTTTTTAAAAATAACATTGTCTATGATTAAAATGAAAAAATATGCGTTTTATGAAAAAATGCATAGAAAAATTTATTCATCTTTTTGAGATGAGAAGTTTTGGTTTTCAACAGAATTTCCATTTATCGTATGACTTTTCTGAAAAATGGAAGTTTTTATTTTTTCACAAAGCATCTTCAATGGATAAAAGCAGAACGCTTGTAAAAATAGTTTTCTTCTGAGTCAAGGGTTCTTAGAACGTGTGGATTTAATAAAAACCGACAAAGTAAAATTTTACATAAAGCTAATATCATCTCATTATGAGAAATGTAGATTTAAAAAAACACTTCTGGCCATGAAGGGTTTTTATTTATAACAAATTTTATTAAAAATAAAGCAATAGAGCCTATGAAGCGTTAACAGTGTTATTAATGGATAGCATAAGTTTTGCAACAGTTTTAGGAAAAATTATTAAACTAATGGGCCTAAATGTGCAAATATCAATTTTGTTTAAAAATCGTTTGGAACACTGTAAATTGCAAACGATCTAACGAAAAAAGCGCACTTAGAGAAAGAACTTAATTTTTGCGCAGAAATGCTAAAAATGTTTTTACATAATTTTTCTGCTAATAAATATTGTTATTGTTAAAGACAATTTTTTAAATAAAAACTGAACAGAATTTAAAAATAATAATCAAGATTTTCGTAATTAGGGAACTTCTTCGACCTTTTATACAAAAGGTGCATCAAGGATCTCTTATAGTATACATAATTGTGACTGGACAAATAGTAAGGATTTGTAACAGTAAACTCAAGATATTTGGATTAATAATGGTTTTATGACAAATTATTTGATAAGAATCGATGACCATTTATAATGTGAATGAATAATGGTTTATGCTTTGAAGCCAAGAACCAATTTTTGAATATAGATGATATCTGGATTAAAGATATTTCGATTTAGTATTATGTTAAATAATACTTACGAGCAGAATCAAGCAACATAAAAAGCAAAAAGAGTAGCGTCAGGACAGAAATCTCAATTTTGCTCTGCACTCACAGAAATGGTTTTAACAGAATTTCTCAGACTATAACTGAATGAATCTTGAAGATCTTATACTTGTATATATTTTATCTATTTTCTTATTCTTTTTAAAAATTCTTGCGTACGTGTAGAGAGCGGAAGAAGCCTTGGCCAGAAAATAAAGAAACCTTAATTCTGTGTGTCCGTCCGACAAAGGGAACGGATTCTCCAACAAATTATTCAACTCATCAAAACTATGTGACTTTTTTCATGGAATCAATTTTACCGTAAGTATGACACTTAAAAATATTGTGTAAACAATCGAAGCCTCGGTAGAGATGAATTTGGAACAACAATGTTACTGGTATTGAAAATTATTTTCGAAGTATGACAAGAGATTCTTGGCCAAGGATTTTATGTTCAGAGTCGCAGTATACTATATCAACGAGAAAATTGTGTCGCATGTAAAAAACTATTTTAACATATGCTCACTGTTTGAATAAAGATTCGAGAAAAACAAATTTTTCTCGAACCGGGTTTCTAGCGACCATTTTCTATTGTTCAACGCTGGTCTGGATCTCGAAGCTGCGGCGTTTTAATAATAAGTCAGAACGATTTTTGTACATAATCCCTTTTGCCTTAAACAAACTGTTAATTTCTGAAATGGTAAAATTTTTATTAAAACTTTTATGTCCTCTAAATCTATTTTTAGTGATTCTATAAAAACTAAGAGTATATTTAAGTAATTCGTTCAGAGATAAATAGAATATAGTTTAAAAGGCTAATTTTAGCGCTGTATTTGTTTATATATTTTTCAACACAAGAGGAAATTATAAAAAACATTTTGGTAACTTGTCTTAGAAATATAATTTAAATAATTTTTAAAAACAAAATTTCAATATCTGTGAAAAATTTCAGGATGTGGACTACTTTGAATAGTAAATATTAGATCCGTCTACCTGTGCGGTGGACTGGCATCGCGTGTCTCGTATTTTTGTAGCTGTAAGATAAAACAAACATCATGCAGTGTAAACTGTTTATTAATTGCGGCCTGAGCTTAATTAATCTCGACTTACATTTTCCGGCTTTTTATCTAATTTTAATTCATTAAATTTTGTTTAGGACTATAGAATATTGAAAATAAATGGGTTTTATTATTAAATGTTAATATAAAAATATACCTACTGTAATCTGTAATACCAGAGATCTACATGTAAAGATCGGAGACTTGAAAGAAGAAAAGCAATTTTATATTCCACCAACTATATAAATTATTAGTTGACAAAAATGAAGAGTTTCCATATTACGTATGTTAAAGTATAAGAAATAATGAATTTAATCTTTTTTTTTTAAATCAGAATGATTAATTCTTAAACAAATAAAAGTTGTTTTTATTATAATATCTAAATTTAAATCAGTGAAATTTCCCAAATCAGCCGTGAAAATCTACTAATGAAATGAGAGAAAAGTGATTCACTAAAGAATGGTTGAAAATGTCTATTAATTCCATAGTCGACAGTTTCAAATTGTTACGTAAAAATGTGTCAATTTTCTAATGGCTGCATATTAATTTTAATTATAAAAAACTTAATTGAATGTAAAAAGGGATGCATTCAAATGTTTAATTAAAGACGATTGTGCAACATTTTCTACTCAGTGAAGAAAAATGAAGGCAACATTGTAAAACTCATTTTTCACTTTTCGAATTTATCTGCTCTTACCGACCAGTTTTTTACGAATTCTCAAAAAAAAAATCTCTAAATTCAACCAAAATCGGTTAATATTTAGGGGTGACGCAAAGACCATGAAGTTTCCCATTGATCTAACATGGGAAAAAGTCAGCTTTTTGTAAATCTAGTTTTTAAAGGCGATAATATGTTACAAATGATTCCGTGTTTCAGTCTATTGATCAGCGTTCGTCAGAGAATAAGAATCATTCATAAATTTTAGGCTTAAATAATTTTAAGGCACTCTGATTTGTCCACAAAGAAAACCACACAAGTGACAAATTTGAAATTTACGTAATATTGAGGTAGAAAAATTAGCGAGATAAAATGTTTCTCCTGCTTTTTTTAGGTAAAGTATATAATTGAACAAATACGTATAATTTAATTCATTGTAAAATTATTTAAATAAATTATTTTATTGTTATCATTTATTAGAATACTCATAAAGTATAGAATATACATTAATTTTGCGAGTTAACTGAAAAAAACAAATATTTAAAGAAACTAAAACCTTAAAATTTATAATTGATTCTTATTCTCTGATAAATTTTGAACAATATACTGAAAAAGGAATTATTTGTAATATATTGTGGCCTTTAAATATTAGATTTACAAAAAGCTGACTTTTTCCCATGTCAAATCAATGGGAAACTTCATGGTCTTTGCGCCACCTCTGAATATTAAACAATTTTTTCTTAAATTTCGAAGAGATTTTTTGTCGGGCAATTCGAACAAAATTGGGGGTGGGGGTGAAAAAAGAGAAATATGAAAAAAACCCAACAAGTATAAATAAGAACCATCCTAGTATATGTTGGATAATATTTCGTCACCTCCGGCAACAAAACGTTTTTACATGTTCCTGGTTCGAAATGAAAAAACAAAAAATATTTAGACACCTGATCAATTTCACCTTACTCTATTCACATTTCAAATAATTTCATTTCTGCTTGTCATGTACCTATAGCAACTTGGTGATTGACAATAGCAATTTAATGAAAATTACAAAAATCAAGATTATCCTGAAAAAGTAGAGGCAGGGTTGCGCTTTAAATTTTCTCCGAATGATTTTAAGCAATCCTTCAAATGAATTTAATAACTTCTTCTGTCAGGAATTATGTGCCAAATTTATTGTAAAGTCATTTTGACATTAATAGAATAATTCAAAAATCCTTAGTGATTTTGAATGTTGTATTAAGGGTTGTTTCAACATCCCTTAGAGATTCATGTCAGAAAATTCAGGAAATCGACATTACCTAGGAACCAAAACGACAGGAATTTGTTTTATATTATCATCCCAATGAAAAGGTATTGTTTTAATGAAAAATTTGACTTAGTCTTTATCAAATATCGACGTTTTGAGACCCTCTGAGACAGAAAATGATCAGATTGCAATGCAGTTTTATGACTTTTTTCGATAAGATGAAAATTATCGGAGTTAAAGCAATCTCAAAATTTAGAAAAAAAATTAAAATCACAATGTTAATCCAACAATGCACGATATGAAAAAAAGTACAGGCAAGAAAAATCCTGCTTCTTAAAAGCTCTACAAGATTATCGTGAGAAAATGTTGAATGTTTTTTAAAAATAAAAAATTAAAATTTTGACTCTACAAACCATAATAAAGAATAAGAAATTCCATTTTGCGATCAAGCTACCCAGTGGGCACAACATTTTAGAACGTGATTTGAACGTCTTAAAATCGTTTCTTGGACGTACAAGTCAAAATACGTCATTTGAACGTTTTCAAAACTGTCCTAAGTCAGACCAAATAATATTCTAAAAATGTTTTATGTTCGAAATACGTCTTTAAAACGTCTCTGGAACATTGTATGTATATGGAACGTTATATGGACTGATTTAGGATATTTTTAAGCCGTTCTAAAGATTTTCTTTAAGGTTTATGCTCACTGGGTATACAAAATACGTACAAGATGATTGCATAAAAATTATATACCCAAAAAAGATCTAAAAATTTGTGCTGAATTATTATTCAATAGGACGCGTAATTTTTGTCTTATTCGTAAAAATCAATGATTGAAATAAAAAAAATTTAATTTTCGGACAAACAATACAAACTTTGAAAAAAAAAGTTTATTACCTAAAAAGAAATACAAATTTTGTTTGAATACTTTTTTATACAATGCGCATTTTCTGTTTTAATCGTACAAAATAACATCAGGAATAAATAAATTGTTGGGGAAGACGATGCAAGGTAGGAAGAAAAATTAATAAACAAAAATTGTACAGTTTAAAAAAATCTATATATTTGTCTGAAATCATTTTCTGATGGAACGCGTAGTCTTTGCTTTAATCGTAAGGAATGGAACAAAAATTAAAAATTAAATTTTTAGACAATCGATACAAGCTGTGCAAAAATTAAAAGAAAAAAACTGCTCAACCAAAAAAGATTAGCAATAAAAAAATTGAATTTCCGGAAAAACAAAACAAGGTAGGAAAAAAATTAATAAACAAAAATTCTTCCTTAAAAAAATGTACAAATTTATTAATATTCGTATTTCAATTTTTCCATATAGACAGCTAAACATTGGGTTGATAATTTAATTATTAGGTTGAAAAATGCATTCAAATGTAAATTTTTGAAAATTTTTAATTTTTGTTAAAAAATTCAAAATTGGATTTTGAAAATTCTTGTATTTTGTTAAACATTATACCTTTTCAGTTCAAAATTCTTCTTTTTGATTGAAAATATGATTTTCTTTAAATTAATTATTTTACTAAAAATTCAACTAAATTTGTTTCAAAATTTTTTATTGAGTCTTTGGTTTGAAAATTCGTTTGATTGGTTTCAGATGTAACAATTTCGTTAAAAATTTTGTTGTTAAAAAATTGTTTTTCCAACTGAAAATACTCTATCACATTTCATGCCGAAAATTGATCTTTTTTTTTACAGAAATTCAATCTTCTTGGTTGAAGATTCATCTGTTTGGTTAAAGGTTTAAATATTTTGTTTAAAATATCTAGTTGTTTTGCCAAAAAAATATTCATCCTAATACAAATATATAGATGAAGAATACAAAATAGATTTTGTGGAAAGTTTGTCTTCTTTGGATGAATATTCATCTTGTGGCATGGAAATTCGACTACTTGTTTAAAATTTTCTCTCATTGATGATTCATCATTTCAGTTAAAAGTTTATTTTTTTAGTTAAAAAGTTCGAAAATATTTTCGAAGATTCCTCCTTTTGTTGAAAATGAACTTTTATTACTAAAAATGTAGCTATTCCATTTTTGCTAGAAAATTGAGGTATCTTACTTGAAAATTCACTTATTTTGCTCAAAAGTCGTATTTTTTAAAATCGAAAATTAAATGATTTGGATAAAAAATTCATATATTTTTTTCAATTTATTTTTACTTTAAATCAAAATATCTTTTTATGGAATTATTCACTATTATATTTTTTATTGAGAATACACTTTCTTTATTAAAGATTTAGAAGTTTTATTGAAAATTTAACTATTTTACTAAACATTCAGTTTTTTGTTCAAAAATTATTTATTTAAATAGCAAAAGTAATAATGAAATTTTACATTAGTAAATCTTAAATTCTTGTCAGTTCTATTATACACATAAATGTGACATTCTTAATCATGCGTGTGAATTTTTCAACATTCCTTCCTTTTAGTTTTTCAAATCTCCCAATCAGCACTGACAAAAAGTGAAAACAATGCTTCTGAGATTTTCGTGATATACCTATTTCTAGAATTGATAAGGATCCAGGTCAACCAATCAGTTATGAATTGCCTTTTAATGCAGGTTTGATCAGAGAAGTCAGATTTAAGGAAAAATAAAATTTTAAAAAGAAATGTTAAGTAAGTTTCTGATAGTGAAAACCTAAGGCTTTCTTTTGAGGTATCTAGAATTCAAAAAAAATTCTTAGCTCAATCGCTGACATGGTTTAGCAGGGATATCTTTAGGTAGAAATAATATTATGTCGTCATACAGAAGAATTTTAAAATAGAGTAAATTTTAAAAATGTTTTATATCAAAGTTGTGTTTGTGTATGGAAATTTCATAACTTATTTTTAATTAGGTAACATAACTTGAAAAAATTAAGCCTTTTACAGTCACCGGAGCAAGAATGAACCGGAATTTAGAACATTATATTATAATAATTACTTCAATGAGCTTGATATGTACTTTTCAGGCGTAAGGCAATCTTCATAAATTTCAAGATAATAGGCAGCGAGTTCAATATTTTTTAAATGCCCTTGTTATTGTGACAGCACATTTTTTGATAAATTAAAAACTGTAGTTTGAAGGGAGCAGAGATTTGTGAATAATAGATTGCCTGCAATGCTATAAATAAATAATGGCTCGTCGTACGGGAAAATGTTGCGAAATAAGAAAGTTTTAGTTTATTCCAGAGAATTAAGAAAAACTTTTTTTTTAAATAGAACTTTATTTATCTGGCACGAGGAGAATAAGTACTAAGGATGGATAGAGAATTACTTATTTGATCTGTCGAGTTATCTTCTAGTTTAATAGTCAAAAACTAATTGATTAGTGAGAAGAAAATAAATTATAACTTACGAGGTCTGTTCAAAAAATACGCGGACTGTTTGAATTTCGCGGCTCGAGTTGGTTTCGGGAGAATCCGCTTGGTGTCGCTAAGTTCGTACAGATCAGCTGTTTAAAACGCGGTATTCCAGTCGCAGATATCTTCATTTGTTGATAAGCTACACGGTTTTAAGTAGAGAGAGTTTTTTTTGGTTGTCGGATTGTAAAATGGACATTCTGAAAGAGCAACGAATTGCTGTGAAATTTTGTGTGAAACTCGGGAAATCTGCAACTGAAACATTTGCCATGCTCAACACGGCCTACGGTGATGTTGCCATGAAGCGTACTGCATGTTTCAAGTGACAAGTGCCGAAGAGTGTGGAATATCAGTTGGATCTTGTTACGAGATTTTGACCGAAAAATTGAAGATGCACCGCATCACTGCGAAATTTGTGCCACGAATTATAACCCCTCAAAGTAAGAAGATTTGAGACGATTTCGGAGATTAAGGCAAATGCGACGAAGCAGCTGAAAGCCATGACAAAAGAAGTGTACCAGGACTGTTTCAACAAGTAGAAACACCGTTGGGATAAGTGCGTGCGTTGGGGAGTTGAGTATTTTGAAGGAGACCCAGACGTGTAACTTCCAAATAAAGTAGACTTTTTTATGTCCTCATTTCGCGTATTTTTTGAACAGACCTCGCATACAAAAATGTTAAAAAAAATAAATAAACATAGAACCCGTTTAAAATATAAAAATTTAAGAAAATGATGTGATTCTTTAACATTTTTAGCTTTATAATGAAATAATAAGAAGGTCATACTATGAAATTGTGAACGTGACCTCGTTTGTCTCCAATTTAAAAATACTGCATTCTTATTGTTTCAACAAGGTTAACAAATAAAAATTTCTTAAAATCTTAAAAATATAAAACGACCACTATGGAATTCGATTAATTGAGATATTTTTGCTTATTTCGTAGTGAAAAGTAACTAATTGCTTGATGCAAATAAGTAAATGTACTAAGTACTATATCTAAAAATAAAAAAATATTATGAGAAAGGAGGACGTGAAAAATAGAAAGGTTTAATAAAACAACGCGACGATGTCCCACTCCTAACTTGATTAAAATAATCAAATGATTATATTCTCAAATTCTAAACGTAACGTTAGCCTGCCTCAATTTAAAAGTATTGCCATCTGATTGTTTGAACAAATTTCAGAAGAATGAGGCTTTATCAGAAACTTAAAATTACACTGGATCAATGGACTCTAGATTATTGACACATATTTAGTATCTTCATGAGCTACTTTTGCGCTTTTTTCCATTTTCAAAATGTTTTTATTTGTAAATATTTCTTATTGTCCATAGAAAATTTTAATTGAGCAAAAATTGAGAAAATCACTTGCCTTGAATAAGCATCAGTTTGAATAAGTATGCAAATGAGGTCACGAAGAAGGTTATTTGAATTTTATATTTTTTCCCTAATGTAAAAGGTATTTTGAGGACTTTGCATTAAAGGCCAAATGAACCTGCTCACGAGTTAAATTTTACAGATTCAATTATTGAAGGGAGTCACCAAAGATTTGTAAAAAATTACCAATTCGATTACTCGAGATATTTCCTAACTCAATATTGGAAAACAACTTATTGCTTGAAACCAATTAATAAATTCGGTAAAAAAGTATATTATAACTAAAAAAAGATTATAAAGACAGAAAACGTGAAAAATATAAACGTTCAATGAAATAACGCAATCGTGTAGCTTTTTCAACACTGTTTAAAGAATAAGGTCATGCTATGACACTATAAACCTGACATAGCCTGTCTCCAATTTATAAACATTGTCTTCTCATTGTTTGAACAAAGTTAAAAAAAAATGATTGCCTCAAAGTTTGTGAATAAATAATGGCTCATCGTACGAGAAAATAAGACAAGAGTTAACAGTTTTATCTTGTGGCACAGCTTAATAAGAATTGTAAAACAAATTTAATATGCACAATAAAGTTTCACATTTATTTCAAGTTTTATTAGGATTATGCAGGAGCGTTTATTAATAATAAGCGCTGTAAGTAATGGTTCTTATTAACATACAAAAGGTCTACTTTTTTACTATTTAAACAAAACACCTTTTCGTAAATAATTATTTCGCTGAAATAAATTTTCATTTGTTATGACTATTTAATTTTTTTAATCAAATGAAACATTTCCTTTGGCAAAAATGTTACATAATTATGCAAGTGCAATATTTTATTTATTAAAGAAATCCTTCATTAGTACAAAGTAGTTTCGTTCTCCACCCAAAGAGGTAAATAAATATATTACAAGTAGAATAAATTTTAAACTAAAATAAATTTTAACAAAAAAGTTAATTTACAAACAAGTAGTTTATTTTCCAAGTGAAAAAATAAATCTCTAACCAAAAAAGGAAAATTGTTAAACTTTGAACCACATAGTTGAATTTTATTCAACCAAAAAAGGTGAATTCTCAACGAAAAATGTAATAGTTTATATTTCAACCAAGAATTATTTCATCTTAAGCAGAAAACAATTAAATTCATCAAAAAACATTCATATTAAACCAAAAAGTTGAGTTTCTAGAAAATGGAAGAATTTTCAACCAAGACGATGAATTTTCTAGCAAAAAAACGTGTTTAAGAAAATGCAGGAAATTACAAGCAAATATTTGATTTTTCTACTGCAATGGATAAATTTGTAATTAACAATATGAATTTGCAAACAAAAATAGCATAGTTACATTTACAGTCAAGCAAGTTAATTCTGGGACAAACACCAACTAATTTTGAGCAAAATATTTAAAATTACAATACAAGATATAAATTTTTGATTAAACTGATGATTCTTAAAAAAATATATTTTTAAGAATGAATTTCCAACTAAAGTGACAATTCTTCCAGAACAATCAAACGAATTTTCAACAAAAGCATTCAACCATGTAATCAACTTTTGACTTAAATAATGAAATTTCAAAGCCAAAAAAATGGATTTATGTTAAAATATTTCCACTTTCCACCAAAAAAAAAATAATTTTCAACAAAAACCTATTCGTTGAGATTGCAACCGAGAAAGATTTGAATTAAAATAAAGAACAGTTGCACTAAAAGAAAAAAATATGAATTTAAAGAAAATAGTTGGAGCCGTAACAAAAACAGATTCATTTTTAACGATTGAATTTTCTAATGAAAAAGTCGATTTTTTAAACAAATAATTGTATTTACTAGTTAACAGTAGAATTTTTTCATCAAACGAGATGAATTCCGCACCAAAAATATAACAGTACATTTTTCAATTAAGAAGAAAGGACTTTCTACCAAACGTATTTGGATTTTCCAATTCGTTTCTATTAATTCAGCTCGCATTTGAGAGAATAAACTAGACAAAGGGATAAGGGGAAGTTTGTTAAAAACTGGAGAAAAAATGCAGTTTTAAAAAATAGGAATGTGTGAAAAAGTGTGATGTCAGAAATATGACTACATAGAAATATGTACGAAACTTTATCTCCGTTCATAACTCTACTGCTTTTGCCCCCCACCCCCCTTCCGGCGTATGGCCTTATTACCAACCGTACATTCTTTATTTTATGTATTTTTCTTAAGAAGAGAAGAAGGAATTTTAAAATTTTTTTATTATCAAAAAAGAGAAACATACTATTTTTAATATTTTCATACAATTGAAGCATTAAAAATAATAAATAGTATATATGTAAATTAGATAATTTAGAATAATATTATATTTCAGTAATTTATTACCTTTTTAGAATAATTCTATTTTAAAGGCTAACCATGTTAAATCGTTCATGTTCAGGATTAAATATTTAATAGCAAAGAGACTTGAACATTATTTTGTTCAAATTCAAGATTCAATTGTAGAGTTTGCCAACAATCCAACTTTAAAGAATGAAATCAAAGCAAAATTACAAAGAAAATAGAACCATTTTAATTTAAGCAATATAAGCATATTGTAAAAACTGAAATCTACTACTATAATATAATAATACATAATATAATTATGTTATACATCTACATGAAATTATGTTAAATTTTTTGCAATTTTCAGAAAAAAATCATGTTTCAGGGGGTAACTACCCTTAAACGTACTTAATGTTATTTTGTGTAATAATATGAGATTTTTGTGCTCAAGAATAATCGGAGAGGTTCTCTCACAAAGAGGAAAGAAAAATAGCATTTCCGAAATTTATTAAAAAATGTTTCAAGTGGTAAACTACCCCCGAAATATAATTAAAAATAGAAATAAAACGGTCAACTACATCTCAATTCAAGCACTAAAATTAAAAAAAATATATATTTTATACATCTGCACGTAAATAAGTTTTCGTGTTTTGCGATTTCCCTGAAAAAATCATATTCCAAGCAGTAGATTCTCTGTCGAATTATTTTAAATTTTTCTAAGGTAATCTGCCGTATTTATGAAAATAAACTAATTAATGACTTTTCCGTTTGCGCGAATGTAACATTTATAATCTGTTTGGAGAGCCACTTAACTTTATAGGGACTTTTTTCTCGAAATCGCAAAACGCGAAAACTCATTTCCATGCAGATCTATAAAATCTATTTAAAAAAATGATGTGCTCAAATTGAGATTTATTTGAACACTTTTTATATAATTGATATTATACTTAGGGGTAGTTAACCCATCATGGAAACATCGTTTATTAGACTTGGAAAATACTGTTCTTTCCTCACTGTGAGAGACCTTCTACAATTGATCTTGGGCTAAAAAATGACATATTATTACACAAAATAACATTAAATAGATTTAAGGGCAGCTATCCCCTAAAGTCAGATTTTTTCATAAATCGAAAATAGTAAGCTTTTTTCGAGAAGTTGTATAAAATATATACTTTTAAATTTTGCAGCTTACATTTAGATTTTTTCGGCTGTTTCTTCTATAATTGTAATTATATTTGGGGAGTGGTTCACCCTTGTGAACATCTTTTAATATATTTGGAAATGTTATTTTCCGGTTCTCACAGTGAACTAGATTTTTTTCCGGAAATTGCAAGAAATGTAAACTTATTTTTGTGAAGATATCTTGCGCGATAAAATGTAATATTATTACACAAAAATATATTAAGCGCGATCAAGGGTGGTTACCCCTGAAATTTGATTATTCTGAAAATTGAAAAAAGTAAACTCATTTTGACGCAGATGTATAAGATACTATGTATACTTTTTCAAAATTTTTGGCTTTAATTTAGATTTATTAGTCCGCTTGTACTAAAATTGTAATTATATTTGGGGGTGGATCACCCCTAAGAAAATTTTTTAATAGAAATAGAGAATACTTTTTTCTATCCTCACTGTAAGAGACCCACTAAAAACTGCAAACTACGTATTAATTTCGTTTAAACAAAAAGCATATTTTTTGGCTTGAACTTAGATTTACTGGGCCATTTTTTGTATTACTGTAAGCTTTTTTGAGGGCGTTTAACTCCCCCCCCCCCCGCCAACCATCACATTTTTCATCAAATGGAGGAAATTCAATTTTTCATTCCTTATTGCAAAGAAATTCCTACAATTGTTTTCTTTAAAAAATATGTTGTTGTACACGAAACAATTAAATTGTTGACACCCCTATTTTCAGGGGTGATTCCAATCTCCTAAAGCGTTTTTCTTCAGATGATAAAATACGTGCATCTTAGTTTTTGGCGCTCTACAACATATTGCAGTTTCATAAAAATCAGAGGCGGACACTTTATAATGTTTCCTTTAATGATTTTGGCTTGTTTTCAATCCTCTTTAATATCATGTTTTTAGACTGTCACGAGCTCAATTAAATTTTATTATATGCAGCGACTGCATATTACGAAAAAATGAATAAATTGTGTTGAAATTTTAGAAAATGGTTTAGAATGATTACATAATAGCATGTTTTCCTAGCCCAATTGACTTTTTATTTTGTTTGGATACTTTATCCAGGATACTAAGACCCTGATTTCAGTTAAATTCTAAATTGAAAATTATTAGAATTTGAATGTCTGAATAAACTAAAATTTTTAACGGACAGGCGCACGTGCTAGTTATATTTGCTGACGTGTTGCGCATGGTTAAGAATGTTAACATAGTTTAGCGTGCTATCTCGTAAAATATTTCAATGTGTTTATATTTTTTAAATGAGCCTATATTTGCACAGCAGTAATGTTTGGATCACATGAATTTGTGAAATCAAAGTTGGCTTTGTAATTTAAAATAAAAATTCATATTAAAATATTCTAAATACCTTTTTCCCTAAAGTATACTTTAGGAAAAAAAAGCTATTTTGAAGATACGTATCTACAAAATAGCTTTTTTATATTCATTTACTGTAGGAAAGTTTTCAAATAAAGTTTCTGTGAATAATTTAATATGCATGTTTGTAAATTACTTAGCCAACTTTTATTTCAAAAATTTATATAATTGTAATTAACAAATTTGTGCAATGCAGCTGTTTTTTTTTGTAGGATTAAATTTCTTTCAATAACTTGGTTTTTTAAATAAAATAGGTATATTAGTTAAATTTTGAAATTCTAAGAAAATTAATTCAGATGTTATTAAATTGAAGCCTCGACAAAGGTAACGCTAAATTATCAAATATCTGTTTTAAAGGAATCAGAGTTTAAACTAATAGTACAACAAATTCATGAATTTTAATATTAATGAATTTAGTTGAAAATTTATGTAGACTACGACAAGGAAAACAGTCACTAGGTTCAGTAAATTTAATCGATACCGTGAATCGGGGTAACTATAGATCACAATTTGCTTATTTTGCAGATCGCAGCTTCGCTAAAAATCGTAAAATATATTGAATTTTTTTGTTATGAAGATTTTTTTTATGAAGATATCCTGCGAAACTAATAAAAATAGTATTCTGTGTATAGTTATTAGTAATCAAAGTTTGATCCATACCCGCACTCCCGACGCACAGTGGGGGAAAAATGAATTTTTCATTCAAAATAACGTACAGCCCAAAAATATTGACTGATTTAGACTTAATTTTTTTTAATCTGATCAAATGTCAGAGAAAATTTTTGAAACTGATTTTTGATTTAGTTTTACAATACTTTCATAAATTAATAAATATAGCATAAGAATCACTAATTTTTTCAATTTGATGTTTCGGGTGCTCGTCAACAATTGGAAAGTCGTTGTAATCGTCTACGTTTAACAGATCTTCATTAATTTAAGATATTAATTTATGATACGATAAGAAATAAAAAATGGATGTTTTAAAACAAACGGAAAAGTCGTTTGCAATTATTCAGTTTGTGGCTAATACCAGTGGCAGCGTATTTATTTAAAGATTTTATTGAGATGATGACGCGTTTCGGTACAGATCTGCACCCTTGTCAAATCGTAGTTGCATTTCTTAACAAAAGTTTGTTGGAGCTGGAAAAACACGATATTTTACAAATACCATGGTACACTATAGTTTTATAAAGTTCATGCCATGATGTAGTGAAGAAATCGAACCTTTAAATAGGCAAAATATATTTACCTGTTTTTGGAAACTGAAGATAGTTGAAAGTATTCTATTAATAACAGTGTTATTTATAAAAACATATTAAAATGCTAATTTTTTTAAAAAGTTTTTGTTTGTTTCTATGTAAATCTAAATTGGAGTAATTCTATAACCATTAAAAAACGTTTGAAAGTTTTTTGAAATTTATGACATTTCTGTAGATTATGTTTGCATTTGTGTTAAAAATAATTGTAGATCATTATAAAAATGTATTGCTTATAATCTCAGGAGTAAATCCTGGATTATTTTAAGTTGTTTAGTTACATTTTAACAAAGTAATTAGAGACAGACAAGTGACACTTATAGGTTAAAATTATATAACAGTATTTTGAGGTTATGTAATAAGTCATGTGATACTTTTTGACCGGGAAAAGTACTGCTTTTTTAAACTTTAATTTGAGAAATAAGATTCTGATATATAATACTTAGGTTTTGGATGTCAGTTCTGTAATTTATAGCATTTATTTCGTTTTTAATATAAATAATTTCAAGAGTTAATCTTTTTTCCTCATTCGGTTCAATATTAAAAATTTTAATGCCTTTAATATTAAAGTTAAAGTTGTGAGAGTATAGAGTAGCGTGTTTTCCTAACGCGGTGTTATCTTTATTATCTAATATGGATCTTGCATGTTCTCTAATTCTAACCCCTAAGTGTCTTACAGGCTGTCCAATCTATATAGCTTTACAATTCAAGCATGGTATTCTATAGATAGTATTTAATTTATGTAATTTATCTGTTAGATCTTTAATGTTAGGAAAAAAAATTTTATTACAAATATTTTCAACAGAAAAGGCAATTCGTATATTACTTTTTTTAGTGAAAATTCGGAAAAGAATATCATCAAAACCATTAATCAATGGTTTGTTTATTTGTATTAATTGTTTTTTTAATAGTTTCGTAACATTCAGCTATCTTTAGTTTTAACAGATCTATGGGGTAACCATTTTTTAATAACGTATTTTTAATCATTTCTAAATTTTCATAGTGAAATCTACTATCTGATAATTTTATCGCTCTATCGACCAAACCAAAGATGACACCAATTTTATTGCACATTGAGTGATGCGAAGCAAAGTTGAAAAAACGTCCTGACCATACAAGTTTTCTATACCAGTTTGTTATAATTCTATTGTCTACTATTTCTAGTGTTAAAACTAAAAAATTAATTTTATTTTCTTTTGCTAATTCAATAGTGAATTTTTATTTTTTATTTATAGAGTTAAATTTCTTAAGAATATTATCAACTTTTTTTGGAAGGCAAATTAAGGTGTCGTCTATATATCGATAGTAGAAAAGAATTTTATAGTTTAAATTATTTAAAATTTCTTTTTCAAAACTTTCCATCACTATGTTTGCAACTGCTGCAGAAATGGGCAACCCCATGGGAAGTACAAAAATTGGTTTTTTGAAGACATGATTGAATTTGCAATAAGAAGATTCTAGGCATGAACTGAGAACTGCATTAAAATCTTTTTTATTTAAAAAGGTGTGTACTTTTATTTCATTTCATTTTTCTAAATTGAGTTTAAAATTAATTTCCAGGATATATTTGTATACATAGATACAAAATCAAGTGATACAATTGTATAGTAATTAGGTATAATATTATTATCAATTTTTTTAAAATTCCCAACTATCTTTAATGTGATATTCAGTTTTGCCAACAATTATTTGTAGAGACTTAGCTAGATATTTAGAAATGTTATGTTATGTTATGTTCCTGTGAACCAGGAAAAGAAATTATAGGTCGTAAAGGACGATTTGCTTTAGGTAGTTTAGGTAAACCATAAAATTTAGGTGCATTACCATTTGTACTGTGATAGAAATTATATTGATTTTCATCAATTGTTTTATTATTTTTAAGTTTTGTCAGTAGTAGTGTGAGTTTAGCTTCAATTTTTCTAGTAGGATCGAAATTTAATTTTTCATATGATGTTTCATCATTTAAAAGTTGTAAGGCTTTAATAATATAATCTGTTTTATTCATTATAATACTTTTATTACTTTTGTCAGCTATGATTAGGATACTATCTTTATTTGTTTCTAAAAAATTTTTATTTTTTTTATTTTTTGTTTTAGCTGAAAATCTATTTTATTAAATTTATAATTATAAATCCAGTTTTGTGTCCAATATGAAATTTTATTTCTAATGTCATTTTGATTACCTACTGTAATATGTTTAATTGAATATTTAATATTAGTGATGATTTTTTCAATTGGAAAATTTTTTTTAAAAAAGGAATACCAAATTTTCCTCCTAGACTTATAATTTCTTTTACATCTTCAGGTATGGGTTTATCAGCCATGTTAATAACCCATTCATTTTGATTTTTAACTATCTAACTATATTTGTAACTATTTGTAACTATAGTCCAAAAAAATAATAATTTGCTTTAAATTATTTTATCAAACACGAAAAATTCGTTTTTTTATGAGTTTTTTTTACCAAAGAACCTTTTGATAATTTCAAAATAATTCATAATATTTCGATCAATTTTATTCACTTTTAGACCAATATAGTAAAGAAATTATTCCGGCATTTGTTGACGAAAAAATTCGAGTGAAGGGTTTCGTAGCACCGGGCTGAAACGTTGTGTTGGAAAGGTTTCAATCTCTCAATTAGGTTTTCTCTGAAGTAAAATAACTTTAAAACATTTTATAATTTTTCCTACAATAACAAAATAAATTTTTCTTAATATAAAATAAATAGTTAATAAATGTTCTGTTAAAAAAATGTTGTTTTTTTCGTTTGCAGTCCTCCTTTCAGCACCATTCATGATGAATTATTAAATTGCGTGATTTTTTAAGACAATTTCAATTTAAAAATCATTGTTTGGACACTTGTCAACGGAAAAATCAATTTTTCTAATATCATTCCTTTTAATTGGGAATTCGATAATAATTTCGTAGACAAGCATGCTTCGTTAATAAATTTGTATGATATTTTTAAATAATTGATTATTCGAAAATTTGTCTACTGCGAAATTCGTTTTTTATGTCAGTCCTTTTAATTGTGAACTTAATGATAACCCCAGAAACATGCAAAGTATGTTTTTTAACGAATCTAGTTAAAATATGCATAGGCAAAACTGAAAGAAAAATGTAATTTTTCTCCATCGTGAAACAGCAGCCTTATCAAAAGAATGAAAGTATTTTTTTCGACAAATCGTTGAATAGATGATTTGTTCATTCAATTTGTTTAAATATGCCATGAAAATATTTAAACAATTATGACTTTAGCTTAAATCATCCAATAATTCCTTATTTATGTATGTTTTTAATTAATTATTAAATTAGTGTCTTATATTATAATTGAAAGGGTGAAAGAGAGACAGCCCGGATAGCATAAAAGATTCCCTAAACATTCCTGGAACATTTCAATGGAAGATTCGGAGAATTCCAATAAAGTTTCGGGGAATGTTCGTGAGTAATTTAATTAATTAAATTAATTAAATTCATATGTGTATAATGCGCAAATTTTCCACGAATATTCCCGGAACCTACCTTGGGACCCTTCCTTGATAGGCGGGCATTCACCTACTTCCGGGAACATTCATGGAACATTTTTCGAAATTCTCTTAACCTTTTCATGGAATGTTCCAGGAATGTGATCAATGCGTAAATAATTTTAAACTAGAAGCGATTGAAATTCAACATTTTTACGTCACAATTAGACAGTTTCAAATTAAATCTTTAAAACTCAAGAATTTCGCAACGTATCAATTGCAAATGTACGTTCAGGAAACATAAATAATTTTTATCAAAGATGTAGTTTATATAACTATTCAAAATTTAAAAATATTTGACTTTGGAAGGCTTCAAGAATTAATAATTCTGTTTAGCTTTTTCAGGTAATACCATTTTTTGTGAAAAACAGGCGTCTATCAGAGATAAGTTATCTTCTACGGGTGAAAAAAAACTGTAAAAATATATAGAGGCGGTTAAGGTCTTTAGATAAATAACAAAAATTGTCATGCATTAAGATATCAAAACCGCGACAGTAAGAATTTGAAGGCCGTGCCTATCACATGTACTCAAGTTTTGATATGAATAGCCAGGTTTTTTCATGGCGTCTAGCAGATCAAAATTTTGTATTAATTGATTTCAAATTTATTATACTTTTTGCTGCATAATTCTGTTTCAGAGAAAAATTAGGCAACAACGAGGTATATTGACCTTTTTCGAAAAAAAATTTGATGAAGCTATTCATGTTTAAAATTTGTTGTTTTGTTTTCCCCGGTCAACTAAATTTTTTCTTTTCTAATTTAGAACTTTAGATCATAGTATAGAAAGACGAACAACCGCAAAAAGGCCAAAATCGGTGGTTTTAAGTTAAAAAAAATTAGCTTTGCAGATTCATTTTGAGAACTTGAGGAAAATTTATTCTTTTGTGACATTAAATCATACATTAGTGTGGCCTAAAATGTTTATTTTTTAATTTTCATGCCTGTAAACCACAAATTTCTTTAAGTCCCAAAAAAAAAATAAATGTATTTTTGCTTTGAAAAAAAATTTAAGGTTCCGCAAGCCCCTGGGAATTTTACACATATTTCCCATAACAGAAAAAGACGTTTTTGGAAATTTTATTCAGAGTCCTCAATATTCAGTTAATCGAGTTAAAACTTAACGCTTCTCTTTCAAATTAGCCATACTATATGAAACTGAACTTATTTTACAAATATTAACCACGTAAGTTTTTTCTTTTACAGTGTCAAAAAAAAAACACTATGAGAAAAAAATTAGATTTCTTAGAATAAATAAGTTAGAAATTCGCAGTTTTTTCCCAATTTTAAAAATGTTATTATCTAGTTTTCCACTATTTCATACTAAGAATTAATTAAATTTAAGATAATTAATTGCTTAAACAATTGCAAAATATTGCTTACATATTTTTTATGAATCCACGCTGACTTGAATAGTAGACATTTTATGTGTAAAACTGCGTTGTTTTGTTCAAATTTCCTATTTTTCACGTTTTATATTAACACCACTTTTCATGTTATTATATACACTTTTGAACAGTTTTCTTTTCTACCAAGAATTTAGTTTTTCTATATTAATTTACGAAATACCTGAACTACTCGTATTAGTACCTTTCAACCTGCCTGATTCGAACTCGATACGCTTGAACGAATACAAATGTTATCATTTTTAGTTCAGATACTTTGTATTTAGAATAGATCTGCTTAAATATGCACTTTAGATTTGAATATTTTAGGCGAAAAATGAGCTAAATTTTAAAGTTTGACTTTTCAAAATTTGAATCGCCAGAAATTTTTTTAGTCGGTTTTAGGTAATAATCCTGTAATGTGTATATTTTAGAACTTGATTATCGACAAGGAACTTTTCGTGTCATAAGCGCAAAAATGATAAATGCTAGTTTGAAACAGAATTCTCGCCCTATTTTTTTTAAATACGCAGAAATATATCTTTAGAATTAACTTTTGCTAAAATTTCTTTTTACACTTCATATATTTCTGCTGGTTTTTTATATTTCTGAAAAAAAACGATATTTAAAATAATATATGTGCCCTTTCACCGAGTGTCATTTTTATTTCTCTCTGCGCGAAGATGCAGTGTCTTTGTTCTTTTGTTCGTATCAGAAAGTAAATAATATAAATCTTCCATAATAAATTTCTGAAAAAGTTGTATTGCAAATATTTTTGATAGATTTTTGTTGCGCGAAGCAAAGAAACTTTGAGCTTTTACATCATTATAAACTTTAAACTAGCAGACAAATGTCCTCTCTTTTAAGCTGTTAAAAAATTGAATAAAAAAAAAACCTAATTCTCTGGACAAAGTTTATAATTCTCGATCTTATGAAAGCGATGATTAAAAGTAAAAAAAAAAGAGTTAAGAAGCTTATTTATCGCAGGCACATGGGTATTATTAAATGAAAAATTCCGGCAAGTTTTTTTCGTGACGAGATGACGTTTAGTACGAACTTTATTCGTCCCGACTTTGGCAAAACAACTTTTGCAAACTCCCTTGAAAAGGGGACAATGCTGAGCCTCGGAATGAAAAAAAAGTGAAAAAGAAAAATCCTACTTTAACTGCACCAAAAACTTATCTTGTTTTCCCTCCTGTTTGAAGACAACTTTCCTCACTTCTCGTAGGACCATAATAATAATCGTCGAATACCCGTTTCCAGCTCCTTTCTCGTAAACTGGACGTTTCCCATTATTAAACTTCTTTCCTAACGAGAATTTTTTTCGCTTCAACTATTTTAGTGATGTACCAGGGTTTTTCCACTTCAACTTTTGTAAATTTTTAAATTATTTATGGAGAGGCGATTCAGAATTATGAACGTCTGTACAAAATTTGTTTCAGCTTGAAAACTTGTTTATTTAGTAAAATTTTGTTCGAAATTTTAAATGAGGGAATTTCCTTATATAATTCCCTTAACATTTTTTACAGGCACTTTCAGTAAATTTCATAGAAGTTAATAAGTTAATTTTTATCGATTTAATGTCAACCATTTCTTTCGAAACCCTTAGGGCCCTTTTTAGGATTTGAACCAAAACTACGAAGACCAAATTTAAATTTAATTTTTATTTTCTTATATTATATTTTAAAAATATTCAAAATTCTACTTCTATATTTTTGTTTTAAAATTTATCTAGCTTGGTTAAAAATTCTGTTACTCCATTAAATATTTGATTATTTTCTTGAAAATTGAACTAGTTTGTGAATATGTCATCTATTTTTGTCATAAATACAACTGTTTGGTTAAAGATTGAACTATCTTGTTGAACCATTACTTTTTTGGTTTAAATTCGTATATTTAATTTAAAATGTCATTATTTAATTTTTCAAAAATTGACTTTTTTGTTTGAAAAATTATTTCTTGGACTCTATTAATGTCTCTTGTTAAACGGTTTTTTAAGATTCATCATTTTAGTCCAAATTCATTTTTTTTAATGTAACGATTTAGTTGAAAATTTATTTGTTTTGGTCGAGATCGTTTTTTTAAATCTAACATTCCATTTTTTTGTGGAAAATTGATATTTCTAATTATAAATTGATCTTTTCTAGTTGAAAATTAATCGGTTGATTTGATTTCGACGCTTTTCTAAATTTCAGAAGAAATTAATTGTTTTTATTTTTTATTAAAGAATTGGTTATTTCTTTATTTAACAACAAAACTGACATCCCAATTTTTCAAAAATACTATTTTTCTAAGATTTTTAGATTTATTAAACATATTCTTATATTTTCTATAAAGAAACCTCGAAATAATTGTTAAAGGGTGAAAATAATTTAAAAATAATGTTATAACCTTATAAAAAATTAATGAACAAAAGTTATTTTTCGGAATTACCAATAATTGGCTCGTTTAAATCCACAATTTTTGCATAAAATAAGAGAGAAAGAATGTGTTATGACGACTAATTGAAAATAGGTCGCTGTTGAGCAATTTTTTGAACAATGTTCATAAAAAATGCAAAGTTTTGATATTTTTAAAGAAAAGGATCATTTGCGCAAAATGGGAGAGGGCCAATGGCGTTGCCCTAAGGATGCCTTGCTAAAAGGTGACGATGCTGGCTAACACGCGATGTTTTGCAGATGTGATAGTAAATCTGGTTTTCCAACGTTGCGTCAATTTCTCAATGCACGTCACTACGTTTAGATGAACCTTCAAGCTTTCCAACAGACTGCTAAAAAGTATACAGGGAGGGGAGAGGGGATTTAATAAAAAGTTTTCCAGTGATAAACCTAGGGTATCAGTAAACAGCGCTGATAGCATGCTGCACCTTTCCAGAAACATTAACTGTTGAGCAGATTCTCCCGATGTCCTGCTTCGCTTTTTTGCGCCGTGTTATTCGTACGCAATTTGCCACAGAGCTGCGAATGCCTGAATAATTCTGTTGGTTAGAAAAGCTGTGAAGATAATATACAGCGTGGTAAGACAAGTGATTGGCCTGTAATTCTTAGGGTCAGACAAGTTAGACTTCTTCGGGAGAATCACTGTGCATCCTTCCACTAACCACTCCGGAATAGGCTCTTCTGACTTTAGATATGAGGTGAAAATTCAGGCTATATGCTTGTGGATTGAAGGAAACTTCTTCCACCAGAAGGTCTTGGTACCATCAGGTCCCAGAGCGCCAAAGTTCCCTGATGATATTTATGCGCTATGAGTCTTATTTCAGTGGATGCTGAAATTCGCAGTCTACTCACCAAAATGCTGCGATCTCCTCTGGTTCGGACGGATGGTCGACAGTGACTGGAGGATCTAGAAAGAGTCGAGATGGGTCGGAGAAAATCTGTTCATTTTCTCTAAGTAAACTCTTCCTTCGCTTGTGACTTGTCCAAGTGACGGTTATTATCCATATTCTGTCGAAAATATGCTGCTTGAGGGCCAGCAGCTTTGACTTGATCAGTGTGTGAGAACACACTCGCAGGTCGTGCGCAAACAAACAAACTTTGGTCGTCTTTTGCTTATATTATCAGCCGTTGGTTTTTTCTACGGTTCGGCTTAATCCGCATCATTGAACTTGAGAGGAAACTATATGTTCAAGTATCACTCTTCCTCTATTGGATGCCTGCCAGCAGTTGGTCTTAGTGCCGCCACTCTTTATTTGTCGCCAGCATCTTCTGGCTGCGGCAGAGTAACAGCTCCTATAACTTAACTCCTTTTCTGGAGTTCTTTTGCAAAGTTTTGTAGACGTTGTTGACAAAATTGCGAGAGCGCTGGGGTTTTCTCGCACCACAGAGCAATCAGTAGCGCAATGTACCCTTTTTGTTCAGGAGCCACTGATATCGTAGCACTCTAGCAACTAGTTATTAAGTCAATCCATCCACCTAAAAGTATTGAGACTCCACCGGTCCATCGCACTAACTCTGTCCTAATTGGCTCCCCCAACTCTCGAATAGTTGGCATTGTCGCCCGGCGCATTATCGAAAGACCTGCGCATCCGATTATTTTGAACTGCCTTTACTACATTCGTGTTTGGTGTTATCATGATCTTTTCCACGAGCAGCTAGGGAAAAGTCTTCGTCCATCATTCTGGAGCCCTGAGTGACAGGATAAGGCTAAATAATCTGAGAGATTGCCCTGCATCCCTGAGCCAACGTTTTCGACACCTCACCCTGTTGCAAATCAGCTTTTGGCACTGTTGTTACGTTTTTATTTCTGCTTAGAAATAGTCAGATTTAATGTTTACACTTTGTGAAAAATGTACGACCCGTAGCACAGATTAGACAATACAAAAAGCCCAAAAAGTGAACTTTGACAATTTGGTTGGTTAGCTTCTTCGGGGTCTCATAGCCGCATTTAGGATGTAACGTCAGTGAAGGAGTTTCTCCGAAGCAGATACAAGCATCTTCTTCGACAGATTTGGCCTTCAAATCTGTGCACATTGAACAAGGTATCTGCGACTAACATACTTGCACTCCCGGTTCTATTCTACTCGTTTGGAGTGGTACAGTAAAAGAAGAACGAGCTCACGGCCCTTGATATCGCAACATCTAGCATAATGCGTATGGAGAAGAGTTTATCTAACAATTCGCTGGTTCTACGATTATACATCTGACGCCGTCAAGGCAGACGCGAAATTCTAAATCTCCAGTCTCTTCATAGACGAATTGTTCTATGTAAGTGCAGCTTACACCGTTGCAAGTGGCAGAAATCCTTTCCTAAAAAAGCTTAGGCACCATGGGTTGATTAGTTGATCAGAAGTAAGGAAAGTGAATTTCTCCATCTCAATGCTTACGTTCCTAAAGCCGAAATAACGAAAGCAGAGTTTCAATTTAGATATAGGGGTTTTATTTTCGATTTTAAGGACGGTGTCATTGCCACCTTAGTATACCATGACCGAAGATTATGTCAAGAAATTTCCAGATGTATGTGGAGAGCGTGTCCTACACAAGCTGATTACCTGGAACCCTCGCGTTAGAGACGCATCTCCACATGTGTAATGCAGTTATAAGAGTGCTTTATTACGATATTTTCTACTCTCTTATTGTGTTTGCCGCAACCCTACTTCGCCGAGCGATCCGAGGGAGACAGAGTTGATTGTCTAAAACAAGAAGTGCTAAATTTTCTAGAACTACGATTTTCGGACAGCAGCCTTCGTTGCACACTCAAGATTTGGAATTGTTCTCCAAGTGTTCAAAAATCGAACTATATTCGTGTTCCAATTATCGGCTCAATTATTTTAGCAATATTTCGTTACTTTTTTGCATTATTAAAATTTTTTCATTAATGATACTTTAGCGTACACTATGTTACAATGAGTAACTTTTAATTGTTTTCCATCAATGTTAAATATATTCCTAAAAATGGCTAAAATGATGAGAAACAATAAAATGAAAAAGATACAAGCAGACAAATTCAGGGCTGTTTCTTGTTTCTCGCTAAATTATTAATGCATTTTTAATTCAAGGCATAATTTTCAAATGGACAGAAATGCATAGGTAACTCTAGGTTTTAAAGATGTAAGAATTGAATAGTGTTATCTGTCGGAACTCCAGCTGTTTTTTTGTGAGGCTGTACAATCAAAAAATTGAAAAATTCGATCAAAATTAAAGCATTTCTAAATTAGTTCATTGTTTTAAATGATTTATTTTAAGTTTATATTTGAAGTACATCAGTAATGAATTGTCAAATTGACTGAAAATGCGGAAAGTCGGGGTGGAGTGGGGCGATCGCCAATTTCGCTACACTGTAAATGCGTGCTAGCCTTGGACGAGATAATACTCTAGCAACAAGAAGTCTTTAACTTAGAAGAGTTCGTCATGGTATAAAAAAATTTGTGCTGAAGGATTTCCTATTCTACGGCGTATTATATATGATACTGAAGAAACAATATACGCATATAGTAAGGCATATCAACACATCCTTATAGTTTTCACTAGTTAAGGGTTTAGCAAAATAAGTTTTTATTGATCCAAAGTTATCTGTGCTGCGGCTTCAAATAATAAAAGCCCCTTTCTCTTCATCGAATTAGAGACATAATCTTGACAGTATTATAAAAAAATTATGTAACGTAGTACATAGTTCACGTCACATAGCATCCCCATCAGCACGCAGAATACTATACAAGGTGTCTAAAAAGTCCCGGGACGGTTGAATATTTCCTCAGGTAAAGTATTTTTCAAAAAAGTGAAGGTCATTCCTAAAGTAAATTGCAACGAGGAATTTAACGGTTACATTCATTTTGACCTTGAAATTGACTTTCATGGCTTTTTTAAGGTCAACTTTGTTTTTAAAAATAGAAAAACCCATTTTGTAGATCTGCAATCGATAGAGCGGAAATTTCTACGTCCAGGTACGTACCCAAGTCATAGGTGAATTGTAACTTTCAAGGTCAGTTAGAGGTTATTCGAAATTAACACAGTTTTCCAAGAGGTCAGTGTAATTCCTGAAGTAAATTCCAATGAGGAATTCAACTGCGACCTTCATTTTGACCTTGGAGTTGACCTTCATGGCTTTTTGAAGGTCAACTTTGTTTTTAAAAATGTAAATCCCCATTCATTATATCTGCAATCGATTGTGTGGAAAATTCTACGTTCAGGTATGTACCCAAGTCATAGGTCAAATGTCACGTTCAAGGTCAGTTAGAGGTTATTTGAAATTAACACAGTTTTCCAAGAGGTCAGTGTAATTCCTGAAGTAAATTTCAACGAACAATTCAATGGTGACCTTCATTTTGACCTTAAAGTTGACCTTCATGGCTGTTTGAAGGTCAACTTTGTTTTTTTAAATGGAAGCCCTCTTTTTTACATCTGCAATCGATAGAGCGGAAAATTCTACGTTCAGGTACGTACCCAAAGCATAGGTCAATTGTAACGTTCAAGGTCAGTTAGAGGTTATTTGAAATTAACAAAGTTTTCCAAGAGGTCAGTGCAATTCTTGAAGTAAATTTCGACGAGAAATTCAATGGTGACCTTCATTTTGACCTTAAAGTTGACCTTCATGGCTGTTTGAAGGTCAACTTTGTTTTTTTAAATGGAAGCCCTCTTTTTTTACATCTGCAATCGATAGAGCGGAAAATTCTACGTTCAGGTACGTACTCAAAGCATAGGTCAATTGTAACGTTCAAGGTCAGTTAGAGGTTATTTGAAATTAACAAAGTTTTCTAAGAGGTCAGTGCAATTCTTGAAGTAAATTTCGACGAGAAATTCATTGGTGAGCTCTGTATTGAGCTTGGTTGCAGCATTTTGAGTATTGTGAAATCATAAGGAAATTTTCATTAAAAGTTCCAGGTGTTCTTGTGAGAGTTCTGTTCCTCCTCGAAGAGTTGTACAGTCCTATACCGTTTTTCGATACCTAAGTCAATACCTAAGGCGATGCCATAAGTCCTATACCGCGTTTCCATACGAATATTACGAATCGAAACTGAATTTACATATTACGAGTACATACTTACTATCTTTCGCTAAAAGATTATTATGGCGCAAGCTAAACTTCAGGAACAAGAGAGGGTATCTGGATTAATGATGCGTGGTTGGTGAGATCGAGTTCGATCTTATGATCAAGTTCGTTTCCTTTTAATCGCACTTTTCGTAATGGAGAAGGGTTAAATTCTGTCTCAAAATCAACAATTGAAAGAACTGTAAGGCGCTTTATGAATCATGGATCTATCAAGGACCTTCAGAGAACTGGTCGGACAAAATCTGCAGGATCTGAGGAGATGCAGATGGATATAGGCCAAGTATTTGTTGAAAACCCACAACTTAGTTTACGTCGAGCTAGTGATGAGCGTGACGTTGCTCCTGAGGCAGTAAGAAATATTTTAAAAAGCATTAATTTCCATCCTTACAAAGTTCATCTGGTACAAGAGCTCAATGAAGACGATCTTGATCGTCGGGTTGAATTTTGTAAAATTATGATGGACAGAATTGATAGAAATTCTCTTTTCTTGCACAATACAATATTTTCAGATGAATCTACTTTCACTTTAAAAGGTGAGGTTAACAGGCAAAATTGTAGATATTGGTCCGACACAAATCCTGATTGGATGTTGGAGAGTCATACACAATATCCACAATAGATTAATGTTTGGGCCGGTACCTTGAATGAAACATTGATAGGTCCTTTCTTCATCGATCGTAATCTCAATGACCGTGCATGTGAAGAGCTTCTCAGAAACCACATTGTACCAAGAATAAGGGAGATTGCAGGCGATAATTTTTAAAATATTTGGTTCTAGCAGAACGGAGCAGCGGCTCATTACGGTAGGGAGGTTCGAGCATATTTCGATACTCAGTTCCCTCAAAGGTGGATTGGAAGAAGGGGTGAAATTGAGTGGCTTGCTAGATCTCCTGATCTGACGCCTCTCGACTATTTTCTCTGGGGTTATTTAAAGAGAAAAGTGTACTCAACGCAACCGGAAAGCTTAGACTATTTCCAGAATCGGATTCGGCAACAGGTTACTTTGATTGATAGGGAGATGATTCGTAATGCTGTAACTCATTTTTACAATCGCATAGCTTTTTCTCAAGAAGCTCAAGGTAGAAAAAGGGGGTTTCCATTTAAAAAAAAAAACAAAGTTGACCTACAAAAATCCATAAAAGTCAATTTCAAGGTCAAAATAAATGTCACCATTTAATTCCTCGTTGAAATTTACTTCAGGAATTATACTGACCTCTTGGAAAACTTTGTTAATTTCAAATAACCTATAAGTGATCTTAAACTTTACAATTGAGCGATGACTTGGGTACGTGCCTGAACGTAGAATTTTGCACTTCACCGATTGCAGATGTAAAAAAGGGGGTTTCTATTAAAAAAAAAGTTGACCTTTAAAAAGCCATGAAGGTTAACTTCAAGGTCAAAATGGAGGTCACCATTGAATTCCTCGTTAAAATTTTCTTCAGGAATGACCTTCACTTTTTTGAAAAATATTTTACTTGAGGAAATATCCAATTGTCCCGGGACTTTTTCGACACCATGTATATCCGGAAATCACAATAGTTTCCACATAAATTCCAATGGAATGTTCGCAGAAATCCAAAAAATTTTCCAGGAAGTTTCACGCGTGTAGGTGGATGTTCACCTATTCAGGAAGGTTGCGGGAATGTTCGTGCGATATGTTCGCATCATATAAATTAAATTCATTTTATGAAATAAGTTACTCTCGAACACTCCTTAAACCTTCACCGCGAATCTTCCTGGATACGCGGACATTTACCTACTTCTGGGAACCTTCCTGGAACATTATTTGGAATTTTCAGAACCATCCACTAGAATGTTCCAGGAATGTTTAAGGAAACTTTCGTGTTACCTGGGTACCTGCATTTAAGTAGATACCTTATTTTCATACCCATAAACAACCTTATATATTATTTGCTAGGTTGAAAAGCAGCTCTAAGCTGCACCTCGGACGTTTAAGTGACCATTCTATTAATATTTCATAAACACCCTGTGTACGATATTGGCAACTTCATAAAGAACTATTATTTTTAAATTATTTAGTTGTATACCAGGAATGTAACTATACTGAAGTCCCGCTCTAAGGTTTCCATCTATACAGAAGCAGGTGGTCCCTTGAACTATGTCACTACACCAGACTCTCGTTTTCAGTCCCGTTTCGGGGGTTGCCTTCAAATCACCTTGGACTGATTTCGGGGGGATCGAAACGTAAAAAGTGAGGCTTTTCTCCCCTGAGAAACCGAAGAAGCCAACAGTTCTAGGAAGGCCAAGAACGGGGTGACTGAAAGCGAGAGTTTGGTGTATTTGTAAGACAGTCTAAAAGGGAGAAGCTATTTTTCTGCGATACTTTTATTTTATATTTACTGTTTACTATATGGATTATGTTTACTGCGATAGATTTTGACTCAATCGTTTTAATTTATTTGCAAATTTTGAAACAATTAATTTACTTAAGCGGAAAAAAGTGACATTTAAAAAGATGGTAGAAGTTTTGCTAGAATCATAATTTCTTTTAAATTATCCTTAGGCTAGATCTTAGTTATAATTTTTTATAGAGAAATTCCTTTTTTTAATCAAAATAATAATTTTTTTTTAAATTTACCAATTGAAGTCAACATTCTAACTCTAATTATAAAAAAAGCAAAAAAAGTATTTAAAACAATACAATCCTATTATAAAAATGACTCTTTGTTATGTTTTCTTATTATTTTCTTTTCATAACTACAAAGTCAAAGAAAAACGAAATATTTAGAAAAAAATCATATTCTTAGCATGACTTTATGAAAATATAGTTATAAATAATAAACAATTCTTTAGATAAGACGGTTTCTTAACTTGCATTAACTATTAAATCACTTAGTAAAAATTAGAAAGAAATGTAAGAGTTCAGATAAAACCGTAACTTTCTAGCATTATTGAAATTGATTATTATTAACAATATTAATAAATTGTTTAAACAATTATTTGTGTTAATAATAATTAAGTATCGCCTAGTTTTAATTAAAGATCGGACAAAAAGTGGTAAAGTTTTGGAAAAACCGCAATTCGCTCTCTCTATTCTAAGAGAAAAATTCTGAAAACAATGATAAATTCTTCAAGCAATCTTTGTAAGCTTCTAATTATCAGTTTGAAGTTGTATTTCATATATTGGCAAATCTTTGCATTAAAAAAATCTGAACAAATCCTAATTAGCACCCAAAAATCGCAAAAGTCATTTTTTAAGTTACAGAGTTTCTTCATTACCATATAAAACAGACCTATGTTGGCGACATGTTGAACATAATACTTTATTTGTATTCTATAGCTCATTGTGAAGAGAAATGTTGAGTGTTAATACTTCCAGCTGATGGTAAGTCTTTTACTGTATTTTTTTTAAATAAAAATTCACAAAGCTGAACAGGCCAATTTTTTCATTTTATTTGTATATATATGTTGCTGCTCAATGCCGAAAATTTGAAAAATCTCAAACGAAAATTCTCTTACAAATTTAATTCTGAGAATTTTTAAAGAAAAAATTTTGAAATCGGTTAAAATACGACCTATGGGCGATTATCAACAGTAAACAATTTTTTCCTTGAATATTAGAGAACAACTTTGCCACTGGAGGTTGTCTGTTGCGAATGTAAAAAAAAATACTTTAAAAAACATAATTAGCAGCAAAGCAGGTTCGAGGTGCAAACTCTTATTTATGTGCAGGAACTTTCGTGTCTCAGTACAAAGGGATCTAAGACCTTTTTTCGTCCATAGAATTACTTCAATTGAATAGAGTACTATCGAGATAAACAGCGTGCATGATGTAGATACTTTTTTCCTCGCCAACAGTTCGGAGGACCAAATCTGTCGAATAAGACGTTTGTATCTGCATCGTGAGCCTAGGTATCTATCTCAAGTATCCTACACGGCAATCCTTGGAGCTAGATTAAATTCCTCTGAATTTTTCGCATTGATGTTGATATTATCCATGTAAAACACATGCGTGACATTACACTTTCGATATTTTGGTTCAGCTACATCAGTACCCTTCAGAATCGCAAATTGAAAGAGATTGTCTAAATGGTGTAAGACAAATTAAGAGGAGACACTTATTATTAAGGCGCCTCGCTAAAAGGAAACGTTAGTTGTTACACGATGCTTTCCACATACGAGGGTGGATTGATAAGTTTCCGGCCTGACCAAGAAAAACAACGTTTTTAAGAATTTTTTTTTTTATTTCTCAACATAATCTCCTCCAAGGCT
>NC_046661.1:99149698-99152501 GCF_010883055.1 Belonocnema kinseyi
AGCTATCTAAGGATGGTACTATAGAACGCCACCTCAAGGTAGGCCTAGTGGCGCCATCTCTTGGTCAGGCCGGAAACTTATCAATCCACCCTCGTATGTTATGATAATGAATCTTGTTTTCCCACTTCGCGTAAATTTCTCTATGCACCTCACCATGCGTGACTGAACTTTTAAGCTTTCCAACAGATAGATCACACATTCCGATTGCATAAGCAATTCTGTCACACGGAATAATTGGATAATCTCAAGCACCATGTTAAGGTAAGTTATTAGCACTTTAGAAAATAAGATACTAGCTAAAAATCCGGGCCAGGTGCTAGTGGGTTAAAGAAAACTTCTTCCACAAAAAGCTTTTGATATCATCTGGTCTAGGAGTAGAATAGATCTCCATGCCATTAAGGAGAGTTTTCACCTCTTCGTTTAAGATAGGTAGGTATTGCTCCTCAGGTGTTAAGCACTACTAATTCTTTGTGGTTTGATCTAGTGAATGCTGGACTTCGTAGACTTCCCTCCAAAATACATCTTCTTTCTCCCGTTTGGCCGGATTGACAAAAGTAACTGAAGGTTCTCGGAAGATTTGATATGGGTGGGTGAATAACTCCATTTTCTTTTACGCTACTTTCTTTCTTCTCCAGAATTCTCCTAGCGTAAGATTAGTTACTGTAATTTCTCAACAATATGCTGATGCGTGGTCAGCATCTTGGACTTATTAAGTGTATAATGACAGGTCCGTAGTTCGCGCACAAACTTTTTTATCCTGGCAGTAAACTTCCTACCAGATTTCATGAAGTCAAGCTCACACTTATGGCAGGACTCGTTTTTTGTTGCCTAGACTATCCTTGTGCTAAGTTAACGTATTCGTCCTTTTGTTTTACGATAAATCATTAATTTTGTTTTACGGTTTGTGTTTTGCAAAGTTCTCGCCGTATCATGCACACTAAAACAAATAGTTCAGAGGTGAGGTTCTTTAGCCAAATACGCTTTAATTGTATCATTCAGTTCAGTCAGAATTTTGGGCTTTGAAGATACCTGAATGATGATATTCTTCATGGTCAGCACGGTTTTATTAGAATTGGTTTCCAAAGTACGAGAGATCTGGGTATTTCTCGCTTCATAGAGTATGCAGTCGAGCCACGTAAGGTTTACGCTTAGAGATCATACCAGTAACGTAGCACTCGAGCAGACTGACTTTCAGTTGTTCCCTCGATCTGAAAGTATTAGTATATATTTTAAACTGCATTCAGAACGATCTTTGGTGACATCATTGCTATTCACATGAGAAGATAGGGAAAGGCTTGGTCATTGTATCAGCGATTAACATGCTTGCTGTCTCGGCTTTACTCTACTCGTTTAAGATCATTCGATTGACAAACAGCCAACTTACGGTCTTAGATATTGCGACGCGTAAGATAATGCACATCCATGAGAGTTTGCATATCAATTCGTTCGTTCCGCGATTACACATCTTACGGATTCAAGGCGGACGCAGACTGCTGAACCTCCAATGACTTCATAACCAGATTCTTTTTAGTGCAGTTCACAATAGTTGCAAATGGCAGATATCATCTCCTGAAAATGGTGAGGAAACATGAGATGATTGGCAAAGAAGCGATCTTTCACAAAGCCGCGAAGTAGGCGGTCGAGAACCTTGGTCTTAATTTTGATATCAGGAGTGAGGAAAGTAAATTTCTCCATCTAGATGCTTCACTTCTGAAAGCCGAATTAAAGAAAGCAGAGTTTAAAAAACTCCACCAACAGCTGTTCGACAAGGAAATTCATGGAAACTTTCACAAAAATGTAGAAAATCATTCCTTGTTAAAGGAGCGAACATTTGGTTTCTTTAGATCATCAAGACTTTATTAAGATTAAAAACATGGAACACTGCCACACATCTATACATAAGGGCGTTAATAACTAAACGAGTTAGAATCTAATCTTAAATGTTAATGAAGTCGATATTATGCCATAAATTATAATATTAAAATGAAATTTAAGTCACGTTATAAATAAATTTCCTTTGTTTATGGATATAATTATTCAATAATAATCGTGAATAAAGATTCTTCACACGTATTTATGGTGATAGAAAGCGAAAATAGTAATTTTTTTTTTTGAAAAAATGTTTATAATTCTGTAACAGTGCGAAATATCGAAAATTTATATGATAACTTTTTGAAGAGAATTTAAAAATAAACAAGTTTTCTGTCAAAATTGGGTGCAGTTCCAAAAGTGTTGAACTTTTGACTTTTTTGAAACTACGTACACTTATGCACTTTAAGACTCTGTTTACGATTATGATAGTGAAACTTGGCGAAAATTTTATTTTCATGTGAAAACCTATAAAAAACGTATGTAATCGTGTTTTTTCTATTTATTTATATAAATTGTGGAACTTTAAAAAAATATTTCAGACAAGAGTTGTAGATTTGGTCAAAACGCACATTTTATGTAACATTATTTACAGCCTATGAGTAACTGTTAGCGGGATATGCGAAGTTGAAAATGGAAAATCGCTAAAGTTTCGTTTGTCAGAGAATAGCTATTTGTGATATAAGTGCGCAAAATAGTCGATTGATAGGCGTAAGCTTATGCCATCCTGTTTTTTGCAAAAAAACACTCTAGAAAATGATTTAGCACTTTTTTAAGTTAGTATTTTTTCAAGTAATTAACGGAATTCCATGAATTCTGTGAATTTCACGAAATTCGTGAATTCCGAATATTCCATTAATTCCATTATTATTATTATTATTATTATTATTATTATTATTATTATTATTATTATTATTATTATTATTATTATTAT
>NC_046661.1:99152601-99170019 GCF_010883055.1 Belonocnema kinseyi
TGTCTCCTAAAATAGTCTCTGAAAGCCTCTAGTATTCCATCTGCATCATATACCATTTCCCCCCTACTATTTCTCATGTTGACAATTTCTGTACTTTTGTTAATAAAATGAATTTCATGAACTCTAGCTCCTCCGTGAATTCTGAGAATTCTGCGAATTCCCCTAATTTAGTGAATTCCGTGAATTTCACGCATTTCTTCAATTTGGTGAATTCCATGAATTTATTTAACTTAAATATTTTTTCGAAAGTCTACTGCTACGTTGCCTCTCGAGAAACACAAATTTTTAAAAGAATATTTTTGTTTAGCCGATGTGCAAAGTCATACATTTCTAAATTGCGCATGCGCTTTTATTGCGTTCATACGGCTGCCTGAAGTGAGCCCTGCTTAAATCTGCTTAACATGACATCTCCATTTCTAAACTTCTAAAATAAAAAGTTCACAATATTATTGAAAATTAGCGTTGTAGTTATGATCGCGACGGCAGAAATTTAAATCAAGAAAAAATAATACAAAATGACTAATTAAAAATTCTGCAACTTTTTTTGTATTATAAATTGTTTAAAAAGGGGTTAAATGATAATCAATAATAATTCGGGTAGTTCGGACGATAAGCACACATGTGCAGAATAAGCTGGAAAAAAGTTCAACCCGATCGGTCCAGTAGTTTTTTCTTCAATCATGTCAATCAGATCGAAAAACTAATTTTTTTCTCTAAAATATATCGAAAATATCATGAAATTGTTAGGTGTTCCTGAATTTTCAGACCAAACTAACCAGCTCCACAGAATTTCGATATATATTTAATACAAGAATTCGTCATTGTTGGAAAATCGATTTTTTGCAGAAAAGTGTTTGTACTACCCCCTTAAATCTCATTGGAAGAGGATCAATTACACTAAAGCGATTTTTGGTTCCTGAGACCTGGCTGTATTACGGAAATTTTGTCTTCGGGTGATATCTTTTGTAACGAGAAAATGTAAATTATTACATAAGAATGTCTTTTATCGCCCTTCACACTGAGATAAGATCATGTAAAGATTTTTTAAACCTCCCTCTCCCTTGGGACCCTAACGTAAGCAATGAATGATCCCTAACAGTAAAACTTTAAGAAATGTGGAATGTTTGTGATTTTCTATCTTTCACTTTGAATATTGCAAAAACTGTTGCCGATAGGCTAAAAATTGATATAACATAAACTATGTATTTTCATGAGATCTAAAATTTTTGTCTAAATATTTCTTGAGATTTTCATTATTTATGGAAATAAATATAAAAAAGTATTCGTAACGATCGCGTCAAAATACATAATTATACTTAGTTTAAACAAAAATCGGATTTGCGAAGCATTTGGAACCTTATCCTCAATTTTATTGTTATCTAGCCGAAATTATTATTTTATGAGGTCTGGTCAGAGAAATGTTTCGCTAGCTTGACATAATCTATACTAAAGAAATTAACCTCGGCCTATCTGTTGAAACTATACACTCAGAAAAAATTTCAGATAAATCAATAGGGTCAGAAATAAAAGAAAATCTTCTTATATATTCATTTGATTGAGTCATATAATTTCTTAATTTCAAAATATAATCTTGTGTGTCAAGTTGGATTGAAGTGCTAAAAGGACGAAATGTATCATGAAAAATTAATATTGCATTAAGAAATATGATACATTTACATCTTGACGTAATTTTAATTGATTGTAGCTTTTATATCCTTCTTGAAAACACAAGCGAAATTATATAATAGTATCAGTCAGAAAATGCCCATCTTTCTTCAAAATTCGATGATGGTGGCCGTTCCTGTGGTCGCACTGGTCGAAATGGTCGCGACTTTGACCTTCGAGCAGGTTGTACTGACGATAACCGATTTAGTTTTGGTGACCATCCTGTTATACCATATTCTTCAAATTGTTCCTCAGTGATTGGAATGCGTTCATTGTTGTGTATCACAAACGGATCGCCGTGAGCATTACAGAATGCATAATACGCCCCGTCGTTTTCATAAGACCATCCAACGGTGTAATCATTTTCATGAAAGATATAAACCCAACCAGCGAGTTGTTTAAATTTCCATACTTTTGTTCTGTACCAATACCCATCGGATAAATATATTGCCGTTTTTATCGACTGCGTGGCAGGAAAACTACAGATGTAAACTGAAACATCGGGAGAAACTTTATAATGTGAATTAATCTTGTAGTTATTCAATATAGGATATTGACGGTAAGTGTAATCAAATTCTAACTATTGCCAATATCGTCATTGCATTTTCAACTTTCAATCGCCCTCTTGTTTAAATAGCAAACCTCAGCCACGTATCTTTTACTTTCTTTATTAGTGAGTTGAGAAAAATACAATGATTCCTAAAATATATTTTTCTTTGAATTTCTCATCAATTAAAAAAAAAATCAATTAAAATTTTATTTAAAAATTTCAATCTGACGTGTGTCTTCAGTTGATATTTATGAAGATAGTGTCTATAAGTCCGAGTAATCCGTAAGTTTATGTACGTTTATAACGCGTTCGAGTCTAAACGTATAGTGGAAGGGGTAACTGGAAAATGAAAGGAGGCATGGCTTGTGTCTATACATCTGGATATAAATCACGCTCCTTTTTCTTCTTCAGCTCCCTCTTCCCTTTCGGGATCCGTACGTTTAGACTCAATCATATTATATACGTGCATAAACATAATGTCCAGTCTTTTAGACTCTGTCATTTATAAAACTGAATCTGTCTGTTTTTAGTTTCTTGGTTATAATTTATCATAAAATTAATATTTGCAGAAAAAAGCATAGAACATTTAGTGAAAAAATATTATCAATTTTAATTTGATTGAAAAAATTTGATGGTATGAAAAGAGATTTCTGCCTCAATATTATTTGTTTTTCTTCATAGTATACATACAATTTAAGAAATAATTTCATAAAAAAATGTATATAAAACTCTCATAGCAGTTTGCTCACAGTTTCCAACAAAACAGATTTTTATTGAAATAACGCTATCTCTATAATTTTACAGGGCAAAGACAATAATCATCGAATTGTTGATTTTAAAGATTCTATCCTTGTTATTTTCACTATGTTCGTATTTACGGCGTCGTCATCAATTATCTACACCAATAGCACAAGTTGATACTAAAATTTGCTAATGACTTTGAAACACTATAACAATACATTATTTTTTAATACAGCTAGAAATCTTATGAAATTTCATGTTAAGTGACTCCTAGCAAAGATATATTTTTTAAGAAGATATATATTACCCGAGATATCACTAGCAATTTCTAAGTATCTATGCTTGGAGTTTCGGTAGCTGATTAGCGCTGCTGGTCAGCCTGAATTGCATACAGACCAGCTTAGGAATTTTAGCTATATGTCGTGAAAGTATAAAAGTTTTTAAAGTATTTTCTGCTAGACCTGAAGATATAATTCTAGAGACCATATCTTCAGGTCTAGCAGAAAATACTTCAAGAACTTCTATACTTTCCCGACATATAGCTAAAATTCCTAAGCAGGTATGTATGCAATTCAGGCTGACCAGCAGCGCTAATCAGCTACCGAAACTCCAAGCATAGATACTTAGAGATTGCTAGTGATATCTCGGGTAATATATATCTTCTTAAAAAATATATCTTTGCTAGGAGTCACTTAACATGAAATTTCATAAGAGCGAAATCCGAGAAATTCCTAAATTTTCTTACAAAACCTCTAAAGTGTTATATGCTCTTAAAAAAGCCAATAATATCTGTGCTATGGTTCATTCGACGAAAAATTTAAAAATCCTCTTAACTGGAAAAACATTATTTTCTAGCTTCACTTTCGACCGATTTCACATATTTCTAAGTCATCAGTGATTTACACCGTCGCTTGCGCTATCTGCGTAGATAATTTCGGATGGCACTGTACAATAAAATTGTTTGCTCAACAAACTTAATTGAGTCTAATTAATGACATCTGGATATGATGAAAAAGTCTTATTTTAAGGTTTAGTTGAAAAGAAAATATCCCTTTACTCAACAAATGATTCGCACTCGATAATTGGCACCTTTCCCTCTGAACTGCTTTGATGAAAAAAAATATTTAAAAATTTGCTAAAATTATCATTGCAATTTCTACTAATCGACGACCGCTTTTTGTATCAGAAAATATTCAAGTTCATAGTATTGATAGTTTGAGAAAAATGTCTGCCCAGGCTTTTAAGATCTCTGTCGTACTAAAGATATGTTATTGAAGAACTAATTATATCAACATATGCTAAAAGTTTGCACGCAAATTCCATTAAAATTTTCTTTTGCTATGCACATCTAGATATAAAGGGGAGATATTAAGTTTTCTCCGTGTAATCAGTTGTTCCTAATTTTTTATAGGGCGATAGAAGTAGCGCTTAAAGTTTTTTTTTGCTAAAGTCATATACTTTGCATATCTGAATAATAAGGGTTTTTAATTTAAACTATTTCTTAGAGAAAATAAATAGTTGTAGCGCGATTAAGTTACAAGTAAAAAATAACTTTTTATTATATGTACATATTATTATATTATATATTCACCAATAGAACTAACGAGGACCGTCAAAGCGATGACCGCCAAAGCGTTGAATCGACTACCAAAGACCCTCATTTTTGCGAGCCAGAAAAAACTGATTTTTCGAAGAAATATTTCAGTCTTATATATATATGCCGTTATCTCATTCGCCCTCATGGATAATTCCACTCTTTGTTATATGGTTTGGAGGGGAGTCGGTTATTTTTTCTTTCCGAGATGTTTGAAGGTCATTAGCCTTTTTAAAGATTAACAATACATATGTACAATTTGACAAATCTGAAATGACATGTTACTTTGCAAGAATGTGTAATTTTATATTAATTTCACACTGTTATTAAATTAAATAGCCTGTACGCATTGAGAAATTTTTAGTGCTGATCATTGGGTCAATAATTACTTAATAGCGTGAAACATTATTTTTTTATCTGAATAAATATTGGTCACAGATGTAAGGGACTTCTTTGAGGTGAAATTAATAACTTTTACCTCAATAATTATATTTCACAGTGAAAAATCCCTTATAAGTTTACTAGTTCTTTTTTGAAATTTTATTTTCACTGATCCCTTTGCAATCTAAAATGCACCATGTATTTAGTTATTCAGAAAAATGCGTTGCGTATTTCCCCAAGAAATACATTATCATATGACTCTACTAGTATTATTAGTAGTATATGTGCTAATTCTGGATTATTTTATATTTTTAAAGACGTTTTTATTTTTAAACATAATTTTGTGCTCAACACTGCGAAATTATCATTTAAGTCCTTTCGCATGAGTATGTATACCGTCGGACGACACTACTTGACTAGTTTATTAAGTTAAGCAGATTCAGTGATAACCTGTGGTTGTAATTTAAACTCTATAAAGATTTTGAAAAATTGTATGGCATTTGAAAGGTTTTATTGTATTTGGATGATTTCAAGGGACTTCAGAAAATGTTAAAAGTTTGAAAGAATCTTCATGAGATTATTCTAAGTGATTTTTATTGGATTTCTAAAGAAATCGAAAAAATTTAATAAGATATAAAGTCAATATTATACCATAGAATCCTTGTAACAATCTTTAACTTTTTTAAATACTTTAAAGTTGTTCAAAATAACTTAAACTTTCTTTTAATTAATTGAGATTTTTTACATTCTATAAGTACGTAAAAATGATTGAAAATACACTTAAACCTTTAAAGAGTTACGGTATCCTTTAATATTCTGATATAAATGAGATAATTACTTTATTCCCCACAAAATTTTGCCCTAATCTCTGAAAAGCCCTTAAAAATTTTAAAATTATGTTAAATTTCCTATTTAATTCTTGTGCAAGCTGTTGAAATCCTTTGCAATTTTTTAAATCCCTTAAAGTCTGTTAACATAATTTTAAGCCCCTGGAAATCTTTAAAATTTTCCTAACACTTCTAAAAATATTCGGTAGAATGGATTTTAGAATTGGTCTACAGAATATTTATTCGGTCTTTTGGCGCATCATAGTCCACCTATAAACGCTAATTTTAATGAATAAAGATTATAGGATATGTACGTATAAGAAATTCTAACTAACCTTGAATCTATTTTAATGATTTGAAAATTTCATTTTAATTTAAATGGGAACTTGTCGAAAATGTCATCACTCGAACTGAGCATTTTATTTCCAAAATTTGAAATAAATACTGGGGTACTCATAACGATCATAACAAATTTTCCATTTATTGCAATAACTTGAAGGGATTTCCTGCGAGAATTTTCACATGACCGTCACGGTTTAACCCCAAGGACAAAAAAATCGAAACAAACACGAATCAAAATATAAAATTTACAGAAACAGGAAGTACGAATCGATTTTCAGAATAAAATGAACGAACTGATACAAGAAAAACCTTGGTAAGCGCTAATAGACAAAAAAACTTAAGAGTGCGAATGAAGGGTATGGTACTATACATGGTGAAATGATGAAATCCGCACAGTCGTTAATCAAAAGAAACAAGCCTATCTAAGGCTTTCAAGCATCATAGATCTTATCAAGTGAGAGAGAAATATACTAAAAACTTATTGTAGAGACACAAAAAAACCGAAACGACCGGTGAAGGAAGTTAAAGATAAAATCGAAACCGAAAAAGAGCAGACAATACAAAGCGAATTTGTAGGAAGCAACAAACTGCTATATAAAAATATAAAGGGAAACGAAAGTACAGAGTAGAGATTATACACGATTTGAGAGCCTATATTAGGGAATTATTGGGGGCTAAAGCTATAGGGCACCACAACGACGATTTAGAACGCGATTTGTCGGACAATTCAATGTCGAGAGTCTGTGTTACTAAGTTTAGGGATATAATTAAGAACTGAAAAACGGGTAAGGCTACTGGTGTAGACATTATTGACGCTGAAATGCTTAAATACAGTGGCGAGTACATGTCTCAAAGATTCTGCGAATTGTTGAATTTATGTTTCGATATGGGGAAGCCCCATCAAGTAATGAAAATAACAGAAGAACAAATATGGGAAGTCCCAAATATATTTATGCCAGAAGGATTCTCATCAAATACTCAGTTTAAGACAAATCACGGAAAAACGTAAGGGAGTAGGAAAAAAGTTTTTTGTGCATTTTTTTACTTTAAAAAAGCATTTAGCAAGGTGGACCAAATAAACTTTGGGAAGTCCTGAAAGAGTACGGAGTTAATTGATGGCTCCTACAAGTTTATTAAGGTAAAGTAAATAGCAGTTTATCTAGAGGCAGACCACGTAAGAAATTCTTAGAATGTGTGAATGAACTCCAAATTAGAAAAGATATAAGAAGCCAGGACAGAAAAGTATGCGAACAAATAAATAGTTAATAAAAAGAGTGTCAGTAGAATGATAAACGCCTGAAACAAAAGACCTTGGATACTAATGGGCCTAAGTGGGGAATTTCAGATTACGACTCTGTAAGGCTTTCCACTTGGGGTGATTGGTCAAGAGATTGATCAAAAACTTGTATAGGAGCAGTGTTACGAAATAAACTTGTTACTTAAATGAGTAACACGAAATTCTGGATCAATTTAGAAACAAACCTGTACCTCCTTCCTCACATGACTCCCCTCCACACTGAGTAAATCACGGTCGCACCTTAAGGAAAATGTCAATAAAATGGCATAATAGTATATTCAATTTTTTAACCCGATAACGTTTAAGGAAATGAACATAAGCTTTTTCAAACAAGAAAGAAGAATGCTAAGCTTAAAAAAAGTTTGGTGCAGGTGTTTATTAAATCGATCAATTTGAAATTATATTATTTTAATGAGTAAATAATATAAATTTAGATGAATTCTAATAATTTAAATGCTTTGTCGCTACTCAGCAACAGCGCCATTTATTTTAGGAAACATCTAATCAATAATTTTCATGTTTTTGATTATGATGAACCAAAAACTTACCAACCGAACAGCTTTGATTTATTATTAGATGATTTATTAAAAATAAAATGAAGAGGAGAATTAATTTTCAAATAAGGCTGAATCTAGATTCTCTGAAATTCAGTGATTTCAAATATTTTTTCGGTGTGTCTAGTTACTTCGTTTAAAGAAATTCAATTAATTTTTAATAATTTGGTGTTTATTCAACAATGTTTTCCAAATGAATACACATCTCTTTCATGAGAAGGGAAAATTAAAAGTTTTCATTTTTATTCTTTGACATGAATTATTACTTAATTCTTAGTAAATTTAAAATAAACCAAAAGTAATTTTTTGCTCAAATTCAGAACTTGTAAGGTTGTATGTATTTTCTAATACACCTACAAAATCTACATAACTTAAAATCTGTCTAAAGACGTTACAATAATTAATGATATATTTCTTTTTGTACATATTTTCACATTTTTCACCTTAGATTGTAATCATGTTAAACAAACTTTGCTTTTATCATACGTTTTTATGCCTTGAAACTTGAATTTTTATCTTAACACTGATTTAAATTGGTTCCTTTTCATATTTATCAGATGATTAAAAGTTTAATTAAAATCACTTGTTTTGGAAAAAACGACAATTTGCCATATAAGACGCTGTTTTGTAAAAATGAATGGCAATAAAAATAGAGAAATAATAGAACACATTATCCTCAAAATTTATCTCGTTTTGTAAACATGTGATATAAAATATTGAAAAAATGTAGAATATATAAATCTAATTTAAAACATAAAATAGTACTTTCATACGGCAAAACGAGAATAAACAAAAATGTTTGTAAGTTTTGACAAAAAAAATTGAAACAAAGTTCAAACTCAATTCTTTAATCCGACAGAAAACATTTAAATTTTTAGTAGATTTTAAGAATATTTTTATATTCTCAGAATTAATTATAGATGTTAGTCATAAACCCCTATTCTCAATTGCTAGAAGTTTGATTAATTGTAATAGTAAATTCAGAGTTTGACTAATGAAATAGTAAGATTATAGTTGTGTGTGAGTTTTACTGAGCTCGGATTGGCTTTTTAGATTCAGAAATACGTTTCCTTGAGACAAAAACAATTTTCGAATGTTAAGAAAATGATGTGTTGTCAATATTTGTGATAATATTTCTATCAGTCATACATATTTTAAAATTCTATAAACTTCTTACAATTGCGTAACATTCTTAACTTTATTGAAACAAGGATAAGGTTATATTGCGAAAATCGTAAATAGGCTAGGAATTCCCAACTAATAATTATTATTCGCAAGATACTTCTAAAAGATGGTAAAAATATCGTTATTTACATACTTAATCTTTTTTACATTACACAACAGCACGCATCTAAAGCACGTTGAATCGTTGACGTCACTTTCACCATTTTAAATGAAAACAATTGCTAGACAAATCTTACATATTTATTAGTAGCCGAAAATATAAAAGGATTACTCAATATTTTTACCTACTGACTTTCGTGAAACAGAGTTGCAATAAAATTCTAATTTTGAAATTACTGGACTTTTCCTGTCTTTTCCTGGCTAATTATTGATTATTTTTGTAATTACCGCTACGCGCTCGGCCTTTGTACTTCCTTTACATTTCTGCACAGACACGAAAACATTCTCATGGCGTGTCTCAAGATTTGCAATAGATTAAAGTTTATATTTCCAAAACGCAATTTTTTCTATATTGCGTTTAACCCTACAACATGAAATGTATATCAAATTAATTTCTGTACCTCGGTCAGGGAATGCTTAATTAGATATTGCAATATAAATTATAGGTAGGGCTCATAATACTTTGAGAAAGTCGATATGGGTCAGAGAATAACTTTTTATTTTCTTTGACCCACCTTTTCCTCTTCTTTGGAATTCTCCTAGTGTAAGATTAGCTACTATAATCTCTCAGAAATATGCTGCTAGGTGGTCAGTATCTATGATTTCTTAAGTGTGTGATGACAGATCCGTATTTCACGCGCGAATTTTCGTACTCTGGCAGTAAACTTCTTGCCCGATTTTCTATAGTTAAGTATACAATGAATGGGGACGAGTATTGTATAGCCTAGCCTATCTTTTTGCTAAGTTGACGTATGCGTCTTTTGATTATAAAATGAGCTGTTGATTTTGCTTTGCGGTTTGCATTTTCCAAAGCGCTCGTTGTCTTATTCAAACTAAAGCTAATGATCCAGAGGTCCGGTTATATGCCCATGAAGCGCCTCATCCAGTTCAGTCAGAATTTTGGGCCTTAAAGAAAGCAGGATGATGATGATATTCTATCTAGTCCTAGAGCCTCTCTTTGTCTATTGCCGGCTTGTTCTGATTAGGGTAAACTAAGTGCTTTACTCATATAACCCCTTTTCCAAAAGTTTCGGTTTTTTTTTTTAAATTTTTTCTTTCGAAAGTACGTTTTCGCAGCAGTTATAGCGAAAAATGAGAGATCTTTCGGTGTTTCTCGCTTCATAGATAATGCAGACGAGACACGCAAGTTTTACGCTCAGGGATTATCCAGCAGGCTGACCACCTCTAGGATAGTAAGCAATGTTTTCAGACCCATTTTTGGGAGCTTTTCGCATTTGACTGTTTTAAACTACACTTAGAACTATCTTTGGGAAAAACACTGCTCTTCCCACGAGAAGCTATGGAAAGCCGTCTCGGTTCTATCCTACATGCTTAAGATTTTTCCATGGATTAAGCACGAGCTTACTGTCTTTCATATTGCCACGCGTAGGATTATGCGTATCTATTAGAGACAATTTAATCATTTCCAAAGCCACTTAATCCATTCCTTCCTCGATTACACATCTGACGCCTTTATGGCGGACGCTCACTTCTAAAGCTCCAATGTCTTTATAATTGAGTTGTTTTTTGTACATCTTACATCTTTGCACGAGATGATTGGCAAATGTGCATTGTTTCAGAAAGCCGTGTAGTTGGTGACTAATACCCTTGGCCTGAATTTTAACATCAGAAGTGAGGAACCTGGATTTCTTCATCTAGATGATTTACTTCTCAAATAGGAAGAAAAGGAATTAGAGTTCGAGAAATTCCGCTAACAGCTACTCGAAAAGAAAATGCAACGAAATTTTCACAAAAATTTAGCTACAGGGGGTTTCATTTTCGCATGCGACACTCTGGTTTCCACTATCTTGATTCCTCAGTTTTGTGAATCTAGCTTTATGTTTACCGTCAGTTGCTGCTAGTGCAATACTGCTTGCATCGATAGTTGTTGACATAAGATTTTCTAACTTTACTATAATCAGTATTGAATACGCTTTGTCGATTATAACATATTTCCATTCCAGAAAATAAGAAAGTATAATAGTGTGAATAATTACACAGACCGTATTTTTGCTTGACAGATTAAAAAGATGGAACACTGACAAAAATCTACGCATGAGGTTGTTAATTGTTAAAAACGTTTAAGTCTAATTTTAAATATTAATTAAATTAATTTTGCGACTCAAATTACAATATTAAAATGAAATTTCACGTCACCAGTCTTCTTATCTTGACGTTTTTATAAGAAACTGATGTCTATTATGTACATGTACGGTCAAATACAAATAGTCTTTTTGTTATAACAAAACAATCATTAAACAAATACAATAATAAAGTTTCTTTTTTCATTGATATTATTATTGAATAATCGTGAATTGAAAATTCATAGCTGGAATTATGATTTTTTGAGGTCTGGTCAGAGAAATATTTCTTCAGCGTGTTCATAATCCAAATTTAAAAATTTAATAGCTTCTTTCAATCTTTTGAATTTATATCAATTGTTTACACCTAAGCATTAAAAAATTTCAATGTTCGCTCGTTTCGCTTGTTTCAAATAATTTACATTAAGAAAGTTAACGTGGGTCTGCCTGGTGAAATAGATGTTGAAACTGTACGCATAAATAAAATTATAGATTAATCACTAGGGTTAGAATTGAAAGCAAATGTTTTTCATATATTTATTTGATTGAGTCTTATACATGTCCCATTTCAAAATATAATTTTGTGTGTGAAGTTGGATTCAAGTGTTAAAACGACGAAATGGATCATAAGATATTAATATTGCATTAAGAAATATAATACATTCACATCTAGATGTAATAATGATCGATGGTAACTTTTATATCCGCCTTCAAATCACAAGCGAAATTATATAATAGTCTCAAGTGCTGTGGGACTTGTTCGAAAAAATATCTGGTGATATTGGCGGAGCTGGATTCGGAAGTGGTGTTCGTGCCCGTCTCAGGCCCCAATCTGGTGATGGTGACCGATACGGTTGCCGAATTGATGGTGACCGTGATCGTGACCGTGACCGTAAACGTGAACGTTCTGCAGGTGGTGAACTTGACCCCGTCGGTAGCCGAATTAGGTCTGGTGACCATCCCGTTATACCATATTCTTTAAATTTTTCCTCAATGATAGGAACGCGATTTTGGTACTGTAGTATAAACGGGTCGCCGTTAATATCACAGAATGCATAATAAGGCCCTTTCTTTTCACGGCCCCAGCCAACGGTGTATTCAAACTCATAAAACAAATAATGCATATCAAAGAGTTCTTTCACAACCGCTATACTTTCTCTGTAGTAATATCCATCGGATGGATTTATTCTCTTTAGCAGCGACTGCGAGGCAGGAAAACCACCAGTGTGAGCTGAAAAATCGGGAAAAAGTTTGTTATGTTAATGACTCTCTTAGTTAATAAATACAGGGTATTGAGAGTAGTTTCGGAATTCATTTACTTCCTTTAAAATTTTATTTTCCAAAAAAGTTTAAATAAAAAACAATCATACGATACTTCCTTTAACACTTTAGATGTTCGATAAAGGTATTTTCAATAAGAAAGTGGATCACTGTGTGACTATGAAGCATTTGCTTTATTCCTTTTTCAAAGATGATATGACTTAAGATATATTTCATTATTTGAAACGAGAAGTTAAACTTTCATTTCGGAATTATCTAAATTAGGAAGTGGAATCTCAATCTATAGAGCAACAAGCATTTCTTGTGAAAACCTTGTTGGTAAATCTTTCCAAAATATCTTTCACGATCGATTTTTGGTTCTCAATTGCCTATCGCTTCTATTTTGAAATAACGGGGAACATAATCAGTATTTATTTGGTTTTACACTTCTTTGTCATTGATTTCTTTGATTCTAATGGACGTCAGACTGGTCGCGATATCTTTCAAGATTTTTATAGCACTCTTTAGAAATGTGAAATATAAAATTAATTATAGGACATAACTGCGGACAATGCTTCTGCTAATACAAAGTTTATGGAAGAACCATTTAAGGCGATGCTTAATTTTGATGTAGAAGATTAAAATTATCGTTGCATTGTTCACATTTTGAATCTTAGTGCCCAAGAAAGGTTAACTATCCTGCGGAACGATGACATGAAGGAAACTGACTAGAATGCTTTGAGAAGTGAAGATAAAGACCAGTTTGATGAAGATTATGAAGATAGTGAAAAGGAAAATGATAGCAGGGAAAAGCAATTTTATTCTAAGGAAAAAGGAAGCACTTCTCCACTTTCTAAGCTGAGAACTTTATTCAGTTTACTGCAAAATTTTGAGCAGTCGCGAAATAAATTACATATTTCTTGAACTATCTACAACATCAAGATGATGTCTCCACTGATGTTTCGACCCGATGGAACTCGACACTCGTATTGCTAATGCTAACTCTTAGAATAAAAGCAGCATTGATAATTTTCTGCCAAAACAACATGGAGTCAACACATTTACTTATAACTTCCTATGAATGGTGTTTTTTGGAAAAAGCAACTAAATACTTGCAACATTTCAAAGTTTTACCAGCCAGGCGCAGTGGAAAGAAATTTGATAATTTGCCTTCAGTAATAGTTGGATTCAATATAGTCATATGTAAACTTGAAAAAGAAAAGCATGATTTGATTGTAAAAATAAAACAGGAAAACAAAACAAAAGAGCAATGAGTTCCATAGATTACACATTTAATGTGCCTACAAACCTGGAATGGGTGTTCTTTGACACCAATGATTGATTTTACGTTGAAGAAAATTAATTATTTTATTCAGAATTATAAGATTTGTTAGAAAAATAGACAATAAAATTTTTACTTTGGAAGTAAAATATCTGTTTGTCAATTTCTTAGTTATAATTTAATATTAAATTAATATCGGCAGAAAAACATATAATACTTGAGGAAAAAATGATATCATACTTAATTCTATCGAAAAAAATCATTCTATGAAGAGAGATTTCTGCCCAAGGACTATTTGTGTTCGTCAGAGTATACATCAAATATAAGATACGAGTACCATGTCATATAAAAAGTATACCAATCTCTGGTAGCAGTTTGCTCAAAGATTCCAGCAAGACAGATTTTTATTAACATAAATATATCTATGCTGAGCCTTGAAATAATGACAAACACCTTCAAATATCAGCTCACTTATTATAATTAAACTTCTGTTGTTTCCTTTCTACCATAAGAGTTGATAATTAATTTTTCTTAAATTTTAAATCGTCTCCCTATTACACTTATTCTACTATCACACCCTTATTAATCCTACATATGCTATAATCATGGAATTTTTAAATTTAAAGATTTAATTCTAGCTATTTTGTATTTTCTGGTATTCCCGCTGCTGACGGAAATGATCTAAATGGAAAGCGTAAGTAGATACTAAAATTTGCTGATGACTTCGAAACGTTATAACTCTTTCGGAGGTAAAGCCAGGCATAATTAATAATACAGCTAAAAAACTTATAAAATTTCATATTAAGTAAGTTCTAGGAGAAATATTTTTGATTTTTTGAAGAATATATATCACCCGAGAAATCACTAAGAATCTCTAATCTTTTTGAATTTTGCTACAAAACCTCTTACGTGTTATATCCTATTCAAAAAATCAAAAATATTTACAAGTGTTCATTCAACTACAAATTTCAAAAGCCTTCTGACCGGAAAAAGATTTATTTTCTAGCTTTACTTTCAACAGAGTTAATTATTATATTTATAATGCATCAGTGATGTTAACCGTCGCTCTCGCTATCTGTGTAGATGATTTCTGATCGTACTGTACACTCAATTTTTTGCTTAAGAAACTTCATTAAAGTTTATTTAATAGCTTTTACATAGGGGAAAAGTCGTTTTTATCCCCTTAAACCCGTTTTGGGCACGTAAGAAAGAATATGTGTCGCTTAGTTTTTTGAATACTACAACATATATGAGAACAAAGAAAATCGGAGGGAGACACCTACCTAGGCATACTTGTTCGTTGACACAATAAAATCAATGTCGGTTTCTGCTATATGTGGAGAAAATTTTGTTAAGAAATTCTAATCTGCGGCCACGTGTAATGCAATCAGAATATAAAAGATAAACTTCAAATTTGTTCCATGTAATATCAGTTATTCCTAATTTTTCATTGGGCGATAAAAATAGCGCTCAAATTTTTTTTACTAGAGGCGTAAACTTTCTATATCCTAATAATAAGACTTTTATAATTAAACTATTTCTTACAGAAAATGAATAGTTGCAGTGCGATTCATGTACACGTAAAAAACTACTTTATATTATATATGTTATATTATATATTTACCAATAAAACTAACGAGGACTGTCAAAGCGATGACCACCAAAGCAATGACCCGAGTACCAAAGACCCTCATTTTTGCGAGTCAGCTAAAACTGATTATTCGGAGAAATATTTCAGTCTTATATATACATGTCGTTATCTCATGCGCCCTTTCGGATTATTCCACTCTTTGTAATATGGTTTGGAGGGGAGAAGCTTATCTTTCCTTTCCGAGATGGTTGAATTTCATTCGCTTTTTAAAGATTTACCTTACATATAATTTGACGTATTACCTTGAAAGAATATGCCATTGTATATTAATTTTCCACTGTTAAATTGAATAGCCTATACGCAATGGAAAATTGCCAATGCTGACCATTAAGTCAATAATTGCCCAATAGCGGCAAGCATTAGTTTTTTTATCTAAATAAATGTTGGTCAACAATATAAGGTGTTTCTTTGCGCTAAAATCCCTCACTTTTATCTGCATATTTATATTATATCGTGAAAAAAACTTATGAGTTTACTAAATATTTTTTTAATATTCTTTTCTTTCCTTCCTTTATAATCAAAATGTAAAACGTATGTAATTATTAAAAAAAATGTAATCTTCGAGGTGAATCTAAATGCGTTACAGAGTACCGTAGGTAATATATAATCTTTCCAAGAACATATTAATATTATAAATATAAATCTATTTTAAAGAAATTTTCAAAAGAAATTAGAGAGAGAATAGAGAAAATTAAAGAAAAATTACTAGTAGTACATATGCAAATCTTGAATGAGTAAATTTGTTTGATGAAGTTATTTTTTAAACTAGGCTGGCCCTTCACACTGTTACGGTCCCCATAATTGAGAACCACTCTGAGCAATTTGTCAGGAATGAATCCCCGTCTGTGTTTACTAAACATAAACCAGGCTGGGAAAACCTTCCGGATAAATTGCTTTAGAGTGGCTATTAAGACGACCTTGCTTTCTCCCTAACAAACACAACCTTTGGCGTGTTCATACCCGGGAAGAAAGAGAGTTATAAACTCACACCTGGCGCATCTGCGATGGAAGGCTTCCCCATCACGCGCCAGGCCCGTGGGTCTGAGTCACCGCGCGTCGGGACTCTTCTTTCTCTCTCTCTTCTCTGAGCGTGGAAAGCGGCCAGCGGTCGCCAACTACGTATCTAACACGTTAAAGGGGAAAGGCCTGTTTAAAAATTTTAACTTTCGCGATTTTCTTTTAATTACAAAATGATTATGATTCTCCTCCCATTTTTATCTTTATTTGGCGTCAGGAAACAAAACGGGAGCTCTAGATTTATTTTTACTGATTAGGATTATATTTTTAATTTCTTGAATAGGATTATAATTTTGTGTAGGAATCTTTTTTCTTTATTGTGTATATTTAGCCTCTTATTTTTACCTCACATGATAATACCAAATATTATTCACGCGGATTTTTCATTATGTATCTAGATATTTTCTCTCTTCGTTCTTCATATTCATTTAAATTCTTTTATTAAGAGATTCTTTTATATATTCTAATGTTATATTTTTCCTCTCCGAATATTTCGCATACTTCTTTTTCATTAATAACAAATATTGTATTTTCTCTTTACATCTTAAAATTCTTTTCGTGATTCCGTTTTACGTTTTACGTTGTATGTATCTTAGAAAGCCTATGTATTAGTATCTGTGACTTGTTTTCTGTAATTTCAAAAACATAGAGCTGAGCGACGCGCTCAGCTCTGCGAAAGTAGGGATGGACGGGGCAGCCGCTTCGCCCCTTCACCCGCGACGTGAGTGGTCGAGAGGACCGGGCCAATCGACGGCCGGACCGCCTCTCGGCCGATGCGAATAAAATGGGGTGCGTACAAGCGAAAGTACGCACTCTTAGTCGGGCAACCAGT
>NC_046661.1:99170119-99177320 GCF_010883055.1 Belonocnema kinseyi
TTCCATTTCGGTCGGTACTCTCACCGCAGCTGCGCCAAACTCTGTTCTCTCTCTCTTTCCAGGGTCGGTAAGCTCTCTGCAGCTCCGCCCGCACTCTTCACTATTTTCAGAGGACGGTACGCTCTCTGCAGCCCCGCCTCGAACTCTTTCCTATCATTCTACTTTTTCTGGGTCGGTAAGCTTTCTTGCAGCTCCGGTCGCCCTTTCTTTACTTCCTTACAAGGTCGGTAAGCTCTCTTGCAGCTCCGGTCGCCTTTAGCTTTCCTTCTTTCAACAACCCGACATTCCTTTTCTTGTCTACCTCCTGCCTCTCTCCACCACCTATGCCTGGTCAGGCGAAGACTTCTCGTCCCCGTGCCGGCAAGCGCACCCGAGTCCGCCGTCGCTTGGCCACCCTCCGCGACGCCCTGCAAGCCGGTCTTCCAGAAGACTCAGGCCGTCCTCCTCCACCTCCTCGTCCTCCACCCCCAAGGCAATAGTACGTTCTGTCGTACTAGTGCCGGTGTCGGAGAGGTCTCGTTTCGCTCGCTTCCTCGTCTCGTCCTCTTCCTCTGCTGTCTCCCCGCAAGCGTCCTCACCTCGAGGAGAGTGACGACGATGGCGTCATTTTCCTAGAGGAGTTCGAGCTTCTACGCTCACCCCTGCCTCCTCCGGCAAAGCGCGCTTGCGGAGGGCCCCGACGCGACCTAGATTTCTAGGTCCAGCTTCTATCATCCTGGGCCCCATCACCAACACGTGGTTAGCGGCCCCCACGTCTCGTACATGCACGGGCCCTCCACCAACATCCGGACCACCTACTCATGGACGGTCTCCAGGCCTGGAGATACCTCATCCTGGTGAAGGGTGCACCCCGAATCCACCAGCAGCCGCCCACGAGTCAGCGCAGCCAGCCCCGGTCCATGCAGCACCTGGACGAGTTCCTGAGGGCAAACAACCGGAGCCTTCTCATCCGAGGGTTCCCCTCGACCGCCTCCAGCTCCAGTAGCAGCCGTCGTGGCTAGTAGCCTCTGCCCAGGAGGGTACGACCGGCTCGCCACCCACACCAGCAGACACTAGAGGACCTCAGTGGTTAGTGGCCTCTACCCAGGAGGGTACGAACGGCCCTCCACGCGGTATCGTGAGACACGTCGTCTCACATACAAAACACCTATCAACCCACAACATCATTTTTAGATCAAGTCGGGTTGAGCCACCACCCACGTAACCCGGCTTGTATCAACACTGCTAAATTAACATTTAAGTCGTCCTTTGGCAAGAGTATGTATACCGCGGCATGGCTCCAATTGACTAGGCATGGACCTGTGAAAATTTTTCGTCATGAATGTGAGCTTAAGATCAGTTCATGAAGTTAATCACGCACATAACTTTTTAGTCAGAACAAATCAACAATGACTCAAATTTAACAAAAATAAATTGTTTAAACAGTAATTTTTGTTAATTTCATTTAATTATCACCTTACTGTAATTAAAAAGTTGGCAATCAGATGAAAATTCTGGAAAAACAGCGAATTTCTTACGTTATCCACAGAAAAGACGAAGGATAAACTTGCCCTTAATTTCATCTTAAAAATTATTTGACACCAAAATTAATTCTACAGCATAAACTTTAATCGAATATCGGTCAAAGTTTCTTTTGTTTTCTCCATAAAAACCAATTTGTTTTCAAACAGGTGAAGTTGCCTGAATAAAACTTTATCCCTACACAAAATTACCTGTGACAAATGTTATAATTAGTTTTCTTGTGTTCTAAGAGAGTAGCAAGAAATCCGTTGAAAAATTATAATAAGTACCAAAAACTTCAAAAACCAAATCTTTTACTAATAGGTTTTTTTTTGGAAAACTATAAAACAGGCTTATGGGCGTGCTATTTGAATAATAAATTTTGATTTGTAATCTATGGCTAATTTTGATTGACGATTCTGTAGAGAATTTTCAAAAACATTTATTCTCCAGCAAGAATCCTTTTTATTCAGAAGCAAACATATATTTTGAAATTAGTTTTTTCAATTAGACGGTCAACTTTGATTTCAGATGGACACGCAATTATACTTTTTACATTTTTGCTATTGCTGCTGATTATGGTTGGATATTTTTTTTCATATAAAAGGTATATATTTATTTAATTTAATTTTTAATTAAGTTTTTTGTCTCATTTATCAAATGAGCTATATTATAAAAAGAATAATCAAGACGTTACGCAATTAAAGTCTTTGCAGAGATAAAGTTAAATCAACAAAAATGGTATTTTTCGCTTTGTCTTAGAGTTACATCAATTTTCTTGACTATTTGCTTATGAAATTTTTTAAATACATTACTTATTTGTAATTATTTGCAATTAATCGCGGAATTAATAGCTAATGAAAGTTGATATTATAGAAATTTTCAGTAACTAAACGAGAAAAAATGTTTTTCAGTTTGTGGACACGCAGGCATGCTTGTCGGGCAATTGAGCGCCTGATTTTGCGAAAATTCAAATTTTCTGTTAAAGCTGAATTCTTTTTCATTAAAAAGTTTACATTTTATATATTATACTTTTGCTTCAGAATTTATATCCTTTAATTGACAGTTGACATTCAGTTTAAAAATTAATTATTTTATTGAAAATTCAACTATTTGTTGAGAAGCTTTTTTATGCAAAAAATTCAAGTGTTTTATTGAATTTTCATATCTTGGACTAGAAAATTCTACCTTTTGGACTACAAATTTATCTTTCATGGTTAAATTTGAATTCTTTTTCATTGAAAAAACCACTATTCTTTTCTTGTCCATAATTTATCTCCTTTTGTTGAAAATGCACCTCTTTGGCTATTAATTCACTTACTTTGTTAAAATTTAAGTATATTCTCTTAAAAAGTCATATTTTTATTTAAAATTAACTATTTTTAACTAAAAATTGCAATATTATATATTAAGTTTACAATCTATATCTCTTAGTCAATTCTTTTAATTTTTTGTAAAAAATTTAAATTATATTAGCAGGTTTAAAACTTGACTTCATTTGGTTCCAATTCCAACTGCTTGATTGAAAATACATTTTTTTTGTTGCAAAAATTACAGTCTCTTCGAATATATGATATTTGAAAATACAATTTTTCGTGTTCCATGTACAAATTTATTCTATTAAGAACTAGAATGTGCCAACGCAAGTCGTAATATTTTTCTTAAATTACGGAGTTGTAAATGTTATGAATTTAACTTTTATAATTTTTACTAATTTGAAAGTAAATATTTAGGATCCATACAAGACTTGAAGGCTAAAATGTTTGTTCTCTAAATCTATAAAAAATAAAACAATTTTGAAATCGTTTGTCCACACGGAATAGATTAAAAATTACTAAAATAAAAAATAGTTATTTTCTTAGGTATAAAACGATACAGATACAGCAGATACAGGCTTTTCGGGAACAAATAAAAATTTCTTTTCATGATAAAGACCAAGCAGTTTCACAGTTTTATCTTTTACACTAAAACGTTTCTTGGAAAGTTCTTTGGAACTTTCGAATTCTTGATTGATTCAAAAAAATTTTAAGGAATTTCAAAGTGTTTTTTAAAGGATTTTATAAGATTTATTAAAATTTTTGAGGATTTCAATTATTTTATAGAATTTTATAAATTCTATGAAAGAGTATTTCATACAATAAAAACTACATAGCAAATTATTTGCAAATTTATACTTTTGAAGAAGTCAAAACTTTAATTTTAAATAGAAATTATAGAAATTCTCAAGACGATAAATATAATTAAGATGCATCATATCATTTCCTATAATTTTCACAGATCAAAGTAGAACATTTTTAATTAAAAACCTTCAAAGTGTAATCAGTCTAAAGACAAAAATTATTCAAAGCGCTTTCGCCTCGTAAAAATGATTTTGTAACTTATTAGTACGATAATTAAATGTTCGTGGAGTCATATTTTTTTAAGATTACAAAAAAAGACATAAGAAGTAATTTAAGGTTAATTGAACCACTAAAAACAAAGCCTCACAAAAAAATAAAATTGGGAGTCCCTGTGGACCATACCAGACAATTTTAACGTATTTCGACTTACTGAATCCCAATCCCAAGTCGCAATTCCGATATCATAAGCTCTTTTTTTCTCCCCTACCACAAAATTCTTTTCTACATTAAATTACAAAAAAAACACTTTTTTCGTACATTTCACAGGCCAGATAAAAATAAAAGTGGGTTTTCTGACAGACCGGATTAGTCAATTCTCGATTAGTTTTCTTGTGACCTTCGAAATTTTCTAGCTACAAAAAAAACAATTTCTTTATGTATTTTGCGTGGTTAGTTGAAAATTAAAGGATTCTTAAATTATCATCATAAAGCTCAGACGTTAAAAATTAATAGTTTTCAAGTTGTGCAAAAATCATAAACTGTCAAATTCATAGGACAGAAAAATGAGCGAAACATTAGCACGTGAAAAACGGGCAAAACCATACGAGCTTGAATAAAGTAAATGAATAAGTCCGAAGAAGTTTATATTTAATATTTGCAATCTTTAAAATATTTATATTTATAATAATTTTCATTCATTTCAAAGTGAAAAAGAAAAAAGTAATGGTGTGTCAGAAAATGTATGGGGGCGGGGGGGGGGGGGGGGGGGGGGGGGGGGGGGGTCTCCGATTTCACTACCCTATAAATGAGCGCTGGCCTCGACCGAAAAAATTTGTTATCAGCAAGAAATAATCTTTAATTTAAAACAGTTAGATCACAGTATGGCAAAAGCGTTAAGCTCAAGGCTTTTCTATTGTACGTAGTGGTATGTATATATGTTACTAGGGTATATCAACTTCTCCTTACAATTTGCACAAAGATTATAGTAAAACAGATTTTTGTTGATACACCATTATCGGGCCTGTAGATTCAATTAATGATAGGAGAATTTTTCTTCATAGATGCAGAGATATAAAATTAATATTATTTAACAAAACGTATGTAATGTAGTACATGCTACCCATCGAGTAGCTTCCCTCTTTCCATCCCGAATGATCATAAACGTAAATCAAAATTTACGAAATTTAAATTAGACCAAAATCCAAATTAAAAATCCCATTTAACGTCCAATAATCAATAAGAAATAGTAATAAGTAAGAAATATCAATAATAAATAATTAATAAATAATAATAAATGAGAAATATTAATAATAATATCAATAAGAAATTAAGAGGCTAGTATTCTTCAAAAAAGATTTTTGATTGAATGTAGAAGAAGCGATGTTTTACCTAAACAATTTTTTTTCCTGGATGACAAATTTCGAGAATTTTCTTTTCACAGTAATTTTTGTAATAGAAAATTTGAACACACTTTAAACAATTCTAAATTTTCACTACTAAATTTATTTATCAAAGATGTTTCAAATCATGTTAATTGTTTAAAGTCAAGAATTTCAAGAATAAGAAGTGAAGTAGAAGTTTGTTTGCAACAAAATGAAATTATTAATTATTTGAAGCATCAGATTCTCCTCAAACAAAGATTTTTTAGCAGCGATGTAAAACATGATAACCAACTTTCAAATTTAATTCATCAGCAAACTAGTGTTCAAGAACAAAATTTAAATTTACATAGGATTTTTGAAGAAGGAGGTAAAGATCCTTGCTTTGTCAATTTGACAGATATTCAAAATCCTGATTCAGTCACAGATATTCTCAGATTAGGTCAAGGATTTAGTAACCGTGTGATAAAAACTAAGGCAAAACAAATAATAGAAATAGTTAAAGATGTTGAATCAAATAGACACAAAATTCCTATTTTGGATCAGCAGGATTTTCGAAACAAGGTTTTACACTTGTCAAAGAGCTTTGTTGGGAAAAATAGTTTGCATATCAGTTATATTGATCGTAGAATTTCTAAAGGTTTCATGACGACGAAAGAGTTTCTTAGAAACAACCCTGATATGGTTTGCATGAATGCTGATAAAGGCAGTATTACTGTTTGCATGAAAAAATCGAATTATATCAGGGATATGGAGAATTTGCTTTCTGATAATGATAATTTTGAATTATTGCTTGAAAATCCGTTAAATAAATTAAAAAGAGACACTTTCAAAATGCTTGACAATTGGGGAAAGAAAGGACTTCTAGGAAAGGATATAAGATGGACTGATATTAACACTGAAGACACAGTTCTTGCAAGATGTTATGGGTTGAGAAAGATTCACAAAGATGGCTATCCCTTAAGAATAGTTATTATAACTCTTAATACTCCTACCAAATTTTTAGAACAAAATTTTTATTTGATTCTCAAGAACTCTATCACAACTTCTAAATATAATTTCAAAAATAGATGGGAATTTCAAAAAAGTATCATTCAGAAAAGGGTTCCGGATGACCATGTAATGATTTCTTTGGATGTTATTGCAATGGTTATTTTCGGTTTGTCGATGATACCTTATGTGTTCCTCTGGAAAAGTTACAGATTGTCATTGATACTTTGAACAGTGTTCATCCAAAACTTCAATTTACTCATGAAATAGAACAGGATTATAAAATCCGTTTTTTGGACATAGAAGGAATTGAGGGTTAATATGGTAATATTATTACCAATTGGTACAGAAAAAGTACATATTCAGGTAGAATTTTAAATTTCCTTTCTGCTCATCCCTTTAAAAACAAAATTGCAGTAATTAAAAACTTAGTTGACAGAGCTTTAGGTTTGTCCCATTATTCATTTCACACAAGAAATTTGAATATTGTTAGGAATATCCTTTTTCTGAATCATTATCCAAAGGAGTTAATTGAGAAACATATTGCAATTAGAGTTCAACAAATCAAAAACAAAGAGATTAATAATTTGCTTGTAGATAATCAATAAGAGTTAAAGGAATATAGTTCGTTTAATACTTATGTTCTTCCATTTTTTGGTCAAATTTCTAAAACTATTGAACTCATGTTAAAAAAATTTTAAATTCATACTATTTTCCGCATTCCATTTAAAATGGATTCGGTGATAAATTTTTGCAAGGTTCTTTTGGATATTTTGGAAAGTTATAAAAGTGTTTTTGCCAGACATACAAAGGCATTTGTTGATGTTGACCATGAGTTTGACTGGAATAATGTTTAAATTTTGCATAGTGAAAGTAATGAGAGAAAGAGGGAATTCATGGAAATGCTTTATATTAAAAAATAAAAAAAGTTATCTATTAATTTAAAAACCGATTTGGATGGGTTGAACAAAAGTTATGCTAATATGATTAATT
>NC_046661.1:99177420-99187690 GCF_010883055.1 Belonocnema kinseyi
GCTCGACACCTTGACAAATGTAATTCCATGTAGAAACATGCGTTTAAATAAAATATTTTACCAAAAAAGTTACCCACGCTTTAACTTGACAGACTGTATAACGTACCTATTTCATGAATTCTGTTTTTCTTTTACTTTCTCTATTTCAGATTTAATTGTGACAGATATTTATATTGTGCTTACAACAGATTGGCCTACCTACCCCCATTCGATTCTCAGGTATCGAAGAGAGAGCACCTGTTCGTGGGTGTAAAAATAAAAAAGACGAAAGAAAGAAAAAGAGAAGGAAGGGGATGTGGTTGGCTGCCTTCTCATTTTTCCTTCCTTTTTTTTATTTTTTTTCCGAAAATTTTATTTTATTTTTTTTGTTTTGTTTTTTTCAGATTACAATAGGATTTTTTGGTTTTCGTTTATTCGTTATGGTCCTTTAGTCGTTGGATTCTTGTTTTGTTTAACAGGATTTTGCATAAACGTAAATTAAACTGAACATACTATTTGTTTTAAAGAATTCAGTTTTAAACCAATATAAATTAAATTGACTTCTTCTCAAGCCCAATATAATAATGAAGTTGTTTAATTTTAATTTAAATAAATTTAATAGAAAACCATTTAGGTAGAAAACGCATGTCCTAATGCAATTCAAAAAACCTTCGATCTACAAGAGTTCTCGAATTATCGTTGTTGACAAAAGGATAGTACATTTTTTCAAGACGTTTGCTTGGACTGTTGGTTTCAGTGAAGAAATACATGATAGACTTGATTTATAAACAATAAAATAAGCCTAAAAATGCGTTATCATAGAATACTTTGTGAAAAAATTTTTAAAATTGATGAATTTGTTATTTAAAGATACCGTTTTCTCTATTATGTTTAGCATTATTCAGTTTCTATTATTCTAAAGACACTTTTGATTTAATTTCATTCATTAGATACTTAAACTTAATGGTAGAAAGTATAAGAAAACATGTTTTTAGAAATTAAAATTCAAAATTTGTGGAGAGATGCTAGAGCACTATTTTTGAACAATAACATTTTAAAAAATTTTTACATTGATATGTTGGGATTTGCTAAATCGTTTTAATTTTATAGATTTTTTAAAACAAATATGAGAAAGACTTTTAAACCTTTTTGAATGTAAAACAATTGAGTACAAATATGTTTTCAAGAAGATGTAAATTATTTATGCAGCAATTTTCTATCTGCAATAGTTTCAAAGCTCAAGATATTGTATTAGCAATTTATGCAAAACTATTCTACAAAAACATTCAAAAATTCTAGAAATGGTCAAAAAACAGTAAACACTATGTTTAGTCCTTGATTACTAAAATTTAATACATTATTTTTGAAATTTTCATCCTTTTGCGAACTTTAGATGACTAAATCTTTAAGCGATTGTTTATTTAGATAGTTTAGGCATTTCAAATGATTGTAGAAGTTTTTCTACGAAAAACTAAAAACACTAAGTAGCGTATAATTTTTAATTTTGCAGTATTAAAAGTTTGTAAATTTATAAATTTGAAAGTGCTGAATATTAATCTTAAAAACTTGGATTTTAGAAGTTTTTTCAATCTTAGAATTTGCAGTTAAGGTTTTAATACTTAAACTTAAAAGTGTTTAAGGTTTTATATTTTAAATTCATAAATTTTGATGACCTGATACAGTTTTTGCTAACCAGGAAAAGACCCAAAAATTTGTTTTTGTTTTTACAACCCACTTTGAAATAATAATTATTAATATGAATTATTGTCGTGTCACGCAAATCATAAATCCTATCATCTGACAAAAAATGTATTCGTAAAACAGCAAGGTACTAACTTTTAATTTTTTTCTAATTAAATGATTTCAAGTATTCTATAAAATCTCTAACAAACGTCTTTTTCGTCGACTGTTAATTCAATAACCGGTATTCTATCATATTACATTTATTAAATCAATCTATATCGTTTCAAAAATTTTAAAATCACAAATATTATTTCACAAGTTTGTATTCCTAAATGTTTGAATTTTTTGTTTCTAATTTTAGAAAATAGGAATCTGGTCAATTTGTCAGTTAACTATAACATACGTCAATTATGACATCATTTCTTAACTGAGACCTAAATTCAATACTTTCAATGCTTCCGTATAGAAATAATTTACTTTAAATATTTTTGATTTATCCGATAAACATCATAGTAAATATTTCATTTGTTCCATTCCAATGTTCAATCAGGGACTTTAATGATTTTGCACTGTTTAGTTTATGTCAGTTTTCTTAAATAGATAAAACTAATTTAAAATGTACAGTTTCAAATGCTTTTCCAGAATTACTAAATTTTCACCGGCATTCAATTTAAATTTCATTAATTTTAGAGGCTCTGAATTTTTTTATTTTAATATATAAAAACTAGAGCTTATTAGGTTTTATGCGTATACAGACGATGTATGACTTTTTCAATAAGAATTTAAAAATATATCGCTTGTAATTAAAAAAAATTAAAAACCTATTTAATAATAAAAATCCTATTGAAATTCCTTAAAGGTTATAAAATTCATTTTTAAATTCTTTGAAATATTATAAAATCACTTTGAACATTTACAATTTTTTAAAACCTCGAGAATTTTTCAAATTCCCTAAGTTAATTGTTATCATCATTGTCTTACAGAAGCCTTCTGAATTCGAAAGCCAAATGCAAAGAAAGTCCTTGTAACCGTAATTTTTTTTTCAAATCTTCGAAATCATTAAAATCTTTAGAAATTTCTTTTGTTTTCTCTTAGAAATTCCTTGGAATTCTTGGGAAATATTTTGAAATATCCTAAATCCTTTGAAATAGTTTTAATGACATAAAGTCTTCAAAATTATTTAAAATCCCTTTAAATTCTTAACCATAAATAGTATATTTTATACCTACAGGTCTAAAATCTTAAAAGGAGGAGGATAAAAAGACTATTGCGTTTTAAATGAAAGTATCTGGTTTAATGTATTTATTTAGGTCGTCGTTCACGAATTTTGGCACACCCAATAATAAAAAAATCGATTCATCTTTTGAAGCTAATAATTCAATTTCTTTCGAGCTTCTTGTTTTATTAAAGAAAAATCTGGTTGTATAACTGATTTAGTTTCTTGAAATTTCTCTTTTTTTCTGTAATTAGAGCCTTTATTTTTCTATCTTTTATTCCCTTACGAATCAGGACCCCAGAAAAAATCTAAATACGTGATTTTTTAATTTTTAATGATTAAAAATCCCACGTTTCTCGGAAACGAAGCCAAATATAAATAAAAGCTCGTAGTTCAAAATATTTTCCTTTTCTGAAATCTATCAAATATACGCTTCACACATTTTTAAAATATATTTTAACCAATTTTTCCAAATAAATGGAAAAAATCGATAAAAATCAAAAATAGCATGTAGCATAACAAATGTTAACATTTTTTCTCTGAAAACGTTTGTTTCTAGTGTAAACAACAATTGGTTTTTATCTCTAAAATTAAAGAAAAATAATTTTTATTTATCAAAAATCTCATCTTTTTCAAAAAAGGCCCAAAAAATTAGAAGCGAATCCTAGTTTACAAAATGTGTTCACTTCCTGAAGTCTATAAATATATACTAATAGAAACAGTTGATAAAAGTCGAATAAAATAGCTTCAGTTTAACAAACTTCATCATTTTATTTGAAAAATCGCTTATTTCTAATTCAGGAAAAATATCCAATTAAGTGTTATTTTAGTCCATTTAAATCGATTTTTCTATTTTTTGGAAAAATCCATTCAAATGCACTATGTAAACATCTGATACTGATATAATTTTATAGATTTCAGGAAGTGGGGTAATTTTGAATTATTAACCATTATTCATGTTTTGCGTCAATTTCCAGGAAAATGAGATTTTTAATTGTTAAAAATGATAGGTCTTCCATTTTGAAAATGAAACCCAATTTTTCTTTACTTGGAAGCTTAAAAACCTAAATTCTATCATACAGCATGCACTTTGCATTATTATTGAACTAAAAACAAGCATACACAATATAAAACCTAGAAGTTTGTTAAAAACATGATAGTTTAGTCCATTTGTGGAGATTTATTGTATTTTTTTTAAATTAATCACAATAAAAAAGTAAACAACAATTAAGGGTGTATTTCGTAGATTTAAGCAGAAAGAATAATTTTAAACAATGAATTGTATATTTATATTTTGCGTCGCTTTTGAGAAAAATGAGATTTTTGCTTGACAAAAACAAAAAATCGTTTTTCTTAACAACAAAGAGTACAATTTTTTTTCTATTTTGACCTAAAATAACCGGAAAGCATCAACGAAACATTTAAAAAGAAAAATTGGATGTGCAAGCACTTTTGGGTTCAAATTAATCTCAATTTATTAAAATAATTTTATATTTGTTGGCCAAAGGATAGAATATTTTCGGTGTCCCTAAACATTTTGATTAAAAAAATAATAAATTAGTCAAGAAAAATTCATATTTTAACTTTTTTTTATCAATTTAACAATGTATACCTAATAAATAAACAACTTTTCTCATGCAAACAAAAATGAAAATTTTTCAATATTCTGGAACATAATTTGTGCCATTAATAAAAAATTGTAAAGAAGAATTATATATATTTTGTAATACATCTGAAAAATCTTATCCTAGCTAGTACGTTTCTGGATGCGTGATAATTATTAGTAATATTTGATTTTTTGACGTATTTTCATATTTTTTTATCTTAGATTTTAATCAGGAAAAGCAAACTCTTGTTTTTGTATGTTTTTGTGCCTTGATACTTGAAGATTCATCTTGATGAAAATTCAATTAAAATTTTTTGATATGTCTATGAAAGTGAAAAGTTCAATCAAAATCACATACATTGAAAAAGGTAAATTTGCAATTTATTACCTTGTCTTTTGAAAATCAATGCTTACAAAAATAGAGAAATGATGGAATATTCATCTCCAGATCTAGGCTCGTATCGTAAATATGTAATATGAGACCTTGAAAATATATCAAACATAAAATAACAAACACAGAAAAAAACAAAGTTTCATTTCGTCTGATACTAACTAAAAAAAGTAATTTAAATCTTGGTCATTTTTAACATAGAACATGATAGCAAACGGATCTGATATTTTAAATGAATTTTTCAAGAAAAAATGATTGGAAACAAAATTGAAACCCTATTTTTCTGAACAGATACAATAAAAGCGACATTTTCAGTAAATGTTAAAAATATTTTTAATTTTCATCATTTATGACAGACCCTGATGGTAGAATCTGAATCTGAATTAATAAAAGTTTGACTAATTGTATTAGTAAATTGAGACATTGGAGAATGAAATTGCAATATTTTATTGCGATGTGTAAAATCTTTTAGGACCAGGTTGGCTTTTGAGGTTCAAAAGTACATTTCCTTCAGACAAGAATAACTGTTTTGCACTAACAATATAATTTATTGTCCGTACTTGTCTTAATATTCCTATTTGTTATATTATTGAATTATAAGACGTTTTTTCGAGTGTCTAATATTTTTATCTTTATTGAAACAAGAAGAAGGTTATATTGTCAAACTTGTTAACATGCTACGTGATCTTCATCATTATTGCTCATTTACAAGATATTCTTAATGTAACTCTATTAGATTCAATAATGTAATTTATTACATTAAATTCCTAAATCCTCTCCAAAAATGCTTATTCAAATATTGGGAATAAAATAGAAACTTTATGTTCTATGATTCTTTAAATAATTGATTCTCAATTTGACAATAATCTTTATTCGCAGCTAATCTGCAGAACGCATGATTTCAATGAATGTATATTGGTACAATTAATAGTGTGCACTGATACTAAAACAGACGTACCTTCATTGTATTGTTTTTAGAATTAATAATTATTTGTTTCTTACGTAGTTTTTCTAAAAGAACGTTTTCGCTTGTAAACGTTTTCTTTTAGAATAAAAAAACAAATAACACGTCTTCTATTAAAAAATGATTAATAATTTTGTGGATCTTCTTTGGGCGATCAATTTTTGTCTATTAATTTTTTTCGCAGCTTATGTCGTTTTTACAAATATTACTTTTTTATGGGAAAATAATTATATTTCATAGCGAGTCCGTTGTGCAACAAAGTCGTGTTTCTGAGGATGATGCGTACACCTTGGCTGGGACATAAAGCTCATCTGGATTTACTTTTAAAATAAAATCACTGATTCTCATTATTTAAAGCATTTCAAAAATGGTATATTTACCCCTTGTAATGTCACATTCTATGTTAACCTCCATCCGACCCTTATTGCACAAATCGTCACGAAATATGTTTAACCTAAGAACTAAAGTTCCAGAGAACTTCAAGGAATAAAACAAAAAAGAATTATGTAATAAAATTTGAAACTATAATTTTAATACTCAACTTAATCTAAAATTTTCTTATTATAGCTTTTAGGGTGTACTAATGAAATTCTGAATACCTCCGAGCTGTAAGCGCTATCAAATTTATGTCACTAACAAAAACCAAAAATTGATACATTTCTCCAAGCATAAAGGAAGACTTTCTTTAAATAATAGTTTTAGAAATTTTGTTCTTGGTAAGCTAGGATTTGCTGAATTGTCTTGAGTATAACTATATTTTACAAAACATATCGGACACATTTTTAAACCCTTACTTTTTCGTATCAAAAGAAACTTATTATATTTTCATGATTATGTTTGTTCGAAAAATGTAAAAAAAAGAAGCAAAACAAAAGAAGCTGAAGAACATAGTCCGATACATACAAGTAAAAAATTAAATTAAAATTTCTACTGGTACAATTGAACCAAACCAGGAAGTTGCAGAAGAGATATAAGATCAAATCAAATCAAAGTGTAGCAGGCTCTCGACAGAACCCATTAATTGATAAGTGCTGTCTTAAAAAATTTATCATTCTACCAGCTTTGCCTGTTCATGGACTGGATTGACTACTTAAAAGCTTTTGATTCATTACCTTATAGATTTATTACCTTTTTGTTGGAAACTTTAAATGTTTATCCACACACAGTTTGATTAATTTGCTCATTTATCGTGGCGTTAGTAGTTAAGGTCAGGTAATGTATACATTATTATACAAAACTAAAACTTACACTTACTTACAATTTTAAGTTCAAAACAAAAATAACTGTATATTTTCCAAATTGTAATTAAGTCTTATAAATTGCACGAATATAGCACATCACACACATAGCACATCCACTGTTCGAAACATTATTCTGTTATTTTAAGCAAATATGCAAAAACTCTATTTTTAAATATAGTAATCAATTAAAGCTTGACCAAATTATCTGGCAAACCAATCTAGATCGTTTTCGCGGTAGCAATGCCCGACCTCTGGTAAATAACTATTCTACTCTGCGGAAATCGAAGTCGTTCAGGTTTCTAATTTCCTTATTCAAATTGCCTCCTCCATAAATTGGTCATAAACAAATACTCCGGGTATCAAAATCCTAATATATCATAAGTAGTAACACTAATGAAATATTGACTTCTACTTAAAAAAATTAACTACCCCTGTATTTTTAAATTAGGTGTTACATGCTCATCAAACCTTAATTTATATATGAATCGTGCACAGAAGTTTAAAGGCTTCATTATGTTTTGATTAGGCTCGAGAGTTAAGTCATTATAAATTGCACAACAATAAATAACCCATTTGAGGTACTATCGGAGAGGAGACCCTCAAATATTTTTGGCCAGTGAACAAAGAATGTTGGTTCAATTGTATCTGTTATAAAGTAGCATAAACTCGTCTAAAAATGTTAACTACTTCTTGATTCAGTAGTGTTGGTGTCATTATTGTTTCAAAGTTTCCAACATTTTCAACAAAGGTAATAATGATGCCGAGAAGCATGAAGACAAGTAGGATTGGGTGATAAGCAGCTGAGTACGGAAGCCGAAAATCTATAATACAATCACCAACGCCTCTTCGAATGACATCTGTGACCATCAGCATTAGCCTTGATCCTATTAACATGCTTCATAAGATCCTCCTTCAACTTTTCTGAAAAGACGGAGGTTTGTAGTGATGAGTTAAAGAAGTTTAGAATTGTCGGTATGATCAACGAAAGCAATATCAAATATTACTGCTGACCTCGAAACGTGATTAATCTCTAAAAAACGGAGCGAGAAACGTTTTTGAAAAAGTGTTGAAAAGCTTATTATGTTACGCTTTAATAGAACTCAAATTCAGGAATTTCTCGTATTTTTACCTCGACTTTAACTAGTATCATGGCCTAGGAAAGTTAAAGCAAAAATCTCTGGTTCATTTCACTTAGTCTTTGAAATTTTATCTTTAATTTAAGTTCGAGGTATCACTAACAATGTCCTAGCCTGAAATGTCAAGTTTCAGTGGGCGATTACTGCTGTCGACCTCGAGAGCGGTGGTTGCAGAGAATTTCTCAGATTTTGTTTTATAACTTCTACGCGAGCTGTGATTTAGGATACCCAGGGAAAAAATTTTAATTGACTTGACATAAGCTGCCAAATCATGACGCTGGAGCGTGACGTCATGAGTAGTTTCACTTCAAGTACCGGTAGAAAAAAAATTGCTTTTTGTGATTAAAACAATAGTTACAAGTTTTATCAAAAACGATTACCCACCAATTTTAAGATGTTTTTTGGGTAAACTAATTTGTTTTATACGTCTTTTTTAACTAAAGTCGTCGTAAAAATTCCACGACCTTCACTTTTATCGCTTAGTACTTGTTAAAAAAAAATTGCAGGAAATTCTAGTCGGGTACACGTGAAAGCTAGTACAGGAGCTGGAAGTCTTAATAAATCTTTAAGGAGTGTCTGTGAATTTTTTCAGATTTTTTCCAACCTCCAGCTCGTTTTGTGACGTATGGAAAGTCGAGGCTTAAAAAAGTGCTTTCAAAACCTGGACTTTAAGCTTTCACGTGTACTCGGCTAGAATTTTCTGCGATTTTTGTTTGAACGAGTTGTGAGCGATCAAAGTTAGGTCGCGTTCTTTTGACGACTTTAGTATCTTTTTCCCTCAAACATAATTCATTTTCATTTTTCATGATATTTTTTACGCATGAAATAAAATCGACGCATCTTTAAAAAAAATAATTCAACAAATATAATGATATTTCTTGGCTGAACAACTTTTGTATATTAATGTTTTCCTTACGTTGTGTCAAATTGATTGTTAAAGTGTATAGCTCTTTTTGGTCAAACAACTTTTGTTGACTTTTTTAAATCTAAAAATATAAATTTTCTATTAAAATAATTTAATTTTTAACTAAAACAAGACGAGTATTAAAAAAAATTAATTTTCAGCTAAAAAAGATCATTTTCAAAGAAAAATATAATAATTACATTTATTAAAAAAATTTAATTTTCAACCAAAAATATTAATACCAACAAAATTAATACCAACAAAGACAGCTTTTTAAAACAAAATAATGGATTTTCATCTAACAACAAAACCATTCGAGATGTCCCCCTGTGATCTTTTTCAAATTTATATATGTTGTACGGCATCATAACTACCCATTCAGAAATTTTAATGGGGTACTGGTCGGGCGCCGATTGGGAAAAATGTGGGTCCGATAGCATAATCTTCCTAGAGACAGACTGTAAATTAAGCGCCCTACCCGACATGGCTCAGATCTGGGCATCCAAAATGGGTCCTGGTCCGGCCCAGATATGGACCATTTAATGTTTTATTTCTATAATTAGTAAGGAGGAGGGTAAATAAGGCCGGTTTTTGGGCCATCTACAGATTGGCCTCAAACATGTTTTATTTTATTCATCTAAATAGGTCTCATAACGCCTTAAAAGGATTTTTCCTGAGAGTGATCTGATTTCAAGATATAGTCATTTTTAAGTTCGTATTTTACATGGGTTTTCGCACTTTCATTCAAATCATGCTAAGTTTCACATTGTTAGTATTGCTCACGCAAGATCATACTTGGCCAAAAACTGTGCACGTATATGCGTTACAACATATGTTAAAGCCATCATTTTTCTCGAGGTACTTAGCCTTCAAAATAGGGCTCATTTTTATACTTTATTAGGTTTGTGATCATGAAAGGAGCAAAAATGTCCTACTTTATCAGATTTATTAGCAATAATTTCTATAAAATAATCGAAATAATCTTGGAGACATTTTTCTAAGAAGAGGTACATTAGTTTACCGTCAATCGGAACTTATGGTCGATTAAAGGCTAGGCACTCTGCAACAGCCTTATTCGTCAGAATTGGTTTGGTCATCTGAAGATGATGCTGCTTCTCCTTGATTTTCCGACCAACACGATGCATCATTC
>NC_046661.1:99187790-99189254 GCF_010883055.1 Belonocnema kinseyi
TAGGCATGAGAGGCTACACTTTTTTTTAAATCCTTATTATTTAATAGTTCTGTACACCAGTCTCAGATTCTCTTTATTTTTTCAGGTGAAATAATTACTTGCGAATTGAGTTTTAATTACCACTTATTATGCCGAAAAAACAGTGTTCTTGTTGCGGCAAATTATTAAAACCAAAGAGTCATCTGTCAGTAGTTCAGGATGAACGGGCATTAAATGTTCTTAAAACTGCTTTTAATAGCTCCTTAACCATTCAGTCAAAGGTTTGCGATAGTTGTCGATGCTTTTCGATTAAAAAGCGTCGGATTACAGATGCAAAAGAGATGAGTTCTTCTGAAAATGATTTATCAAATTTTTTAGAACCAGATAAGAGTCAGGTTTATGAAAATTCAGAATCTTCCGTTGAAGATGGAACTTCAGATTCTGACTGTAGGATAATCAAACTTCCAATAAGAAGATGTATGATTTTTCAATCCAGATACTGCTATTTTGATTCCTGCAAAAGTGAGATGCTGTGCTTCTCATTTGGTTGATAATGGTTTTCTTAAGAAAGAGGCTGTTGCGTCTATACAAGCCACCTCTGATTTACTCACATGAACGCTCAGTCGATTTCTAAGCTTCTGAATGATTTGCGTGAGGAGGCAAGAAAAACAGGGTTGAATTTTGATGATCCATCTGCGCTTGAGGATAAAGATTATTATAGGTTAACCGGTTTGACGAAAAATCAATTTAGTGACGTTGCACAGTACTTGTCAATTGAAGTGCGTTCGACAAAAGGTCGTTCTATGCATTTGTGCCTTGCCTTATTGTTGATCAAGTTGCGCACAGGTCTTTCCAATGCGATTTTATCAACTATTTTTGGCATAGAAAAACGAAGAGTTGGCAGAGGAATTACGGCAGCAAGGAAAGCTCTAATGTCCTCCTTTGTACCTCATCATCTTGGTATAGTTCACATATTACCCGAGTCAGTCATTAAGGACCATACTACATCAACGACAAAAACGCTATTCGCAAATGGAGAAGATGTATGTATCCTTGTAGCTGATGGTACATACATGTTTATCCAAAAGAGTAGCAATTAATCTTTTCAAAGGCGGACTTATTCTATGCATAAAGGAAGGAATCTGGTCAAGCCCACGATGTTAGTAACGACGACAGGATATATCGTGGATGTTTTCGGTCCGTATTTTGCTGATGGCAAGAGCAACGACGCTAGTATCTTTGAAAGTCTTTTAAAACAAGATTCAATAAAACTGCGTACATGGATGCCCTCAAACCCTGTTATCGTTGTCGATCGCGGTTTTCGGGACTGCCTGAAGTTTTTAGAAGATCTTGGATTCGTTTCCGAAATGCCTCATTTTCTTTAAAAAGGATCACAGCACACTACGATTGAAGCAAACGAATCAAGGCTCGTTACTAAAGTCCGATGGGTGGTTGAAGCAGTCAATGGGTTGATAAAAACTTGGA
>NC_046661.1:99189354-99210739 GCF_010883055.1 Belonocnema kinseyi
ATAGCTAAAAGCATCGGCAACAAACGCGAATACAATGTGGAGGGGGAAAACAGTTGAACGTAGCGAAGCGGCAGTCGCACATGAACGATAGCGTTTTGTTTCTTATTCCACTGACTTTGGTTGATTTTAATCTCACTCCTCTTTGCCCAAGGGCGTCAAAGTGGCTAAGACCGGCAGTAAATGTTTCTTAGGAAAAATAACTTAAAAATAATAAATTAATAACAATAAATTAATACCTTAAAATAATACGCTCGGTTTTTCATAAAGTATAAAAATAAGCCCTATTTTGAAGGCTAAGTACCACGAGAAAAATGATGGCTTTAACATATGTTGTAACGCATATACGTGCGCAGTTTTTGGCCAAGTATGATCTTGCGTGAGCAAAACTAACAATGTGATACTTAGCATCATTTCAATGAAAGTGCGAAAACCCATGTAAAATACGAACATAAAAATGACTATATCTTGAAATCAGATCACTCTCAGGAAAAATCCTTTCAAGGGGTTATGAGACCTAGTCAGATGAATAAAATAAAACATGTTTGAGGCCAATCTGTAGATGGCCCAAAATCCGGCCTTATTGACCCTCCTCTTTTTAAAAGTTTTTATATTAATATTATTTCAACTTTGTATTTTATAAAACTTCAATTTTTCAAAATTCTACATTATATTTCATTTTCAATATTCTACATAACATTATCGGTTCGTATTGCTTGAATTTATCGATAAGAGTTTGAATTTCGAAAAAACTATTATGCTTTGTCAGACAATTATCAAATTTAGTATCAGGTAATCTCTATTTTCACAAAATCAGAAACAAAATATAAAATTCTAAAAAGCTAGAAAACAATTTTTTTTACATAAATAGTAAATGCGCTTAAAATAACGAGGCTTTCTCAAATACATTTCTGGAAATCTTCAGAAGCTTAAAATGAATTGTAATGTTGATTCTAGCGAATTAAAGTTTACCTTTCCCTTCATTGCCGATATAAGAAATCTCACCACCAATTCTGTGATTCCGAACTCGCAATCTAATTTTTGCTTTTGGCATTTTAAGTTCTATGAAAAAAAACATTATCACGACGATAAAAAAACTTGACATAACCTTGTTTAACTTAACCTGACCCGACGTGGTTCTGACGCGAGCGACATCATCTGGCCCCTTGCGGCCGCATATGGAAAATCCGATCGGGCCCAGATCGGAACTCGGGAATAAGTTGGGTAATTTCTGCATGGGTAAGATACACGTGTTTCTTTTTATGTACGGGAAAACATTTCGAAGGGGTGAAAAAAACCCTTAAAATTAACCCAAAAAATAAATCTTATCAATTTCAACGTTAACCAGTGAATTATTTTCTTTCGTATTAATCGAATTTTATTTATCTTTAAATTTCGAATATGTGTTGGGTATTGTGTCCATTGGGAGATGCCACCTTTTTGAGTTAAAGAGCAAAATCCAATATTTCTTTTGAATTTTTCGTTATAAAAATTGTAATAAATAAAAGGAAATTGATGTTGACATATTTCAGCATTTCTTTGAAAAAAATCTTTATTGGGTGAATTACTCATGCATTCCATTTATTAAATTATTTTGAAAATGAATTCAGCTTATCTTTATAAACCGTTAGTAAGAAATTTCCGGTTTGCACTTGAATATTCTGATATGATCAAAGTGGAAAAAACTGGAATTCCCCCTGTTAATTGCAAAAGGGCAAACTACCTTTACATTAGTTCCACTTTTAAATTCCATGCAATGCTCATTATTATTTGTAATAAACACTTAAATTAATATTTAAAAAAATTAAGTGGGACGATGGTCGTGGGAGCCAAAGTGTAGGCATTTAAGCCGGTTTGCGGGTTCGATTGCCGCTTGGCACTCTAAAAGAGCCTCGGCGGCCCATGCGGTGATCACTAGCCTAGCCAGAAAGTTGTTCATCTACGCAAAGTCAGGGAACTGGTATCTCTAGAGAAAAAGGTTCTCTGATTACTTGAAGCTGTTGCTTTTGGTGGTTCGGAACGCACATTACACTGTAGGTCCCCCGTCTACCACTAAGTAAGTGTTCGGGGGTGTGTAAAGGAATGGGAAAGAAGGTACAAGAAAAATATAAACCCTTAGGGGACACATTAAAAGCTTATATAGCATCCATATACAAAAAATAAATTATGTTGCGTATTGTTCTTAGCTACTGCTCCATAGGCCAAGGTGGTGAAAACAACCCCTAAATGTCACCCCCAAAAGCAATTTATCAATTTCAGCTATAAGCAGGTACATGATTAAAATAAAAGCTAATTAATTATGCATCATTTGTTAATGTTATCAATTCCGCAAGATGCTTAATTGTTTGCATTTCTTTAAAACAAACTGCGACTTTAAAGAAGATTATTATCAGAGGGATTATCTCTATATTCTTTTTTATAAAATTTTTTTCGCTTAATTCCTTATCTCTACACAATGTATCATTCGAAACATATTTTCGAGACTGCGCGGCTGTTATCAGTAACCATAAGTGATATTTATTGTAAAGTGAATCATTTAGATTAAACAGCGCAGTGTAGTATGTAATTCAAATACTGCTTTATGTTCTTTTAAAGTTTAGTGTTTTCTACAAGTGTAAGAGAACATATAATAAATACACCATCGATATTATAAACCAGACATTAACATTGTTTTCAGAGATTGAACAGAATCTCTTCGATAATAATCTTGTTTAAAGTCGCAGTTTGTTATAAAGAAATGCCAAAAATTAAGCTTCTTGCGAAATTGATAACATTACGGAATGACGCATAATTAAATGGCAGTTATTTGGTTGTAATTATGTGTCTTTTTATAGTTGACAATTAAAACATTCTTTTTGAGGGTCAAATTTAGGGCGCCCCCTTGACCTGCCGAATGGAATCCGCAAAATTAAAAAGTTGTAACAGAAGATCTGTTTTTGTGACTTCTTGCCACTGAATATCAGCTATAATTGTCTTGACTGGTTAAAGTAACAGGCTTATTCATGCAGAATACAAGTATTTCTGACAATAGTTATGTATAATGCCTACAGTTTTATTGTTTTAATATGCCAGTTTTCCGGGTCTAAACTCCATTGACCTTTCATCAGCTTGTCTTCCAACTGGACTCTCCAAACCATGTTAAAGGCATATGTAATTTAATGCATAGTTAGAATTTTGGGAAATATTTTCTATGTCTTGTTCAATTTGATCATTCACAACTGCAAGTCTGTTTTATCTGATTTGAAATTCTTGAAAAGGCCTGGGGCAGTACATTTCTTTTCGATAGCTCATGTCCATATAAAGCATGTGTGATTTCTTTATTAATGCATCCAACTAAGCTTTTGATAGGTCTATCTTTAATAAACACTCGTTCATCTGAAGGAATCTTGGGATTTGCGTACGACTTAAGAACCGGAATTCAAGTGGATAAAGTGATTACTGGACAGACTTAAGGTTAAATATAGATTTTCACGAATGTTTGATTTTGGTGTCTAAACACGGTTGAGAGAAAGCCGGACTAAGCATTCAGTTTGCTTAAAACTTGACTATTGATAAATGGAGTTAGTTTTTTGTTCATCTCGTAAGGCGGCTTTTTCTTCATTAGCATGCAGAAATTGGTAGACAATTGTATCGTCGGTTTTTTTCGATGATTAGTATACATCAAACTTTTACCACATTGATATTGGAATCCGCATTCTCAATCTTGATTCACCTCATGACATAATGTGGTAAATAACCCCCTTGAAATTCAATTTCACTGTGCCAGCCAGAGGCGAGAACTTTGGTTTGTTTTATTATCTGAAGGCAGTCAATTGGTGTAAAATAAAACACCAGAAAAAAGTATTGAATGTAAGAAAATCTGATGAATTTTTATATTAAACCAATACGGGCGATACTTTGTTGAACGATCAAATTATTAAAAAGCACATGGTGCCATTATTGATAAATGTCTCGAAACTATTGTTATTGGGAAATCCGTGGTTATGATTGATGGGAGGTGTCATTCTATTTCATTTTTTTCATATAAAAGGAATAATTATTGAAGATTCTGATATTGTCACAACTGAGAAATGAATAATATGTTGTTGATAAACATTCTTGACATTGGTAACTACGGTTTTTGTATTTCATAAACTTCAAATGTGCCTGCACAATACGAACATGTTATTTACGCAAATAGCTGAAATGTTAAAAATTAAATGTCTTAGTCTATCAGCGATGAAGTCTTCTTAATTTTTATAGATTAGGAAAATCGAAATAAATCAAAGGTTTAACTAAAAGGAGAAATTTCATAGCAATAAGATTAATATTCTACCAAAAACCACAACTTAAAAAAAAATTGCAAAAACCCTAAATTTCTACTTATGAACAGATTGCAAACATCCCCAGGCGGAAGCATTACATATAGTTTATATATAGTGTGAAGTATTATATATAATATTTATTTGTTGTATACATTTTGTGTATGAAACAAATGAGTATTATATATGAAACTTCACACTATATATAAACTATATATAATTTTTCCGTCTGGGTCACCAAAGCCTAAAGCAGCATTAAGATAGAAATCTTCATTTTGCGATAGACGCAAAGAAATATTTCACATACAATTTCTCGTGGTGTAACTCAATTGATCTTGAATATTTTTTTACTTGTATCTATATAAGCTCTTATTTTATTCTTTTCAACAATTATTGTTCATCTGTAGGCTGCAGGAAAAAGTCTTGGCAACCAAATGAAAAAACTTTAATTATGTGTGTTCATTTTATAAGGGACTGATTCTTGAAAAACTTATTTAACATATGGATACTATGTCGTTTCCCATAGAATTAAATAATGTAATCGGATTCACCAAGATTTACATATTTAAACGTATAATGTCTGGTTTATAATGGACGGGGTATTTATGAAATATTTTCTTTCACTTGTAGCAAACACCTTTAAATGGACTCAAATCGCTATTACATTACCAACTAAACTGCGCAATTTTCGCAAAATAATTTTTTTATCAATAAATATCACTTATGGTTACTGATAAAAGTAGTGCCGTCTCGAAAATATTTTTTGAATGATACATTATATAGAGGTAAGGAATTAAGTGAAAATATTTTATAAATACACCGTCAATTATAAACCAGACGTGGACATTGTTCTTAAATATATAAATAATCTCTTTGATAATAATCTTCCCTCAAGCTGCAGTTTATTTCAAAGATGAGAACAATAAGCAACACAAATTTCGTTTGTTATAACAATTTATGTATTTATTAAAAATAATGATAAGCTTTGGATGAAATTTAAAAGTGGAACTAACGTAAGGTTAGCTAAGCCTTTTACAGTTAGAAGGGCGAATTCCATATTTTTGTAAATTGATCAGAATATTTGAGTGCGCAACCAAAGCTTCTCGTCATCGGCTTCGAAAAAGAAACTGAAATTGTGTTTTTCAAAAAATAATTTTATAAATTGAATACAGCGGTAGTTTATACACTAAATTTTCTTTTACGTTAATGCTGAAATACACGTCACATTTATTATGGTATTACGATCAAGTTGGAAATAAAAAGACAAGTAATAATCCGAGTCAATATTTTAATTGAAATTAAATTTTTTTTTACATTTTGCGACGTTTTGACCTCAATCTATGGGTCATCTTTAGGCAAATTATACCTAATGCAAAATTGTTATAAAAAAGTTACTTAATTTAAAAAAAATTAACATTGTCGTAGAAAAAAATTTTAATGAAAACAAAAGTCAATTTATCTTATATACCATTTTCTACCATCAAAAATTGTGGTTCGGTGAAAAAAGAGTGAAACGGCTTCATACTATTTGCGAATACATAATTTTTAATTGGGAAAAAACCTCAAAAAACAAAAGAGGCTTCCAATGATTAAGGTTACATTTTTAAAAACACTTGAGCGAACCACGATAGTCAAACGACGGACAAGCAGGTAATGGAGACAGAAAAATAAACATAGGTTATGTTGGGTATTTAGTACCGAGTTTTCAATATAGAGGGCCTAATTTGAACTTTAACGAAAATAGCGCGCCAAAGAATTTTGGAAATTTCATATTCAATATATTATACTGTGGTAATGTTGAGTTACATTAGGTATTTTTATTTTTTAATTAATGGCACAGTTCTTATATTTATTAATGAAAATCGATTCTAAAATTCTACGTTTGTAAGCGTTGTTTTCTTTTGTTAAAGTTTTTATATTATCAAAGTCAAAATCAAAAAAGTGATTAAAATTCCACGAGTGTTCTGACAAGCCTGTGTTCAAATTGCCAATCCTGCAATCTCTTTATGTTCAGCTATTCTTGTTTTTAACCTTCTGTTTCACCAATATAAACTTTTTCGCAGCCTTTGCGTTTCAATAAGTAAACGTTTGGAAAATTTTCAATTTTTTCAGAATCTTCCTTATTTATAAAACAATTTTCCAATTTATGATTGTTTCTAAAATATACATCAATGCTGAATTTTTTCAGAGCACTTTTTAATCTCACTGATAAACCTTGCACATATGGCAACGAAACATGTAAATCAGTTTTTTTTGTAATTATCTAACCATTTATTTGATTTATTGAAACTATTGTAAATATCGTTTATCTTTCTTTGATGACACTTTCTATCAAAGGTATTGGATAATTATTTTTTTGTAATGCAATTTTTAATTTTTTAAAATTTTTTTCTCTGAAATTAAAATCGCTTAGTTTTTTTTTATCTATCTGCTAGTCCTTTTATTAATCCAACTTTTTGGAAAAATTAATGGTGTGAATTATAATTTAAATATTGACTTGACCATGAAATCGAAAGGGGAGCCCTCGAAAGGTTTCCAGTAAGAAGTGATTCTTCCAGGGGGTAATAAAAAAGCATCCTGGAATACCAAGGGCACGAATTTTCATTCTCCCACGCAATGGCGTGATCAAAGATATTATAAGTCTAGATGCAGTAAATACTAAATACTTAATACTAAATACTTAAAAATATAAAATACAAATTTTATATCGAGAATTTTGATTGATTATTTTCAATTAATGAATCAATTATTTCAGTAAATTTTGCTTCAAGAAAATATTTATTACGATACAATATTGTATCGTAATAAATATTTTTATCTGCTATACATCTTATATGGCAAAAATTAGTCATTTTGTAATTAAAATTCACTGTCTATGAATCATATTATTTTATTTTTTTTTAAAAGAGGCGGTAGAAATTCTACTCAATGAAACTATACGTTTGAAGACATTAAAAGTTTTAATTGATAAACACATTGAGTTGAAATTTCAAATAATTCATATTTTAAATAAATATGATCGTACAGCGTTCTCGCATGTATACTTAGCGATTTAGTGTTTTTAGATCTATGAATCAAATAAATTAAAATGAAGCGATAAAATTATATAATAAAATTATTTTTGATTTAATTTTTTTATATAATATTTTATATAAATTTACATATCTTACTATGTATGTAAATTATGTCCCGATTTTTTAAATTGAGAACCCCATAATTTCAAAATTGAAAAAATGTATTTTTGAATTTTACTCGAGTGGTTGATCAGAATATATAAATATTTTGCCTTACGTTTCTCAATTTAAACTGAAAGATGAGAAATTATTGGAAAGTTTCAAAAACATTTATCTCTTAATTGTTAGTTTGTAACAAATAATGCGTAAATGAACTATTTATTGTCGTGGGCACATTCTCATCGTGCGCTGTGCCCGTGGCTCGCAAGTTTGAGCGCGCCTGGGGCGCGCGTCTTTTTATTTCCGCGATTCGCGCTCAGATATTTATTTTTTGCATTTAGAATGCTAGAATGAAACTCTATCAAAAACATCTCTTCTGATGATGAGAATGAGAAAAATTAGAGGCCCTTTAATTTTTGTTATTAATTTCAGTTTTTAAATCATTTGAAAACCCCTTTTCTCGTCTTTTTTCTCTTGAATCCTTCTTGGTAGAAAGTCTAGTATTATATTTGTGGTTCGGAATTCAACTCGTTTGGTTAAAAATTCTAGTATTCAGTTGCAAATTTTATTATTCTGTAAAAAATGCAATTATTTTCTTAAAAAGTCATCTTGTTTCGTTAGGAATTCAGAAGCTTGTTTAAAATTTAAACTACTTTGTAAAAAAATTATTCTTATGGTTTTAGATTCACCTCTTTGGTCGCAAATTTAACTGTTCTATTTTTAGAAAATTAATCTTCTGCTGATAAAAATTCATTTTTGATTTAAATTGATATTTTTATTAAAAATTAATATTTTCTGGTTTAAGATTGCTCCTATCGGTTTTAAAATTCAAAAATTTTGTTAAAAAATAATATATTTTGTTGAGAGCTTATCTTATTTTGGTATATCATAAATACAATGCTGGAAAATTCATTTCTGTGGTTAAAAATTGAACTATTTTGTTCACAATTTATCTTCTTTAATTCAAAATTAAGCGACTTGGTTAAAATTTGAACTTTATCATTAAAGATTTATATTTTTGGATTTTCCTTGATCTTCGGAGTTGACTCTTTTGTTGAAAATTTAATTCCTCGATTTAGTTGCAAATTAATCTTTTTTTAACATGTAACAATTTTTTTGACATTTTGGGTTTTTTGTTTTGTTAAAAATGAACTTTTATCTGAAAATTTGAAATTTCACATTTTCGTTGGAAATTCATACTTTATAAGTTTAAAATCTAATTATTTCGTAGAACATTCTTTTGTTTTGTTGAAAATTCATCTTTTTAGTCGAAAATTAATTTTCTTGATTTTCGTACATCGCCTTTTTATTGAAAATGCAATTTTTAAGTTGTATATTAGTATATTTTGATTAATGATTTAACAATATGGTAGAAAATTAAAGTAGGATTCGCTTGTAAATGAACTTTTCCGTGTTTTCTTCGTGTTTGTTAAATCTAGTTTTTTAAAAATCATATTTCTGCAATATTTACCTCTTTGGCTTAAGACTAAACTTTTTTTGCTGACAATTTGGTTTTTATGTTAAAAAATACGTTTTTTTTAAAAATTGCAATTTATCTATTCTTGATTAGAAATGTATCCTTCATAAGTTGAAAATTCAGCTATTTGGTTGAAAATTCATGGAATTTGTTAAAAATTCGTCTTTTTGGTAAAAAAATTAATCCTCTTTGTTTCAAATTCATTATATTTTTCGACTTTAAGTCTTAGGAATTTAAAGCGTTTCATATTGCATTCAAATCAATTGAAATTGAGTTTTAAATAATTGCTGATACGAGGAATTTTATTAGCTGTAAGGCTATTTATAAAAAAAATAAATCACTACTTTTAAACCCTTAAGACCCCTAATTGCATCGTTTTTCTTTGTTATTGCAAACTTCAAAAAAAATTCACTTGAAGAAATAAATAAAATCAAAAAATTTTTCAATCCTTGGCGGGAATTTTTTTACAAGTACTAAAAAGCATAACTATTTTTACAGGAAAACACCGATGAATACAATAATTTTTTAAATACTAAGCAATCCAGGTAGCCGTTTTAATCAAAGACACAGATTTCCGGTCATTTCCCGGCTTGCAAAAACTTATTGAATTATTTTATTTCTTTGGAATTCTTTCCTTTTCCATTTTTTTTGTAATAGCCTTAGTTGCTGAAATGCACCCCTAAACGCCTTATATTTCTTTAGAATTTTTTTGGATTCTTCGATTCTTTTAATTATTTTTATAAACTATTTGGATTGTCAATTCGACGCTACAGAGAAGTGTAAATATTACTTCAGTTATGCCTGAATTATGCGAAAAAATAATAAGATATTTTAGGATTTAAAAATACATGTAGAATAAATTTATACAGTTAAGAATTGGAACCTTCAATTCACTATTTTTGTAAAAATTATATTTTTTTAAATGATGGTTGAAATTTCGCTACAATTCTAAAAAATGACAAGAATTTTTTTAAACTTATTTATATAGTATTTAGAAAAACTCTCTTTTATAAGAAACCAGACGAGGAATTTATTTAACTAAGCTTTATTCAATTTTTTCATTTTACTAAATTCTGAGTCAATTAAAAATTTATTTACTTTTTAAACCCCTCCCGTATACGTTGGCAAAGGACGCGGTTGCCATAGAAAGCAATAGGCAAGCAAAAATGCAGTTAGATACATATATATATATATATATAGTTCTCCCACTCCGACCTCCCGTGCCGCATCTATGCTTATAATATGTTTGACGTGATCTCCGGAAACAGCTGAAATTCATCATAGTTAGCGAATCCTCAAACACGTCAGAGTTTCAAAGACACGTCTGAGTTACAAAGGAAGTGTTTTAACAGAGACTTTGGGACACCAGATCGAATCCCATAGTTTGTAGACATGCTACACTTAAAAAAATGGATCGTTGGCACACTCATTTTGTGTTGCATAAGGAATAGTTGGTTAGAACGTCTGTTCAAACTGTCAGGGCTGCCAAGTCTATTGTCTACAGTGACCAATTATAATTGTTGCGTGTTAATTGACCGCTGCAGCAATGCATTGGGCCCTCCAAACACCAAAAAGTTAGCACAGACAACTAATTGGCCGGTGGTTCCAGATTCTTCTTCCTGGCCCATTGCGCATGCGCCAGGGTGTTTTTGGGTCCGTTGCGTTGACATACGCATGACTCATGATGCCTAATGCAATAATTTAGTGCGTTTCGTCTTAGATTTGGAATACGCGAGTGAAGTTTTTAAAGTGGAAATTGTGCTTTTTGAGGTTATTAGCGATGGAGGTATTGACCTTTTAATTTTTATATATAAGACCTGTGTTGTGCGTGTGTAGACTGATGCAAAGTTAAGGGTTATGTTTTCTCGGGTTACATGTAGGTGAATTTCTTATTTTATTCTCTTAACAGTAAAATAGCATATTAATTTGTAGAAGATACAGCTAAAAAATTATTACATCCTCATTACAAATTTATCAAAAATTAAAATATAAAAAGGTTCCATCTGAAATAGGTGAGTAAAACAACACAGTGGCACGGTAACAATTCAAGCAGTTATTATAACCGAGGTAGTTAGATGAGGCAGTCATTCCGCCACTTCGCCGCACCAACTCAGTTGGCTGGCACAACCAACACTACCGTGTCCATTAAAAGTGGATGCCTCTGCCAACTAAGTGGATGGCACCTCAGCGTCCAACAAAGTTGGCCGTAGCAAAAAAAACTTACGGGTCCGCCTATCCAATCATTTCTCTGAGTGTACTGTGCTGGCGAAAAAATTCTTTTTGTTTCGATTTCAGACTTTTTAATTGAGATCTTGATAGTAAATTCCGCAAAATTCAAGATTAGTTGATAAACCTTATGATTTTTTTTAACAAAATTAACAAACAAATGTTTTATTCGGGCATCTCTAGAGAGACAACTTTTTTTATGGCAGTCTTTTTAATTGGAAATTTAATGATAAAACTGCCCTGCATGAGTTTTGTGAAGAAGATGGCATATAGCCTTCCGAATGGATTTTTTGTGTTGAGAACGAGTCTGGGTTTAGAAACTTCTCATTAAGTCACGTTTTTGAGAAAATAGGGTCGAAAACCCCTAAAAACGGCGTTTTGAGCCATTTTTTAAATAAATGCGTCCTTAGAGCGGGTTTTGTGTTTTTTTTTCTAGGGGTAGATGAAGAAAATGAAAACAGAAAAGATTTTAACATACTTAAACCCACTTCAAAAAATCGTCTGCCATATTGGATCCGACATTTTGATTTTTTAAATATATATGCGTATTTATATGCATATGCGTATTCAGCGACCCTTAAAACCTTTAAAAGCACTGCACATTTTATTATGCCTGGGCTCGAAGGGCACATGTGATTAATTTAATATAGGGCTTATTTGAAAGGACTTGTTTCTGCCTTTGATTTTTGATATAAGATAAGTTCGTAGCACGTTATGGTATAGCTTTACCATTGTTAAGAAATGGCTAAAAACGTTATCTTTTCAGTTTAAGTTTCTCATTACTTTAATTCTTTAATCAAGGCTGCAGCTTCAGGATAATGCATTTTTAAAATAATTTTTTCCAAATAAAATTTATCAACAAATTACGAATTATGCTGAAATTGTCATGATGTTCCCAACTGAAAGGACTGAAATCGAAAAAAAATTTATTGCCGATAAATGCCTTGAATAATGCATTTGTTTATTAAATTTGTTAAAAAAAGTAGAATTTATAAACTAATTTTGAACGTTGCTGAATTTACCATAAAGATCCTAATCAAAAAGTATGAAATCAAAAGAAAAGAAGAATTTTTTCTATTCCGGATTTCCAATAATGCATTTGTTTATTAAAATGACTTAAATATCTCATTAAATGGCTCAATAAATCATGAATTGTTTTTAAATTATCATGAGGTTCCCAACTTAAAAAGTTTTCATAAAAAAAAATAAAGTAAAATTTTTTTTGACAAATGTCTTATCTGTGTATTTTTCTGTCAAATTTGTTTTCTAAAATTCGCATAAAGTTCCTAATAAAAAATGACATCGAAAACAACGAAATTTGCTGAAAAAAATCCTGATTAAAGCACTTGTTTTTCAAGTTTGTTTATTATATTGAAAATAATACTCTTAAGAAGACATTTATTTATCATATAATTGTTTTTCGTAAAATTTCTTTCAAATATAATTTTAAAGAACGCATCAAATTATGGAAAATCCTAAAGAACCAAATCGGTCTAAATTTGTGGGCAGTGCGTTATTTTTAACCAAACAAATCTATTTTTGTTACTGTGCATATGCTTAAAGAAAATTATATCGTAAGCAATAGGGCCTGAAATAAAAGAAAACGGCTTTTAGATATTTATTTGATTCAGTGTTATATTTTCTTCATTTTAAAATGTAATTTTTCGTGTACAATAGAAAAACAAGCAAAATTATATAAAAGTCTCTGGAGATTCTGGACGGACTAGGCGGAAAATTTCATACTCTTGTACTCTAACGTTGTACAGGTGGTTTTCTTGACTGTGACCGTTCCTTGGGTGGTAATAGTGACCGTGTACGCGGAGCAGGTGGTTTGTTTGCCACTGGATCTAACCGACGTAGTACTGGTGACCATCCTAATATACCATAGGAGCCAAATTCATCCTGAGTAATTGGTATGTGGGTTTTAAGGTCCTTTATTACATACGCATTGCCTGACAAGTCACAGGATGCATAATAAGGTCCCTTTTTTTCAAGCCCCCATCCTAATGCGTAAACACCATTCCTAAAATACCAAATCGAACCATAGAATTGACCTACTATACCAAATTCACCTCTGTAGTAAGCTCCACTCTCAAGAGTTAGTTTTTTTATATATGACTTGGTGGCACGAGAGTCAATGTGGCAAACTAAAACAAAGGGAGAATAATTTTGATGTCAATAAACCATTTAGTTATTTGATATAGGTTAATAAGGATAAGTGTAGTTTAGGGGGATATTTTTCTGCAAAAAGATATTCTAACATCGCTCCACTGGGTATCAAACCACAGAACTTCCGATTGCCGGTTAAGTGCTTTCCCAATTAAGCTATTAGAGAGATGGAAAGAAAAATCCTTTCCAGAAAAATACGCTATTTCAATCCAGGTGTTACATTTATGATACGAGTAATTTCAAAGAAATCTGTATTATCATCAGAGAGTGTTGCCATCAATGAGTGTAGATGTCATTCCACAATCTGTGGAAATATAAATCAAAACTATCGATCAAGTTAACTCTTCAAATAACAGAAAACACTTAACGGCATTTTTCACAAGATGGAAAAATAAATGTTTGAATATTTAAATTGTATTTTTCTGAAAAAAAAGATCTTCTAACATCGCTTCACTGTGATTCAAACCACAGAACTACTCTGTTGTACGTAATTAATGGTTTTCAGAAATAATACAATAAGAGACTTGACACTAATGATATTTTTTTATTTAGGATAATACATGTTACGCAGGATAAAAAAATCATTTTCAAAATTCTATTAGTTTTTCTTGATCGTTTTCTCATATTGTCTGACCATTAATATTCAAATACCAGCATTTTAATCTTGTAGTATTCTTACGATAGGATGTTTTATAAACGGGATCAAACAATATACTAGATACTAATTTAAAAATATCAATATTTATTTCCCTTATAAAAAAGAAGTATTCGAAAGTATTGAATTCAGTACTTTTTTCGTGAAAAATTATTGGATTTTCAAGACTTATTCGTGAAAAATGTACTAGAGCCAATAATTACCAATAATTCTTTTTTATTAGGGTTATTTATTGAAAAGAAGACTTTGCTACCATAAAATATAATTTTTTCACATAATACTGAAAATTTCTAACAACATAACTAAGTTTTTAACACAAAAGTGTAATTGATATTGAAACCAAAAGAAATGAAAATCAATTTAAAAAAAGTAAATTTTAAAACAAAATAGAAGATTTTCGATAAATAAAAAATTTCCAAAAATAAGAGAAAAGAATGATCACCTAAATTGTTTCTACAGAAATTGAATTTTTCCCGTAAAAACTGTAAATTTTAAGCAAAAAGGTTAATCCTCAACCAAATAGTTAAATTGTCAATTAAAGAGATACCATTAATTAATTTTCGATGAAATAGTTTAAGTTTTAACCAAAGAGTTGAATTTTTAACTAATGATATAAATGTTTAACCGAAAAATTATTTCTGAAAAAACTGGTTCAACCAAAATTGTTAAACAAAGTTATTAAATAATTCAAGCAAAGGAGATTCATTTTTAACTAAACAGTTTCATTTACATCTAGAAATATGATATTTCTACTAAAAAAGATAAATTATCAAATCAAAATGAAACAACTTTTAACAACAAAAATTAAACTTTTATCCAACACAGACTTCAGTTTGATATTTCAAGACAAAAATATTAGTTTTACACGAAAAATAAAATTTGCATTCATAAAAAGTGTAATTTCTACTAAATTATTAAAGATAAAATTTAGAAATAAAAAAATTTCATAAGAATAGTTAAATTTTCACCCAAAATAGGTTTTTGACATTTCAAAACTAAAGTATGAATTTTAATAAAAAAATGAATTTTGTATTACCGAATCCATTTCAAAATAGGCAGGTCGCTACACTTGAAATCTCATAATTTCTCAGATACGAAACATGTTTTCAGAGGAAATTTGGTGATACATATTTCACGATTTAAAAGAAATTGTAAAAAGTTGCGTGTATTTGAATTTTGAGCTTTGTTAAAAAAAAAATGTATTTTTTCCGAACCCTTTTCAAAAAATATTAAAAAATCGATTTTCTCACAAAACCCACCTTTAAATTGTTTTCCACTTTTTAACTTGTATTTTGAGGATAGAGATATTTTTAAAGTTTGATGCTTGCCAAATAACTTTTCTAGCCAAAAGAATTTTTATCTCACACTCGAATTTTCTACTTTTTTTTGGAAACGTCTTAGCTCTCTTATATGGACACAAACAAATCAATGCGTTTAGTCTATTTTTAAGTTTTAAGAAAATGCAATCTCATAGTTTTGAGCAAACTGAGATCTGTTAGGTGATCTCGTTCTTTATTTAACTAACCGAATTCTCATATTTTTAATTTCTATAGCCTTTTTTAAATTAATATATGCAGTCTGAAATAAATCCACATATTTTCATAAATTCAGCCTCTATTCAATAGGCAATTGCTGAATAATAATATTTAATACAATACTGTGACGTGAACTAGAAGTATAAATATACTTCAGTACGATTCAAAATCGTACACTTGTGATCAAAAACTTGTTTATTGTAACTTTGGAAGTATGACCGTAGAACAGACTTTCCAATATAACAAATTAAGCATTAATGTCCACTCAGGCATCGATGAGCCGATTCGAAGTGTCATTAGCCACCAGATAGGGGCTGTGAGGTGCAAGCGATGCACATTCCACCTTAAGACTAATTTTGTGCTATTTTCATAGAGACAGTATTACACCCCCCCTTTTTGGATTCGTTTTACCCCCGGAAAACGGATTCTGACATTTTGGGGTACTACTTCAGGTTTGTTGACATCACCTATTTCTGATGTCGATGGTGTTTGACAAACATACCTTACAACTGGTTGTGGATTAATATTTTCAATCCTATTTTTGACGCATAATAGGTTGATACATACTTTTGGACATAGTTTTATTAATAAATTGCAAAACCCGCATTTGTATGTTTATTTCTAAATCTTTTTCAAGGATTAGTAACTATGGTTTTTCGTCATTTAATTGAATATATACAAGGAAGTTAATTTTAAACGGAGACATTTGAAAAAAGTTATAATTAAGACTTTTAACGCTGGATCTTATGATTTGATTGTCGCAGGTTTGGGTTTCAGATGTCAGATATGATGGTTGATTCCGTTTACATATTTTAGGAACGTCAAGAATTTTACAGCAGTTGATAGTTTCTCTATTAGTTGGTACATATAAGGTTTTTTGTTTATTAACAATTAAAAATTCGTGTTTAGGAATTACAGCAAGAAAGACATTTCCTATTTTCTTGGGAGTAGGGATTAGTCGGAAAAGTGAGAAAGTATCGGATTCTAGAAGGGGGATTTTAATTGAATATAGCAACCTTTTATTAATAATTACTATTCCTATTTCGGATATATCGATTAAATGTTGGTAGTTCTCTTCTTTTAATTGGATAGGGTATTTAGTATTGTGCCTCGCTTCGAAGGTTTGGAGTTCATCCATAAATATATTGGGAGGCAGTATTTGCGGATGAATGATACCATGTTTTCCCTCATTCACTGCGTCTATTAGCAAGAGGAGATTCTTCATTTTCGCCTTGTAGGCAGTTAAGAATAAAATGCTTTTAGACGGTTTGAATGGGTAAGGTAACGTCCTCCTTTTACGAGAACAAAATAATCGTTATTGTTTGCTTTTTCAATCACTGGGAAAGGACCCTTCCATTCTTCACCTCATTTATTTTGTTTTAAAGCATTGTGGATTAAAACAAGGTCGCCTGGTTCAAAAACATGTTGTAAGATAACAATTCTAGCATCTTGTTTTTCTTTGTATTTTTGCTTTGATTTTTCAATTGTTTCTTTTGCTTGGCGTAAATATTTTGCATGTCATATTTTCCACAAAGAAACCAGTTCTTCGCACTTTAGCGATTGAGTAGTTGCTAACATTGACGGTAAATTATCTTTCCTGCCAAAGGTAAGTTCGAATAGCGAAAAACCAGTTCCTTCGTGTACTGCGGTATTGTGGGCCATTGCAATAATTTTGAGGTTTTCATCCCAGTCAGTTTGATTTTCTTCCATAGCGGTTTTTATTAAATCTTTCACGGCAGAGTGTGTTCTTTCCAGTGATACATTACTCTGTAGATGGAAAGCTGTTGTTTGAATGTGTTTAATTTTGAAAAGAATTTCAAAAGTTTGAATCAGTTCGCAAACGAAGTTACTTCCTTGATCAGTTAAAATATGTTTCGGAGATGAAAAAATATAAATGTAGTGATCAAAGAGTTCATTGATTATCGATTCTGCCTGTACATTTTTCATCAGAATCAAAAGTAGGTATTTTGTTAAAATATCTTAAAATGTTAAAAAAAATTCGTTTCCTTTTTGGGTTGACGGCAATGGGCCAAAAATGTCCACGGCAATTTTGTCATTTGGTTCAACGGGTCGGTCGGGGATGATTGCTTGAACTTTTGGCCTGGTGCGTGTTAACCTTTCAGTTTGGCAAATTGGACATTTCTACATAGTCACAAATGTCGTTTTACATATTTTTCCACAGACTTTTTTGTCTTGCTTGCTCGATGGATTTGTTTTCACCAAAATGCTGTGATGTGACACTCCGTGACTTTCTTTAATAATTTGTTCTTTTTATTTTTTTGTCAATTCCTCATTTGGCGTTGTACATATAAAAAATTTCAATTACTTGTTTTCGCTTTCCAGAAATGTGATCAATTCTTTTATCTTAATTTTTTCGAAAATTGTAATCGTCGGGTCTGAAAAATTGAGTCTTACCGTTGTTAACTTTCTTTGTTTGCTATGATAAACTGCTTCATGTAACTTTGTTAACCACGTCTTTTCATCATAATTTGTCAAATGTATTGAGTTGCTCGTTTTTTTGTTTTGATTTTGGATCAATTTAATCTCAAGTTTTCCTTCGGCATTTGGTTTCCATTAGGTTTGAGGTTGTGAACTATTCAAGGGCCATTTATGGTATTTGTTCAATAAATCGGAATTGCCTGTTTCGCTTTTTTCGTTTTTTGATAATTCCATTTTATTTTGCCTGGATGGAATTGGATCGTGATTATTTTTTTCTTCTGAAGAAGAAGAGCTCATTGGTTCAGTGTCGGATCCCGATAAAGTGGAAGGAATGACATTGCGTTTTCCTTTTTCATATTTTTGTTCTATTTTATCATCATTATCATCATCTTCATCACCATCTTGTTTTTTTAGACACTTATTACTTCGGTATCGGATCCTGAAAAAGTAGATTCGTGATTTTAAACTGTGCTTATAGGATTGGAGTCTTTCCTAGCGCTGTTTACTTCTTTTGTTCAATTTCTTTGGATTGGAAAAATTCTTGATAGTACATCAGCAGCTGTATTTTCTCTTCCCTTCGTATAATTAATTTCATATTGATATTTTTCTCAACTGAGTCTCCAATATAGAAGTCTTGACGCTGGATCTTTTACGTTTATTTACCATTTATCTGGTTGTAATTTTAATCCGGTATGTCGTAGGCGCTAGAAAAGTGTGATAATGTTTTTGTTATGTTCTTGCATTGTTGAGCCGAACACAACAATATCATCTAAAGACACAAAAAAAATTTTCCCTATTGAACTTCTTAATGCGGTGTCCATCATTCTCTGGAATGTGGCAGGAGAATTTTTTAATTCGAATGGCATACGATCGTATTCAAAATGCCCTTCTGGTGTCGAGAACACAGTATATTTTGTTGAGTCAGTGTTCATTGGAATTTGATGAAAACCAGAACTCAAATCAAAAGCAGAAAAAAATCTTGCTTTCCCTAAGGGATCGATAATGTCATCAATTAAGGGTGAGAAATATGCGTCTTGATCCGTCTTTTCATTTAGTTTACTAAAATCCATGACAATGCGCCGTTTATTTTTACCTCACGCATCCATTTTCTTTGGTACAACCCATATCGGTGAATTGTATGGCGAATCTGGATTTCGAATTACTTTTTTTATAAGCATTTCATTAACTTGATTCGAAATTTCAGCGTTGTTACATTCTTGAGATTTTTAGGATTTAATGTTTATTATTTTATTGTCTTTTAGAATAATTTTGCGTGATGTCAAGTTTGTGCATGAAAGTAGCTCTCCTGGTAATGTGTAGATATCATGATACGCATTAATGATTTTTTCTATACCTGTTCTGTGCTCTTCTTCAATGTGTTGAAGTCTTATATTATCTGACAGTAGTTTTAACCTCTTTATCAATTCACCTTCTGTGATGTATTGGATTCATTCTTCGGGTTGTTTCGTTGTTACATATTTAATTTGGATGTCTGATGTATTTATTGTTAAAGTTTCTTCTTTTTCATTTGAAATCGGATTTTAATTGCATGATTTCGAATTGTAAAAATTGAGTCAGGGGTGTAAGCGTTATCTTCAATTACTGCATGCCCATCTTACCTATTGCAGTCCAGCGTGACAAGCCTTACAGTGTGTTTGGGAATATAAATTCCATCGCTATGAAGGGGGTGAACTTTTTTATCTAATTTCAACGTTGTCTTTGTTAAGCTGCAGTCGTGAGAATGTAGCAAAAGGGTTCCAATAATTCCATCCTCAGGCAACGGAAACTCATTCAGGACGATGTAGAAAATATGGTCCTTATTCTGGAATTTAAATTTTGCTTGCTTTTGAACTTCATGCTTATCATTTCCCATAAAAAATTCTTTTTCACATATTTCTGTTGGATATTTTGAATGAACCATTTCATCTTTTATGAAATTTATTGAGGATCCACTGTCGACCAATAATCGGCTGGTTCCTCTTGTTCCGTATATGCTGACTAATATGGAATAGAGTCTTCCTGATACACCTGAAACTCGATTGCGGCTGAATTCAATTCTGGGTTTTGTATTTGTATCATGGTGTCGCCGTTGTCTGGACTTACCTGAATCATTTTCACTTGTGGTGGTCGTGTGTTTGACTGGCCTTGGGGAAAATTTTGGTTATTGTTAGATTTATTTTAAACATTGACTTTTCTGTATGACCAATTCCATTGCATTAACGACACTTTATTTGACCTTTTTGTGATAGGGACATATTGTGCATTGGGACAGTAGGTTTTTGGTAATTGACAGGTTTTTGTAATGGACTATGTTTTTGGGTGGATGTTATAGAACGTTGTTTATTTTGTTGTTTTTTATGGAACCAAATTTCTGCTTCTAATCCATCTTGTTGTGCTCTGTTTATAGTGTTTGGTCTCAAAGGTCGAACTTTAGTGCCAATTTCATCATTCAAATTCAATATATATTTTCTAATTGCTGATTCTTATTCGATTTCCAGTACTATGCTACGAGACATTTCTGGAGTATGTTCTAACTGTACTGCATATTTCAGTTCATTTTGGCATTGTCTAAATCTCATATTAAAATTCTGTACAGTTTCGCCAATCTTTTTCTTGCAGGTATCTAATTTCGCCCTTAAAAGTTCAACTGAGCCAACAAGTCCTAGATTTTGTCTGAGAGCTTTGTATAAATCATCGTAATCATTTATTGGTATAAAACGAATGGATTTTTTTTGGCAATATCTAATATTTTTCTGCGATTATATAGTCTAAAAGTAATTCCTTCTGAGAGCATCGAGAGTTTTCCCTTTCTATTGATTTAATGAAATCTTCGGTTTCGTTATCGTCTTTTCCCTGCAGAGGTTCAATGGTTCGAATTATGTCTTTTGAGGGTGATAAAAATACATTTTCTTTTCAGCTGGCTTGACTTAACTCGAACCGTCGCGTTTGTTGTTCTTGCGATGCATTGACGTGTGATTCACAAGCGATTTCTGTAACCCGAATCGTGGGCGACGATCTTTCGGATGACCCGTATTCTATATCCGCAAGCATATTAGAGTTTCGAGCTAGTTCCGAAATTTCTGTAGCTCTTTTTGCATTTTCAGTATTTAAAAGACCAAACTTTTCTTTCCGACTTAATTGACGTTTTGTTAAGATCTCTAAATTCAATAAGATTTCCTTTAAGGTTTCGGAATCTGCAGGTACCCTGGTAGGACTTTTTCAGCCATTTTGGGAGAGTTAGGCATAAGATATTAATTCCAAAATAATGTCTTTACCTACAGATTTTTTTTTGCTGAGGTCTTTAAAGAAATAGTTTTCGTAAAAAAAATTTAGAGTAATTCAGATTGTGTACTTAAAGTTATCGATGAATGTGTCAGGCGAATGTGTCGCGTTTCATGTGAACTAGTTCACAG
>NC_046661.1:99210839-99258499 GCF_010883055.1 Belonocnema kinseyi
GGGTGTGTGTGTGTGTTTTAAACTCTTCACTTGAGATATATATTCGGTTCGGTTTTGATTCCTCTAAAATCAAACCGAAGGGCCTATGACAAAGCCACCGAATGCATCCTCGGGTTGCGGATAGAGGGTCCCTGTACCAAGGGCTTCTATTGAATATGATTACAAAAATAAATAGTCAGTCGAAGTTAATTGTCCAGGGGTAGTCCCGAAGGAATTAACCCCCAAGCGGAGGTGTGAAAACCATGCCTAAAGCTGAATGGCACCTGCGTGAGGTGTCTAGAAGGGTGACTCTGGGATACCGGGGACCTCTCAGAATACGCAGCCTTATCCTTGCATGTGAGGATCTACAAGGATGGACGAACCCCTTTCCCTAGCTTATCGTGGGAACAACAATGACAACACCAAACATAGTTGTAGTAAGTGTGGTTTGAAGCAACAGAACGCGTAGGGCTTCCGACAACGGGTCGGCTAACAATGCCGACCAATCTAGAGCTGGGGGAGCCAAAAAAAATGGATTCAATGCGATGGATCGGCGGGATCTCGCGACCTTTGGGTGGACGGAGCCACTAAATTACGACTTGCTAGAGTGCTACGATGTAACCGGAACGCCTACTCTACCACAGCTAGAACAAGTCGGCAACAGAGAAAGAGAGGCGACACTAAGACCAACCGCGGGCAGGCATCCAATAGAGGAGGAGCGATGCATTATGACCCGGAGAAACATGAACACCAAGGTTTCTCTCAAGCCTAAAGATCTAGCTGAAATATATGACGAGCTTCGTGGACATTTTTTCTGAGAATACGACCTCTGGGCTATCAATTATTGTGTATATAATGCAGCGAGAGCTTTGTTCGATACGAACCGTGAAACAAAACCAACAGTTGATCATACGACCAAAAGACGAATGCATCAACTTGCTATAAAGATAGGCTGGGCAAGACAGTAAGCGTCTTGCATTCAGTGTGTGATTGACTACATCACATCTGGCAGGAATTTTACCGCCGAGGTTCGAAAGTTCGCGCGCGAACACAGAACCCGTTATCACACACTTAAAAAGTCAAAGCTGCTGACCATCAGGCAGCATATTGTTGAGAGAATACGGATACTATCTGACGCTAATAGAAGTCTAGAGCGGAGGGAGAGGTGGGTTAGAGAAAATCAATAGTTTTTCTCTCACCCATCTCGACTCTTCCAAGACCCTCCAGTTACTATCGAACACCCATCCAAACCAGAGGAGGTTGAAGTATTTTGGAGAGAAGTCCACGAAGTGCAGCATAGACTGAACGAAGACTCAGAAAATATAAATAGCTTCAAGGAGTTATTTGATGCCCTCATAACACCTGATAAAGAATGCCCACCCATCACTACCGATGAGGTGAAAAAAGTATTAAGAGGGATGAAGAACTATTCCGCACCGGGACCAGATTGTATCAAAACCTTCTGGTGGAAGAACTTTTCTTCAACCGATCAGCATTTGGCCCGTATTTTCACCTAATATTTAATTTCGAAAGAGCCGATTCACAGCTATTCTAAATGATAGGATTGTTCGGGCAATTGAACCTGTGTTCAATTAAAGATGTGTCTGCAAAGATGCAGCATTCTACCAGCGCGACCTATCGATGACCTGGATTGATTATCGGAAAGCTTTCGATTCGACCTCCTATAGACTTATGATCTGTCTTTTTGAAATCTTAAAGGTTCATCCGCAAATAGTTAGGTGCATAGAGAGATTTATGCCGCTATCTCATCTGGAAAAAATCGTGTGACAACTAACAAGGTCTCCTTTCAGACAGGTGTCTTTCAGGGCGACACCATGAGCCCACTTCTTTTTTGCCTCACATTATTGCCACTATCGGTAGCACTTCGCCATTCCGACAGGTACTTGTGCGGCAAACCTGCAGATCGAAAGTACAAGATCACTCATATATTTTACATGGATAATCTTAAGATCTATGCTAAAAACAAAGAACAACTATATCTAGCTCTAGGGATTGTCGAACGATATACTAAGGAAATTGGAATCGAATTTGGGTTAGACAAATGCGCCAAGGTTTATTTAAAACGAGGAAAACTTAATGGCATCCCAGACTGAGATTGATACATACCTGGGCGAGCCACAGAGCCGCATTCAGTATGTGACATCTATAAAGGATACTCTTCGAAGCAGATACAAACGTCTCATCCGGCAGATTTGGTCTTCCGAACTGTCGGCGAGGAACAAAATATCTGCAACAAACATGTTTGTTGTCCCGGTAGTACTCTATTCATTTGGATTAGTTCCATGGACGAAGAACGAGCTCAGATCCCTTGATATCGGGACAAGAAGGGTTATGCACACGAACAAAAGCATGCATCTTAAGTCTTACGTTCCGCGACTGTACATCTCACGCCGTCAAGGTGGTCGCGGAATATTGAGTCTTGAATGTCTGTACAACAGAATTATTCTGGGTGCAGCACTAAGAGTCGCAAATGGAAGAGACCCTCTTCTTAAAATGATCAGAAAGCACGAAGAAGTGGGCAAAAGAGCGTTTCTGTACAAAGCAGCGGAGGAGGCTGCTGAAACAGTCGCACTTAACTTCAGTATTAGGGGTGAGCAAAATGTATAAAATCGTATCCATTTTGATTACTCACTCCTGAAAGCCCGGACTAAGAAAGCACATGGGAAAAACTTCCGTGAACAGCTCCTCGATAAGAGGATGCACGGCACCTTCCACAAAAATGTTGAGGATCAGTCAATGTCCTGTGAGCTAACTTTTGCTTTCCTTAAATCACCCGGATTTAAGTCCGGCACGAAGGGTTTCATTTTTGGAATGTCAAAACCTTGTCATTTCCACCTTAAAATACCGTCGCCACATTTTGAGCCAAGACATTCTCGATGATAGCTGTAGGGCGTGCCAGGAACACCCCGAGCATTTAGTACACATACTATATATTTGGCTAACTCTTGCGGGAACAACCTACATCCAGAGATACAATGCAGCACTAAGAGTGCTTTATTACCATCTCTGTCACACTTACGGCATTAACCTAAATATCGCTCCTCTAAATGCTCCTAGCGAAATCGAGTCAATTGTCGAGAATGGAAAGTGCCACATATACTGGAACTTTATGTTCTCGAAAATTGTTTCTGTTGCACACTCGAGGCCAGACATGGTTCTTCTTGACTTCGCGTAGAGAACCATGTTCATTATCGATTTTTCGGCACCAGCTGACGGTCTCTATCTCACGGTCGTGAGACGTGGTTCTGACTGAAATTTTACCGCGATTTCGATATATATATACATATATGAGTGTTTTTTGAAAACTCTTCACTTGAGATTTCATACAAGATCAGAGTACGATTCTTGGTTTATTTCGGCAACCAAATCTTTATTAACATATAAAGTATAGACCGCTATTCTATAGGTAAAGAGTATTTACAATCGAATTAACCTTGTGAAGGTTTTCCTGACCTATCTTATTTCTATTTTGCTTACTTTGATGTTTTTAACTGGAGCTCGATCTCGTTCTTGGTGACAAGAGTTGAGATGGTAACCGTAGGTGTCTGATGTCGATCTCCAATGCCATGACTGTAATGTGTCACTGGTGAGGTCGTTGGTTTGCATCCAGGGGAATTCCTTCCGTCTTTTCCAGAGCCTTACTGCACTGTTTAGCACGCCCTAGGACTTACCGTCTATTTGACGAGCCCAATTTTTTGTGGAGTTTTCGGTAGAGGTAATCCTTTATCGAATAGGAGTTATATTTAGTGAACTCGCTATTGGATTACTTACTTACTGGCTCGAGTTTCAGCAAATCCGTAAATTTCCAAAATTCAGGTTCTTTGGTCAAAGATAGAGCAAGTTTGAGCTACCTGGCAACAGTAGTAGTCTCGTCGTTTCGCTTCTATGCTGGCATGGATCGCCAATTTGTGACGGGGAAATAGAAGTATAAATATACATTTGTGATTAAAAACTTGTTTATTGTAACTTTGGAAGTATGACCGTAGAACAGACTTTCCAATATAACAAATTAAGCATTAATGTCCACTCAGGGTTCGATGAGCCGATGCAAAGCCACCAGGTAGGGGCTGTGAGGTGCAAGCGATGCACATTCCACCTTAAGATTAATTTTGTGGTGTTTGCATAGAGACAGCGTTACAATACGTAAATAAAATAAATAAAGGAGAATATTTTTTTTTAAAACATGGAAAGCTTTCATTACAAATTGTGCTCTTCTTGATTTTCAAGCTTGTCTTTTATGCTTTTTTTTATTGTTTTAAAACGAATTTCAAATGTTTTCCTCTTTTGAAAGAACACATCTTTTTCCCCATTTTTGAAGAAACTTTTCTTTTTCTAACTTTTTGTTGTTTTTTTTACTCTTACATATAAACTGAATGAATAGAGCGCAATAAAAAAATCCAAATACTTTTATTTAGAAATAATTGCATTTTAATTAAAAATTTCATTATAATATTTTTGGTATGGAATTCATCTCGTAAAAAACTCTTTTTTTTAAATTCATGTATATATATATTTTTTTTTGAAATTGCTGTCTTTTTTGGCATTAAATTAAGCTTCTTAATCAAAAATTCATCTTCTTGGTTTAAACTTCAACCTATCGGTTGAATTTTGTTCACTTTTGTTTTAAAAAATAATTTTCTCTAGAATTGGTTTCTTGTGTTGCAACTTGAACTATTTTGTGAAAAAATAGTTTCTTTTTCTTAAATTAATTTTTGTAGCCAAAAATTGATTACACAAATTTTAGTTCAGCCAAAAGCAACGAATTTTATAACAAACTACTTGATTTTTCAATTTGAAATTGTGTAACTAATTTTTCAGTTACAAAAATTAAATGAGATAAAGTAGAAACGATTTTTCAACGAAGTAGCTCAACTTCTTACCAAAAATATTCGGATTCGTTTAATAGATTCTATTAATTCAGTTCATATTTGAGGAAAAAAACAACAAGAAAAGGGGAGAAAAGGGAAAGTTTCTTTAAAACAGGGGAAAAAGATGAATATTTTAAAAGTGAAAAAAATATTGAAAAATTGCTTCAAAACAATCAAAACGACAATGAGATTGCAATTTTCTGAAAATGAAAAATAGGTTAAACGTCCAAATTGATTTGTTTCTCAACATATGAAACAGAAAAAACGCACATTCACCTTCCTTGTTTTTATTTGCTAACATTAAAAGCGAAACCAATTCGAAATTTCAGAATAACAAATTTTTTAACGATAAAAGTATATATCAATTTTGAAACGAGTTGAATAAATTATTGAATTATTCTATCTGACAGATTTAAATAAAATTAATAATATCGTATTTTATTTATTTTTTGATGGACTAAAATGAATTTGACTCATTATGTTTAACCGCCTTAGAGATCTTTTTTCAGAACTAAAGAGCAGTAGATTCCTGAAAGGTGCAAGGAAGAATATTATAAATTTATACATTTTTAATTTTTCTTTGTTCTGTTTTTAAACAAATTTTGAAAAGTGAATTTAAAAAAAATGTTTCCTTTCTCAGCTCTAACATAGCTGCTCAAACCTAGTAACTTGCAGACATTTGTAAACACCAAGTATTTAGCTTTGTTATCAATAATTTAAGATAACGATCATAAAATTGTCCTCTTTTTTAAAAAGATTTGTCTTATGACTTATATGTATTAAAATAGACTACGAGTTTCACCTAACTGCAGAATATTGTCTATAATAAACATTTACTTCGGTTGTAAAAAATTTTAATTGAAGAAAGACAATGTTTAATTTTTTACGGAAAAATTCTCTGTGTTTAATATGTATAGAATTTGCTTTTTAAAGATAATAATCTCAAAAAATGTTTAAATATTTAATTTATCTTATTTATAATTGATGAAGGTTAAAAAAAAGAAAAATGATCGTTTCTTTTTCTGGGAGAAAAAAACTTCTTTCCATCTTATTTGTATAGAAAAAGCTGATTAGACTTAAAACCAAAGTTGATCATTTTTATTTTTAATAAATTTTTATAACGAGAGTTTATAACCAATTTGACGATCATTTATGGTTCAGAAATTTTCGCTTTTTCATTTTGTTTTTGTTTTTAATGTTGTTTTTATGAAAACTTAATTTTTTTATTTTCAATTTTATGTTTTTCTTTCATTTTTTCAGTTTTTGGTGGTTTGTCGAATACTCCAATTTTTAAATTTTTATTTGACTTTTTACGATTAAAAGGACAAATACGCATTACATCCAGAAAACGATTAAAAAATTAGCTCTTTTTAGGATGAACAACTTTGGTTGAATTATTTTTTGCTTATATTGTTTTGTTTGTCCAAAAAAAATATATATTTTCACATTTAATGTAGTTTCTTACGAATAAAATAAAAACTACGTATCCTATAAAAAGTGTTTAATAAAAAAATGGAAAATATTTTGACCATCCACAATTTTGGTTAATTCCTGTTTTTTCGAATTTTGCATAGTTTGACAGTAAAATGATCAGTTTAGTTGAAAAAACGTATTTTTCTTTCTTAAAAATTTAACTATTTAGCGGAATTAAAAAAAATGATTTTATTAACCGAAAATTTAATTGTTCTAAATTTTGTTGAAAATAAATCTTTTTCAGTGGAAATCTCGACAATGTAATTGAATATTCATGTATTTTGTTATAAAATTAATCTTGTTTGGTAGAAATTTAATCTTTTGGTTACAAAATTCATTTTAATCTTTCATGTTAACAGTTTTCATTTATTAAAAATTGTTCGTTTTGGTTTTAAAATTTATTTCTTAACGTGAAATTGCATCTCTTTGTTTTATGATCAATTACATTTTTTCATTGAAAATTTAAATACTTTGTTGAAAGTTCCAATTATCTGTTAAAAAGTCATCTTTTGTGGTAGCAAAGCCCTTTTTTCTAAATAAATAAATAAGTAACAAAATTTTTAATTTGTATCTGAAATATTGTTTTCTTTAATTTCTGAAAGATCCTATGTTAAAGATTGTGGCTGGGTAGAAACATTTTGTTAGGGTTTATTAAGGTGTAGATGAATTTATTTCATGATGATTACTTTTAATACAATGTTGTAAAACATAAAGGTGTAAGCAACGCAATTTATAAGGTTTAGCAGGCATAAAAATAACCTGTTATCTATCAATAATACAATATTAAAAAAATATGCAACAAAATTATATTAATATATGCTAACAGTCTGCGAAAAAGATTCCAGCATAACTAATTTTTCATAAACTAACATAAATTAAAATATAAATTAATATTCCATACATGTGTCCTATAGTTAAATAATAATTATATTTCGAGATATAGGAGTAAAATTAATAAAATTATTATGTTTAAGAACAAGGGTTATTATTTTTTTTTAAATTTTATCAGAAAAAAATAGGGACAGGGCGATCAAGCTATAATTGAAAATTTCTTTATAGTATAGATATATATTATTATATTATATATTTACCAATAGAACTAACGAGACCTGTCAAACCGATGACCAGAGTGCCCAAGACCTGCATTTTTTCTATCCAGAAAAAACTGATGTTCGGAAAAATATTTCATTCTTATATACACGAGTTGCTGTCTCATTCACATTTCCAGATTATTGCACTCTTAGTAATCTGTTTTCGAGGGAAGTCGATTTATTTTCCTTTTTCATGATTTTCAAATTTCATCAGTCTGTTAGTAGATTCACAATACATATGCGCATGAAGAGTTTGAAATACCTGAAATGACTTGCATTTCGCGCTACTTTTCCAGCTTCACTTGCGGCTCACAGTTACCAATAATGATATAATACCCCGCATGGTCTAAATAATCATATTATAGTATATTCAAGTAGTCTTGGAAAAAAGTAAAGTTCAATCATACAGTAGAATTTTTAGCAAATCATAAGTTTTACCGAAAAATAGAGAAAAGGGTGCAGTTTCTTGAAAACATTATAAAAAACAATATTCTTGATAGAGGAGAAAAGTGGGGAATTTTAGAAAGAGTCTCAGGTTTGAAATACGAATAGAAATAATGAATATGAAATATAAAATATTATTCTAATTTTTTAATGTTATTTCACTGCACCCCCCCCCCCCCAACTTGTTATCAACTGTTGTTTGGCGTGACCCTCCGCGACCCTTAAATTGGTAACGTAGTTTATAGAAGATTCCCAAGTTTTTTATAATCCCAAAAAAGCGATCTGTAAAAATAATATACATAACTTAGGTAAAAAAAATTGTTAAAAAAATTAGCACATAAGTTCTGAAATAAGGAAATACGGAAATATAAGCGGCATAGTGTAAAAGATTTGAAAAAACTGCTCTTAGAATTAATAGCTGCGTCATTAACTCCAACAAAGATGAACTTTTTAAGATTTACGTAAGGGAAAAATCATTTAGACAAATTAATTGCATTATTACTTCAAAAAAGTATTAGCTCTTCAAGATATACAGAAAAAAAATTGTTTAATCAAATGAAAATTGTTAAAATAATTGCTAAATTCCGATAGAAAAAAATATAATTCTCTGAACATTTCTTAATTGTATCATTAAATTATGAAAATAGTAACTCTTCTCGTGTCACAGGGAAACAATTGTTTAAACAAATATTAATCGCTTAATAATTAAAGTTTATTTTTAAGTAATTGAAAGTTTACCTCTCATCAAATAAAAATATTTATAGTTTACATTTTTTAAATACTGTCTGTTTTCTAAATTTGAGAAACATCTGCTATTTTGAATTTTTTTGGCATTTCCGGACACAATGCAAGACAATTGATTGATTTGGAAATTAAAAGTTATTGGATGGAAGTAGAAACCACTTATTCCCATATTATATTTTTTTCGAAAAATTATTTATACACTTACGGATAATAAAGAAAAATATAAATGCTTCCTTCATTCCCTAAAATAATCAATAAAAGGGGCTGTATTTGTGAAAAAAAATCAATGCAAAATACTAGTTGACACAATTATAAATTTAAGATTTCTGAGAAAATAGCATTTGAAAAAAAAATTGCTGAAAGCGATAACTAATTAATGCTACTTTTTTCTTCATTTAACATTGGACATAAATAATCATCATGTTTTAATAAAAAGAATTAATGACTAATTTTTATTTTTATTTTTTGAAGTTTTGTGTTTACTGCACTAACTTCGTTATCATGCCACTATCGAACCTAGTTTTTTCATATTTTTTTTAAACAGAGTTTTTCCCATTTAAAACAACATTAATTTAAAATAGTCGCGGGGTCTTGTGTAAAAAAGGCCTTTTCACCAGATTAATTGGGTAACGAGTGTTTTTTTCTAAAATGGTTTATTAAGAGGTCCTGATTAAAATTCACAGTTTTCTAGCAATTTCACCGCTGCTACCCGGAGATATTTAAAAAAATGTTCTAAAAATCGTGTTTGCGTAGGCTGACCCGCCTCATGGCATTTTAGAGGAAAATATTCCGCATCAAAATTAAACTAGAAAAAATTCTGAAAAAACAGAAGCCAAAAAAACCTCATATTTAAATATGTGGTTAGTTACAAACATTCAAAGCAACCGCATTTTTAATAAAGAAGAGGCGAAAAGCCCAATTCTAAAGTTTTATCTGTACTTTTGAATTTGTTGATTTTACAATAGGTAATAAATTATAGCCTCCAAAAGTTGAACGCTTTTGACCTATTTTTCGGGGCAAATTACTCGTGTTCATTTATTTCAAAATACTTCGCTTTTCGGTGAGTATAAGAAAGTGGTACAAGAAAAAAATTGTGCGTAAATATTAAAAAACTGTATTCTGCTAGTCTTCATAGATAAAGAATTATGACTTGAAAAAAATTTTTTTTTGCTATTTTTAGTCATTTTTGAAAAAAAAATTTTTTAACTATTCGTTTCAAACATACCCTACTTCTTCTTTTGATTCGGAAAGTTTAGACTTTTTCAACAATTTTTTTAATAAAATGTGTTACTCTATTACTCTATAAATTTTGTACATATTTTATGTATTTACTTTGTGAAAATTACTTCCAGAAGATCTGTTGTCGAAAGTAAGTGAAAAAATATATAAATTAACTGGATTCACATTGTTTTTTCATTATTTACAAATAAATGTTATTGAAGGTATAAGTTTTATAACGCTCAATTATTGTATGTTAAAAATTCCCGAAATTGATAAAATGATCATTGGAGAGGAAGAAATTATTGTTCATTGTTGATAATAAAAGAATATGTACACAAATTAATTACGTCACAATGAAAGTGATGAAAAAACTCAAAATTATGCGTGGGTTAGTGAATTCGCCAATAGCACTAATCCAAGAATATTTTCATATATACTTTTTAATTCATTTTTAATATTTTGAATATAATCATAAATATTATCTTCTGTGTCTTTACAAATATTTTTGCAATTTTTTTAACAAATATTATTACTCTTCTTTTTGGGTGATATAGATTATCTTTTGATATTTAGTAATTAATAATTAAATCAATTGATCAATTATTTAATTAGTTTTTTGATCAGATGTATCATTGCTTAATAAATTTGTATACGAGTACATATTCTTATATCATCAACAATTAACAATAATTGTTTCTTCTGTGATGATTAGTTTATCAATTGTTGGCGTTTTCAACATAAAATAATACAACTTTATAAAAATGATCCCACCAATAAAATTTTTTATGAATAATGCATTAGCATTTTAAAATCTGTTAACTTTCTTTCAGTTAATTTCGACAGCAGAAATTCTGAAGGTAATTTTGACAATGTAAATACATAATATATGCAAGCAATTGATAGAGTAAAGCATATTATTTAAACGCTGGTTGAATAATTAATTGTTTTTCAAGAAAAAAGGAGAAAAAGGTGCATTTGCAATTAACTACAAATGCATACATGTCACTAAAATGCTCATATTCGGTTGAAGTACATTTTCCACTACATACCGAATCTTCCAAATGGAAAGGGTCAAAGTTTCATGGTTACAACTCGTGACATATATTGGAGAGGAGAAATTTTCCCTAAAAAATTGATTAAAATTGGTCAATTCTCTATGGCCATAATTTATGACCTATTGGGGCTAAATCATTGCCTTTCATTATAATTCCTTGAAATTGAGACTGCTTTAATTGAAGTTTAAAACATTTATTTGTAAAATCAACAGGTTCAAAAGGACAGATAAAAACTTAAGAATTGGGGTTTTCACCTCTCCTAAAATGAAAATTCAGGTTCTTTGAATGTCTGTAACTCGCCACCTATTGAAGATAGGAAGTTTTTTTTGGCTTCAGTTTTTGCAGAATTTCTTCTAGTTTAATTTTCATGCGGAAAATTTTGCTCTAACTTGCCATGGGGCGGGTCATTCTACGAAAACACCATTTTTGGAACCTTTTTCAAAAATATTATTAGGAAACACAGGTTTCATTTCTAGAAAACTTGGAATTTTAATTAGGACCTCTTAATAACCTGGATTAAAAGGCGTGGAGCATGTGGCAATATTGACCGATTTGAAAAAATAGCGAATTGCTTTTTCCGGAAAACAAATAAATTGGGATTAATTACAAAATCTGAAAGTTGAATTTTTATATGTAAAAATTTGCGGCATCTTATAGCGTGTGTATTGAGACTGTAAACCAATTGATTTTTGGTGTTTCCATCACTAAATAAAACTCGGTTTATGAAATACAAAATTATAGTGCATTGAATTGAATTTCGAAAAATCCCTTCCTTTTAATAATTAAAAAAATGTTTAATTATTGCTGAAAAGGATTATTGAATTGCTTTTAACTTTTTCTTGGAAATATACTCTCTTAATCTGTTCGAGCAAATTCCGCTCGAATCGAGTGATTCCTCATCCTACTGCTCGAGTCAAAAGTTAGCCATTTGGCTTCGCATGAGAATTTATCATTGGAAAGAGTTACTATAAAACAAACAAATAGATTTTTAAAAAAGGAGTTAAACAAAGTGTTAATTTTTAACTAAGCATTGAATTAATTCACTCATTGTAAAAATGTATTATTTTTTGTTAAAAATTCGTGCATTTTGTTTAAGTTTTTTTGTTTTAGTAGAAAATTCATCTTATTGCTTGGAAAATAATCATTTGGTTACAATTGAATCATCTGGATCAAAAATTCAACTATTTGTTTGAAAATTCCTCTTTTTAGAATAAAATTACTTTGTTTAAAGTTAAACTACATTGTTAACATTTCATTTTTTGGTTAGAGAAATAGAGATGCATAATTTTAGTTTAAAATGTATCTGTTTGATCGAACACTTGTCGTTTCTGTTGACATTTTTTTGTTCAGAAATAAATTATTTCAGCGAAGGAAGGTGTAACATTATTTTTGAATTATCACCAGAATAATTGAATTTTCAACAACAAAAAAAGAAGTTTTAGCTAAAAATATTATTATTTTTTTTTACCATGAAGATTTGAGTTTCCAACCAAAAAGTTACATTTTTAAATGAAAAAGATCAATTTCCACCAAAAATGAAACACTTGAATCTGAATGAAAATAATTTTCAAGTCATATTATATTATATTTAAAGCTCTTAAAAATGTTACAGTTTTATTCAAAGAATTACAAAAAAGTGATACGTCCTGAAAAAGGTAGGTAGGCCAGGACTAAATGGCCTCCATACAATCTGAAGCATCTAGTGCATCCTATAATTAAGTCAAAAAATAACATCGATTTATTTATTTTCGTATTGCAGTTATTCGTATCCAAAAAAAAAAAAAGAAAATCAAATTCAAAATGCTGCCAACGTACAGAATAGCCTCAAAAGTAACGACTATTCAGTATATTTTTACGATCGTATTTATTTCTTAATATTGTATACTTACATCAGGTAAATTTTCTGATGGCGATGACATTATTGTCATTCTGATAAATAAACGACACCTTATTTTTGCACGCAGTTGAATAAGCTTTGTCCTCGTAGCACAGATTTTGCATGCACCAAGTGAAACAAAGGAACCTGTATCACATGTTGCACACGCTAGAGTTCTTAAATTCCCGAGAATTTGAGTTTATGTTATATAACCGAGAATATGACAGAATTTAAAAAAATTTAGGAATTTATGATTTTTAACAATATTTTTAGAAATTTTTCTAACAAAAATAAGATTCTACGAAAAAAATTGAATTTTCAATCCAAAAAGACGAATTGTTTCAACCAAAAAGGATGCATTTTTAACAGAATAGTTAAATTCTCTACCATTAGTATTAATAACAAATATTTCAGTTCATTTTTCAACACCAAAATATAAATTTTAAACAAAAAGTAAATTTTCTACGAAATAGTTAAGTTTTCAAGAATATAGTAAAAAATAGCTTAATTTCTCACCAAACAGTTGCATTTTTATCGAAAAAAAAGATTTAATTTCTGCTAAACCAGGTAAACTTTAAAATAAAAAAGACAAACTTTCAAAAACAGAGTTGAATTTTCAACCGAAAAGTTAACGAAAAAATGCAATTTTCTATTAATTAAAATAAATTATGAGATTCTCATAAATTCTCAGAGAACTTATTTCTCGGTTATATTCTCAGTAATATTCTCATTCTCGTTAGCGTTCTCAAAGTAATATAAACGGCTCAGATCTCTAGCACACGCTCGTCCGAATAAAGAGCGACTCTCTACAGCCGCATCTCCTAACCCGAGGCGTTCGAGTCATTTAGCTCACCCTTTACCTTTGGTAATCAAACTGGTCATATAAACCAATCTAAGTCGAGTGATTCAACGTGAGACTCTTTCATCGAGTGAAAATCTCGCTCGATCAGATAAAGAGAGACAGACGTGGATGCAGTCAAGTGAAGAGAATATTGTTTCCAGTTGATTTATGTCGGTAAAATCGCCATTCTTCATCTGCCTACTTTTATTTCCAAGCCGGGCTTGCTTGGTTCACAGATAAAATTTCTACACGGTAATTTATTCTTGCAGGATTTAAAAACTGATTTCATCCACTTAGTAACGCAGTCGCTAAAGGAGAACTTGAAAGACCAATTAGAGATTATGGAGTTGTCTGGCACAGAAGGACAGATGGTTATCTTCATGAAGTACCCTGCGAAGGGTTCACTCGTGTTGCAATGGATCATTTGTATGTAATAGGAGTATACATCGAAACAAATATTTATCAATTCTTCGATTATGGTATGTATCAGTTTTTCCTGAGCAGAGATATTATGACGGGTATTCCATTGACGAGAAAGTTGCATAGACTATATGATCGTTATTTTGTGACCACGAGGACTCCGCTCAGGGATATGCTAACAGGATGCCCTCGTATTTAATACAATGTGCTTTGTAACGATCGAATTATATCAAACAAAAGAAATAAACGGTTTTAGTGCATCAAGGATCCTAAAGGTATTTACTTTATTAAAAGAAAAAGTGTCCCTACATATTGTGGCAATTTTTATTTCTACTCTAAATATCTTTCAGGTTATGTAGATATTCGATAGATCGATAGGTCGCAGGGTATACAAGGATCAACATAAGACAGGGGACCAATGAGGAAGCAACGTACAGAGAGTCAGTACTCGAGTCACAGCCTTGTCGAAAAGTTTTCCTGAATCAATATTTTAGTCCTACTTTAACCCTCTATATGTAGGTCTTAATAGGACATAAGAGGAATCGTAAAGGGCCTGATTTATATTGGATGTATGCCCTCTTTTATTCCACCATAGTAGCACAAAATTCCCTTTTTTGAACTTGTAAGAGTAAAAGAGGGCTTAATTTATGCCCTCTTTTAGACCTTCAATGTCTTTGCGGGTCAAAGTGTTATTGCAAAGTAGACAACAGATTCGTGGTCTTTTGTTTATAGTCCACCTTCTCAATAATGCCGGTCTCATTAGTGCCGTGAATCCTAATCCGAGTTTGGGCTCAAGCACTACTTCTGTACTTTTAAGTGATTATCCATAAACAATAAAAATATAACGTTACCATTTAAATAAAAAACTGATTTTCAAAGTAAGTGTTAAGTTTGCTTAATAGATTTTTATGCGTCAGTAACCCGGGTATTATTGAATTTTTAAATTAAGAAAGGTGAAGTTTTAACCAAAAATTGAATATTTAAACTTTGAATAAAAAAAATTCTTATAAAAAAACCAAATTTTCTACCAAATAATCGATTTTTTTTTACTAAATTATTAAACTTTCAATACAAAATGACGAATCTTATCTCAAAACCCGTTGAATTATCAGAAGAAAAATATTAAATTTTATTTTAAAAAATTTCATTTTATATAAAAAAAAATCTGCCTGCTACGCGGGCAGTTTCTCATGGTGCGCTGCGCGTGCGGCTCGCAAGTTTAAGCACGCCTAGTACGATTGTACGTTTATCTCGCGCTCGCTTATGTATTTACCTCGCCCTACGCGCTCGGTCTTCATATTTTCGCACATTCTTGCGCAAACCTTTCAAAATTAAGACTCAAAACATCCACTACTGTAATTTTGTGATTGTCAATTCTCTTTCGTTAAGAGAGCTTAGCTGGAGAATTTGAGCGCACCTTCGGAACGCAACTGATAGCAATTGCACTCCGCGCTCGGTCTTTGCATTTCTCCCGCATTCGTACACAGACCTTTTGAAATCAAAGGTCAACAGACCGACAACTGTAATTATGTGATTTTGAACTCACTTCTGTTAAAGCTCTTTCAGCTTCAACGAACACATTCTCATCACGTAGCTCGTGCTTCGAACTCGATTTTGTCCAACATGTGAACTTTTCTACATTATACACAACACTTTTATATCAAATATAATACATTTTTTATGTAACTCTGCCTGGGATTGCTGCGCTGAAAAATGAATCATTTCAATAAATGTAAACCATTACAATTCATAATATGCATAAAAATTTAAGCAGAGTAACTCTTATTTCCTTGCTTTTATATTTTTTTTTATTTTTGATCTTGTTTTTTTACGATTAAATTAAAACAACTGCGCATCTGCATAGGTACTAATGTCGTTTTTTTTCTAAAAAATTTTATATTTTTATTTTAAATGTTATTTTTTACGACTAAAGCAAAAACTACGTGTGCTAGCAAAAATTATAGATCTTTTTTAGATAAACAAGTTTTGTCTCATTTTTTCGTAGCTTGTTTCGTTAGTTCAAAATTTTTTAATTTTTAAGTTTTCAATGTTGTTTTTTATGACTATAATCAAAAACTACGCGTCCTATCGGAAAGTGATTCATTACAAATTTGTAGGTCTGTCCAAGGCGTGCAATTTTAATCCATTCATTTTTTGCATATCTTGCATAGTTTGACAAAAAAATTGAATTTTTGGATTTTTCATCATTTAGGGTAAGATCAAATTTGAAACGTTCCACTTTTCGACCAAATTAGAAAAGTTGTTATAATAATCTTATAGATATTTCAAAAATCAACGTTTTTCCTTTCTTGAATTTTTTAATATCATGTGTTATTTGGATTAAAATGTTCAATTTAGTTTGTTTTTTTTTTATTTTGAAAATGCTGTAACTCTGATAATTTTCTTTTCATAGAAAAAACTCATGAAAATAAATTGTTTGAGTTTCTGAGTACTATAAATAACCGTACATAGAATTTTTAATTCTTGAAAAAATGTGGTTTCAAAAATTTTTGGTACGATCAAATTGTGAATTTTCAACTTTTCGACTAAATTAAAATAGCTGTTATGATCATGTTGTAGGGATTTAAAAAATGAACGTTTTTCTTTTCTGACTTTTTTTCATATCATTCGTTGTTTGACTTGAAATGTCCATTTTAGTTTGTTTTTTTGGATTTTAAAAATGCTCTAACTCTGATGATTTTCTTTTTATACAAAAACTTCATAAAGATAAATTGTTTCAGTTTCTAAGTACTATGAAAATCGTACATAAAATTTTGAAATCTTGAAAAATGTGGTTTCAAAAATTTTTGTAACCATCAAATTTTGAATTTTCAACTTTTCGACCAAACTGAAAAAAGTTATGATCATCTTGTAGGGCTTTCAAAAACAAACATTTTTCTTTGTTTGATTTTTTATTCATATCATGCGTTGTTTGGCTTGAAATGTTTATTTTAGTTTTTTTATTTATTTTGAAAATGCTTTAACTCTGATAATTTTCTTTTTATAGAAAAAAGTCACAATTATAAATTGTTTGGGTTTCTGAGTGCTATGAATAACCGTTCATAAAATTTTGAAATCCTGAAAAGATGGGATTTCGAAAATTTTGAAAACGTGCTCACTTTTTGAATTTTGATCCAAAATAGTTGGTTTACGAACTTGTTCTTTCTTTTCAGGTTTTGAAAAAGTGTGCCAAAGCAGAATCGAATCTGATGAATTTTACGAAAGTTATCGTGCCTACAGAATACAGACTACAGACGGACAAACACCTTCGTAAAAATCGTTTTTTCTCACTCAGTGGGTCTCTAAACGTGGAGATTTGATGAAAACCGACAAAGTGAAATTTTACATAAAACCAATACCTTCTCATTAGGATAAGAATATAAAAAACAAATTACCAATAAAATATAAGAGAGAAAAAAAACATTTTGCATCGAATTTTGACAAAAAGTTGAATTTTCGCATAAAAAAGAACCTTTTTCGACCAATAATAAATAGGTGATTTTTTGAATACCAAAGTAATTTTTCAAAAAACAAAAAGGAATTTTCAAAAAAACGCTTTAATTTCCTATCAAAGAGCAGAATTATTTATTAAAATTTTAAATCCTCAGCCAAAAACATACATTTTTACTTAGTTGTTAAATATTTAACCAAATAGATGAATTTTTAAACAAAAAAGTAAATTTAATTAAAAAAAAACGAATTTGAAACGGAATTCAAGAACTCTAAAAAAAAGTTAAACTTTCAACTGAAAACGACGAAGATTTTAACAACAAGATTAATTTATTACTAAAAAGACGAGCATTCAATCAAATTCAAGAATTTGTTGAATTCTGAACCAAAAAGTTTCAATTTTAACTAGAACATGAAGTTTTAAACCAAAAGATTAATTTTCTAGGAAAAAACGAATTTTTAATAAGACTCAAGAATTCTCAAACAGAAAGTTAAATTTTCAAATAACAACATAAATTTTTAGACAAAAAATATTAATTTTGTACAAAAAACATTCATTATCTAAAAAAGTGTGAAGAACGTTACCATATGTACTTTTAGAAAAAGAAATCGTAAAAGTAACATCATTGTGTATGAATTTTCGTATGAAATATCTATTTCCGCAGAGAAAACATAAAAAATATGTTTACATTATTTAAGCTTGTTAGCTTTTCAAAAATTGTTGATTTCTACTTGAAAATACTCATTTTATTTAGAAAAATGTTAAAGATAACACAAGTTGCAGATGGTTTTTAGATTATCTGAAAAACTGATAGCTTTTTCTTAATAATGACAAATTTTTGTTCAAAAAACGTAAAAGTAAATTTTAGTTAATACACCTATAATTATTTTAGCTTATAGTGCCAATTTCTGATTTTTCTTTTGACATAGGTCAATAGTATTAAACAAATTCTATTCAATATGAAATGCTATAAGTTCATATGATTTTCTGTCTAAATATGCTGCATTTTCAAAAAAATAGTTGAATTTTCTGACAAGAAAATATTTTCAACGCAAAAAAGAAAAATTTGTGACAAAATAATTGTATTTTTCACAAAAAAATGTGGGGGGTTTCTGCTAACTATCATTCGAAAAAAATCATCAGCTAAATCGCTGAAATGGTCAAACAGAATTTTAGCTAAAATTTAAACAAATCTTTATGATGACTCATATCTGATAATGTTACCTAAATAAATGTCTCAGGTAGCTATCACGTAGTCATGCAGGACAACGTTAAGAGACTAGACTAGACTTTTTATCTATAAATTATTATCACTATTCCACTGATCTTGATACCTGTATGTACATTTCAGGGATATCTGTAATTGTAAAAAGCCTAGGCATGATAAGTAGTTGGTTAAATAGATTTTTAAAACCGCTAATCATTGTGACAGTACAGTCTTTCATGACTTGAAAATTTTGGCTCGTAGACTAGCGGAAATTTATGAAAAATATTTTGTTTATAAGACAGTGATTTAATAATAACTCGCAGCAGGAGAAAAGGTCACAAGAGTAACAAGTTTTATTTTGTAACAGACATTTATAAAAAATTGTAAAAAATCTATTTCCTTGATTAGGCATGTGAGGATTAAGTATCAACTTGGGTGCTTAAGAAACTTTTATGCTTAATTTTTCAAGCTGTTTTTCTCTCAGAATACAAATTGGTAAAATTGAACTAATTTCTATTGAAAATTTTCAGATTCGATTAGCAAAAAGTGAGCCACTAAAGATTAGTATAAAATTACTAATTTGAGTAATCGAAATATTTCCTGAAAAATAAAGTTTAATAACAGGATGCGATGGTGTAGCATTCTTAATTCTAATTCAGCAATTAGCAGGCCACATTTCGAAATTATTGACGCATCTTAAAATGTATTTATTTTCAAAAAAATGCCGCCTCATTCTTTCAACAGAGTAAGGAAAAATTAGAATTTTTTACAGTTTTAAAATTAGAATTGAGCAAAATATGATCCACATATTGAATAATCATCCATATATAGAATCATCATGCACTATTGTTTAGCAAAGTTCTATTTTCGATTTTCTAAACTTGTTTCAGTTTCGTATTCTCCCTATTTTTCGTAGAAAATTTTAATTCTTTCAGAAAATTGTTAAGAAATATATTTGAGCTGCATAAGCATCAGCTTAATTAAATATGAAATTGATTTCCTGCAGAAGGTTATCTTAGTTTTATAGTTTTTTACCTCATTACAAAGATACTTTAAAATCTCTTTCAATAAAAATTAGTGAAATGTAAATAATTACTTATTGCTCGATGAAAATATATTCATTCACTCAGGACTGTATATAATAATTATAAAAAGGTTATAAAAATGGAAAATGCGAAAAATAGAACAGTTCAATCAAAGAAAGCAATGTTTTAACATTTTTAACTCTATTAAAATACTCAGAAGGTGATATTGTAAAATAATAAACTTGACGTAGACAACCTTAATTTAAAAACGATGGCTTCTGATTATTTGGATATTTTCAAATAAAATAAAACTATTTCTGACTCCGAATTTCAAATTGTACACTGTGTCTCCTTTTTGTTAAAAAAACCAATTGTTCAAGAATATTTCAAATAAAACGCTTTAATTTATCAATTGTGTGCATATTTTATGTACTTATTCTATGAAAATTACTTCCAGAATATCTGTTGAAAAAAAATAAGTAAGAAAAATGTAAATCACTGGAAGTTACATTGTTTATTTATTATTTATAAAAAAAAATGTTGTTGAAGGGATTAGTTTTATAACGTTTTATTGTTTTATGTTAAAAATGCCAGGAATTGACAAACTTATTATCAGAGAAGAAACAATTATTGTTAATAGTTGATCAATAAATAATATCTAAACAAATTAATTACGTGATAGTACAAGTGAGGAGAAAAATAATGAAATAATAGACAAATTGATTAAAAGATAAATTACGCAGTGTATCAGGAGATAGTTTTCTTTGTAGAAATTTGAAGGTTGTTTTGTAAAATGATACATATATATTTTTTGTTTTAATACATATATATATATGTTCGGTTTTGATTCCTCTAGAATCAAACAGAAGGGCCTATGACAAAGCCACCGAACGCGTCCTCGGGTTGCGGATAGAGGGTCCCTGTATCAAGGCTTTCCGCTGAATATGGTTACAAAAATAAATAGGCAGTCGCGGACAATTGTCCAGGGGTGGTCCCGAAGGAATTAACCCCCAAGCGGAGGAGTGAAAACCGTGCCAAAAGCTGAATGGCACCTGGGTGAGGTGTCTAGAACGGTGACTCTGGCATAGCGGGCGACCTCTCAGAGTACGCAGCCTTATCCTTGTATACGGGGCTCTGGAAGGATGGACGAACCCCTTTCCCTAGCTTATCGTGGGAACAACCATGACTACACCAAACATAGTTGTAGTAAGTGCGGTTCAAAACAACAGAACGCGCAGGGCTCCCGACAATGGGTCGGCCAACAATGCCGACAAATCTAGAGCTGGGAGAGCCAATGAAAATGGATTCAATGCGACGGATTGGCGGGATCTCGCAACCTTTGAGTGGACGCAGCGACTGAATTACGACTTGTTAGAGTGCTACCTTGCGAGTGTGGCCCCTGAACGGGGTTACATGGCACGGATGCATGCTCTGTGGTACGAGAAACACCCGAAGCTATCGCACTTTTCGCAGCAACGTCTGCAAACCCATGCCGAAGTACTACAAAAAAGGGGCTATCTAAGTGGAACGCCTACTCTACCACAGCTAGAATAAGCCGGCAACAGAGAAAGAGAGTCGACACCTAGACCAACCGCGTGCAGGCATGCGATAGAGGAAAAGCGAAGCTTTATGACCCGGAAAAACATCAACATCTAGGTTTCTCTCAAACCTAAAGTTGTGGCTCAAATGGATGACAAGCTTCGTGCACATTTTTCCAAGGCATCCGACCTCTGGACTATCGATTGTTGTTTATATCATGCAGCGAGAGCTTTGGTCGATGCGAACCGTAAAAAAAAGCGAACGGTTGATCATAAGACCAAAAGACGAATGCATCCGCTCGCCATACAAATCAGCTGGGCAAGAGAGTACGCGTCCCGCATTCAGTGTGTGATTCACTACATCACATCTGGCAAGAGTTTTACCGCAAAGGTTCGAAAGTTTGCGCGCGAACTCCGGACCTGTTATCACACATTTAATAAGGCAAAGCTGCTGAACATCAGGCAGCATATTGTTGAGAGAATACGGATTCTATCTGACGCTAAGAGAAGTCTAGAGCGGAGAAAGAGGTGCATCACAAAAAACCAACAGTTTCTCTCTCACCAATGTCGACTATTCCAAGACCGCCAGTTAATGTCGACCACCCGCCCGAACAAAAGGAGGTCGAAGTACTTTCCAGAAAAGTCTACGAAGTGCAGCATAGAGTAAACGAAGACTCCATCACTACCGAGGAGGTGAAAAAAGTATTAAGAGAGATGAAGATCTATTCTGCTCCGGGAGCAGATGGTATCAAGACCTTCTGGTGGAAAAATTTTGCTTTAACCCTTCATTATTTGGCATGTAAGTTGCCAAAAATAGGCAACTTAGCTGACATGAAAGAATTACAGGCCAAACACTTCTCTGAGCACACTGTATAAGACATTCAGAGCTATCCTAAATGATAGAATTGTTCGGGCCATTGAACCTGTCTGACAAGAAATGTATGAACAATGCGGCTCAAAGAGAGGCGTAAAAGGATGTCGGAAGAACCTGCTCATCGATAGATGTATCTGCAGGGATTCAGCATACTAGCAGCGTGACCTATTGACGGCCTGATTTGATTACCGGAAAGCTTTCGATCCGACCTTTTATAGACTTATCATCTGTTTTTCAGGAAGCCTAAATGTTCAAACGCAAAACGTAAGGTGCATAGAGAGATTAAGGCAGCATTGAAAGACTAGATTTACTATCTTATATGGAAAAAATCGTGTGACAACTAACAAGATCACCTTTCAAAGAGGTGTCTTTCAGGGCGACATTATGATCTCACTCCTCTTTTGTCTCACATTATTGTCACTACTTCTAGCACTTTGCCATTCCAATGGGTAATTTTGCGGCAAACCTGTAGATAGAAAGAACAAGGTCACTCATGTATTTCACTCGGACGATCTTAAGAACTATGCTAAAAACAAAGAGCAACTACATCTAGCCCAAGGGATTGTCGAACAATATCTTAAGAAAATAGGAATTAGGTTTGGGTTAGACAAATGTGCCAAGCTTTATTCTAGCGAGGAAAACTCAATGGCATCCCTAAATACCCTGAGCTCCTCGACAGAAGCGCTATATGACACTTTTGCGCTAAAAGTGACTTATACATATCTGGACGTGCCACAAAGCTCCATTCAGGATGTGACATCTATGAAGGATACTCTCCAAAGCAGATACAAACGTCTCATCCGGCAGATTTAGTGTTCCTTACTGTCGGCGAGGAACAAAGTATCTGCAATGAACATGCTTGTTATCCCGATAGTACTCTATTCATTTGAAGTAGTATCATGGACTAAGAACGAGCTCAGATCCCTTGATACCGGGACACGAAAGGTTATGCACATGAGAAAAAGCATGCACCTTAAGTCTTCTGTTCCACGACTCTGCATCTCACGCCGGCAAGGTGGTTGCGGAATATATATTCTTGAATGTCTGCACAACAGAATTATTCTGGGTGCAGCACAAAGAGTCGCAAATGGAAGAGACCCTCTTCTTAAAATGATCAGAAAGCACGAAGAAGTGGGCAAAAGAGCGTTTCTGTACAAAGCAGCGGAGGAGGCTGCTGAAACACTCGCACTTAACTGCAGTATTAGGGGTGAGCAAAATGTATAAAATCGTATCCAACTTGATTACTCACTCCTGAAAGCCCGGACTAAGAAAGCACATGGGAAAAACTTCTGTGAACAGCTCCTCGATAAGAGGATGCTCGGCACCTTCCACAAAAATGTTGAGGATCAGTCAATGTCATGTGAGCTAACTTTGACTTTCCTTAAATCACCCGGATTAGGTCCGGCACAAAGGGTTTCATTTTTGGAATGTCAAGACCTTGTCATTTCCACCTTAACATACCTAGGGAAATAGAGTCAATTGTCGAGAATGAGAAGAGGCGCATATACTGGAACTTTATATTCTTGACAATTGATTCTGTTGTACACTCGAGGCCTGACATGGTTCTTCTTGACTTCGAGAAGCGAACCATGTTCGTTATCGAAGTTTCGGCATGAGACTTTTGCCGGATTGTCGTATTGATTACGTTACAGACTGTAACTACCTATCTCACGGTCGTGAGACTTGGTTGTGGCTGAAATTTTACCGCGATCTCGCTGGGATCGGGTGCAATTTTTCAGATTAGCACCTGCTACCGGCGAAATCCTGCAGTTCTACTTATGAACAACTTTGAATTATATATATGTATATACAATTAAAAATTTGTCATAAGGACAACCACAGGATTTCGCTGGGAGCGGGTGCTAATGTGAAAAATTGCACCCGCTTCCAGCGAAACCGCGGTAAAATCAGTTTAACAGAATATTCCGGGTACAATCGTTGCAACTCCCTTATAAAGTCTCGATACCTCTCTTTCTTTTCATTCTCCTTGGCTATGATGTTTTTGTCAGCTGGTGCCGAAAATTCGATAACGAACATGGTTCGCTTCCCGAAGTCAAGAAGAACCATGTCAGGTCTCGAGTGTGCAACAGAAACAATTGTCGAGAATATAAAGTTCCAGTTTATGCGGCACTTCCCATTCTCGACAATTGACTCAATTTCCCTAGGAGCATTTAGAGGAGCGATATTAAGGTGAATGCCGTAGGATTGACAGAGATGGCAATAAAGCACTCTTAGTGCCACACTGTGCCTTTGAATGTAGGTCGTTCCCGCGTGTGTTGGACAAACTAGATAGTATGTGAGCTAAATGCTCGGGGTGTGCATGGCACGCCCTGCAGCTATCGTCGGGAATGTCTTGGCTTAAAATGTGGCGACGGTATGTTAAGGTGGAAATGGCACCGTCTTGGCATGCAAAAATGAAACCCTCTGTACCAGACTTCAATCCGGGCGATTTAAAGAAGGCAAACGTTAGCTCACAAGACATTGACTGATCCTTCACATTTCTGTGGAAGATACCGTGCATCCTCTTATCGAGGAGCTGCTCACGAAAGTTTTTCTCTTGTGCTTTCTTAATCCGGGCTTTTACGAGTGAGTACTAGAGATAGATTAGATTTGATACATTTTGCTCACCCCTAATACTGAAGTCTAGTCCGACTGTTTCAGCAGCCTCCTCCGCTGCTTTGTATAGAAATGCTTCTTTGCCCACTTCTTCGCGATTTCTGACCATTTTAAGAAGAGGGTCTCTTCCATTTGCAACTCTATGTGCTGTACCCAGAATAATCCTGTTGCGCAGACATTCAAGACTCAATATTCCGCGACCCCCTTGACGGCGTGAGATGTACAGTCGCGGAACGGAAGACTTAAGATGCATGCTTTTGTTCATGTGCATAACCTTTCTTATCACGATATCAATAGATCTGAGCTCGTTCTTTGTCCATGGAACTACTCCAAATGAGTAGAGTAGTACCGGGACGGCAAGCATGTTCGTTGCAGATACTTTGTTCCTCGCCGACAGTTCGGAAGACCAAATCTGTCGGGTGAGGCGTTTGTATCTGCTTCGGAGAGTATCCTTTATAGACGTCACATCCTGAATGCGGCTCTGTGGCCTGTTCGACAATCCCCAGAGCTAGATGCAGTTGCTTTCTGTTTTTAGCATAGACCTTAAGATCGTCCATGTAAAATACATGAGTGACCTTGTACTTTCAATCTTCAGGTTTGCCGCACAAGTACCCGTCGGAATGGCGCAGTTCTAGAGATAGTGGCAATAATGTAAGGCAAAAGAGGAGTGGGCTCATGGTGTCGCCCTGAAAGACACCTCTCTGAAACGTGACCTTGTTAGTTGTCACACGATATTTGCCAGATGAAATAGTAAATCTGGTTTTCCAAAGCGGCATCAATCTCTTTGTGCACCCAACTATTGGCGGATGAACCTTTAAGATTTCCAAAAGACAGATGATAAGTCTATGGGATGTAGAATCGAAAGCTTTCCGAAAATCAATCCAGGCTATCGATAGGTCACGCTGGTAGAATGCTGCATCTTTGCAGACACATCTATCGATGAGCAGGTTCTCCCGACATCCGGCTACGCCTTTCTTTGAGCCTCGTTGTTCATACATTTCTTGCCACACAGGTTCAATTGCCCGAACAATCCTATCATTTAGGGTATCTGTGAATATCTTATTAAGCGTGTTCAGACAAGTTATTGGCCTGTAGTTCTTTGGGTCAGCTGAGTTGCCTATTTTCGGCATGAGTATTGTGCGCCCTTCCACCAACTACTCTGGAATCGACTATTCCGACTTCAAATATGAGGTGAAAATACGGGCCAAATGCTGATGGGTTGAAGAAAACTTCTTCCAACAGAAGGTTTTGATACAATCTGGTCCCGGTGCGAAATAGTTCTTCATCCCTCTTAATACTTTTTTCACCTCCTCGGTAGTGATGGGTGGGCATTCTTTATTAGGTGTTATGAGGGCAACACATAACTCCTTGAAGCTATTTATATTATCTGAGTCTTCGTCTAGTCTATGCTGAACTTCGTAGACTTCTCTCCAAAATATTTCGACCTCCTCTGGTTTGAGTGGGTGTTCGACAGTGACTGGAGGATCTTGGAAGAGTCGAGATGGGTCAGAGAGAAACTATTGATTTTCTCTGACCCACCTCTCCCTCCGTTCTAGACTTCTCTTAGCGTCAGATAGTATCCGTATTCTCTCAACAATATGCTGCCTGATGGTCAGCAGCTTTGACTTGTTCAGTGTGTGATAACGGGTCCGGAGTTCGCGCGCGAACTTTTGACCTTGGCGGTAAAATTCCTGCCAGATGTGATGTAGTCAATCACAGATTGAATGCGGGACGCGTACTGTCTTGCCCAGTCTATCTTTATGGCAAGTTGATGCATTCGTCTTTTGGTCTTATGATCAGCCGTTGGTTTTGTTTTACAGTTCGCTTCGGCCAAAGCTCTCGCTGCATTATACACACAATAATTGATAGTCCAGAGGTCGGATTCACCGAAAAAATGTCCACGAAGCTCGTCACCCATTTCAGTCAGATCTTTAGGCTTGAGAGATACCTTAGTGTTGACGTTTCTCCGGGTTGTAAAGCATCGCTCTTCATCTATTGGATGCCTGCCCGCGGTTGGTCTTAGTGTCGCCTCGCTTTCTTTGTTGCTGGCTTGTTCTAGCTGCGGTAGAGTAGGCGTTCCGCTTACATAGCCCCTTTTACGGAGTAGTTCAGCATGGTTTCGCAGACGTTGCTGCGAAAAGTGCGATAGCTCAGGGTGTTTCTCGCACCACAGAGCATGCAGCCATGCCATGTAACCCCGTTCACGGGCCACACTCGCATCGTAGCAGTCTAGCAAGTCGTGATTCAGTTGCTCCGTCCACCCAAAGGTTACGAGATCCTGCCGATCCATCGCATTGAATCCATTTTCATTGGCTCCCCCAGCTCTAGATTGGTCGGCATTGTTGGCCAACCCATTGTTGGGAGCCCTGCGCGTTCTGTTGTTTTGAACCGCACTTACTACAACTATGTTTGGTGTAGTCATTGTTGTTCCCACGATAAGCTAGGGAAAGGGGTTCGTCCATCCTTGTAGAGCCCCGCATACAAGGATAAGGCTGCGTACTCTGAGAGGTCGCCCGCTATGCCAGAGTCACCGTTCTAGACACCTCACCCAGGTGCCATTCAGCTTTCGGCACGGCTTTCACACCTCCGCTTGGGGGTTAATTCATTCGGGACCACCCCTGGACAATTGTCCGCGACTGCCTATTTATTTTTGTAACCATATTCAGCAGAAACCCTTGGTACAGGGACCCTCTATCCGCAACCCGAGGACGCGTTCGGTGGCTTTGTCATAGGCCCTTCTGTTTGATTCTAGAGGAATCAAAACCGAATATATATATATATATATATATACATACACATAAACATATACATATTACTATAATATTTCAAATAACTGTCCAGTATTCTGAACATAAAATAATACAACGTTACACAACTAATCCCATCAATAACAATTTTAATTAGTAATAAATAAACAAAGTAAAATCCGTTTATTTATTTATTTCAGTTACTTTCGACTGCAGAAATTCTAAAAGTAATTTTGACAAGTTAAATATAAAATATGCACACAATTGACAGATTCAAATATATTATTTAAACGCTGGTTGAACAATTTTTTGTTTTTTAACGAAAAAGTAGAGAAAAAAATTGTACTTGTAAATAACTACAAATGCATATATGCTACCAAAATATTCAAATACGATCACAGTACATTTTCCATTGCATACAGAACCTTCCAAATGGCAAGGGTTAAAGTTTGATGGCCATAACTCGTGACCTTAATGAGCTCATAATTCAGTCATAATTCTGGATCTATAAAGAGTAGACGATTCTATTTTTCAGATTTACGCATAATTTCCCGCCTTACAACTTTTTCTCTTGCACCACTTACGTAGCTTTACCAAGAAGCAAAGTATTTTGAAATAACTGGACATGAGTAATTTGCCCTGAAAAATAAGCAAAATAGTCTTCTTTGGGATTTCCTAACTTATGACCTATTGTTGATAGAGCATTGCATATTTTAAGAATTCTTCAAAATTCTGTCTAGTTTAACTGAAGTTAAATTTTTTTTGCAAAATCAGTTGGTACTGAACTATAGTTACTAACATTAGAATTGGATTTTTCGCATATTTTTTTCACGAAATGCGGGTTCTTTGGAGGTCTATAACTCGGCACCTATAGAAAAAAGGAAATGCTTTATGAAATACAAACATCTCAAAAATCGACGAATCAAATCTTTCACTGTTTTGATTATACTTTTAGTTACACACATCGTTCACGCTATGAGGATCATCATGTTTATTCTGCTTTGTGTCTTACCGATTCTCACATATTCTTTTGGTAAATATAATAATATCATAATATATATTCAATTCAAAGCATATTCTAAATTTTAGTGCAATTATTTTGTATTTGAAATTCTCGAAATTAAAATACCTTTACCCAAATGATAAAAAGTAACGTCGCAACCGATCAGCCCCTTATTCGTATTTTTTGTGAGGATCATTTCTCCAAAAATTCCTTTTCAGCAATAAAAGTGATATTATTGTTAAAAAGGATTATTAAATTACTTTCAACTTTCCCGGGGAAATTGAGACGTGGATACAGTCAAATGAACAAAATATTGTTTCCAGTTGATTTATTTCCGTAAAATTGCTTCGAAATTCTTCATCCGCCACTTTAATTTCCAAGCCTGGCCCTTGCTTGATCGACGGCAAGAATTTCTGCACTTTTATTTTTTCTTGCAGGATTTAGCAAGCGAGTTCATCCACTTAGCAATGCAGTCCTTGAAGGAGAACTCGACAGACCAATTAGAGATTATGGAGGTGTTTGGTACAGAGGGACAGATGGTTATCTTCATGAAATACCCTACGAAGGGTTCACTCGTGTGGCAATGGATAATTCGTATGTAATTGGAGTATACATCAGAACGGATATTCATCAAATGTTTGATTATCGTAGAGGCTAGTTTTTCCTAAGCAAAGATTTTAATGCGCTTATTCCATTGAAGAGAAAATTGTTTAGACTATATAATCGTTATTTTGTGACCACGAGACCTCCGCTCAGGGATATGCTAACAGGCAACCCTCGAGGAATCATGAGTAATTTTATCTAATGAAAATGCTATCAAAATCATTATGCACTGTTTGATTTTCAACAATTTAATGTGGCCTCGTATGTAATACAATTTACTTTGCAATAATAGAATTGTATCAAACAAAAGAAATAAACCGGTTTAATGCATCAAAGCTCATATTGGTATTTATTTCATTGAAAAAAAAGTTTCCCTAAATATTCTGAAAATTCTTATTGCCACTGTAAATATATTTCAGGTTAGATAGATATTCGATAGATCGATAGGTCGCAGTGTGTATAAATCCCAATGTAAGAGAGGGGATTATGAGGGATCAACGTAGAGAGATTTAATACTCGAATGACGGCCTTGTCGAGAAGTTCTCTCGAGTTTAAATTTTAGTACTACTTTAGACCTCTAAATGTAGATCTAAATAGGTTTTAAGAGGAGTTCAAAGGGCTTCATTTATATTGAATTCAAGCCCTCTTTTAGGCCTCCTAAGCAGCACAAAATTCAATTTTTTGAACATGTAGGACTAAAAGAGGTCTTAATGTAAGCCCTCTTTTAGACCTTTAATGTCTACTCAGGAAAAAGCCTTACTGTAAAGTAGGCACCAGATTTTGTCTTTTGTTCATAGTTGACCTTCTTAACAATGCCGCTCACAATGTGTCATTATCCTAATCTGATCTCGGGCTCAACCTCCAATCCTGCGCTTTCCAGTGATTATCCATAAACTATGTTACCAATTTTTTGCAATTTTCACCCCCACCCTCCGTTCACAACTGTTGACTTGTTTAGGAGTCCCCCCAACTAAATTAACGTAGACTTTCCGTAAAACCCAATTTTATAATTATACTGATTCTTGTGTGTTTTATAGCGATTGAAGTTGCTAATATGCCTATTTGTCTACGTGGCAGTGTGGTGAGTTATAAACTTCGGTAATAAATCAACAGTTAAAATAAAAAGTCATTTTCAGAGTAAGTGTTGAAATTCGTCTAATAGAATTCAATGAAACAGTTAATCCGGGTATTATTGAATTTTTTAACTAAGAAAGGTAAAGTTTTACCCAAAAATTGAAAAGTTAAACTTTTAATTGAAAAAAAAGTTATCCAAAAATCAAATTGTCTACCAAATAGTTGATTTTTTTACTAAATTATTGAACTTTTAACACAAAATGACGGATTTTGTATGAAATACTAATAAAATTCTAAATAATTCTACATTAAAAAATAGAATTAGTAATTACCTTATTTGACAAAATCGGATTTGAAAATTAAAAAAGCATTTCTTGAAACTGTTTTATATATAGTCTCGTTTGACTGATAAGAAAGTACTTGAGTTGGTAAATGTTTATATTATGGATTAGGCAACTTAATTTTTAAGTATCCCTGTGCTTCTGACATCCTTGTAAAACAGTTATTTTACGCAAAATCACAGTATTTACAGTTTTTCAAAGCATGGTTTGAAGGTTAAAAATTAGACCTCAATCTATGTTAAAACGATTAAAGAAACTATTGAATATTTAGAGCCTATATTTCTGAAGTAATCTTGGGACTTTTTTAAAGTAAAATATGTGTAATAAATATATTGTGTATAGAAAAAACATAATAAATGTCCAGCTCCTTATAGAGGGTGCCTTATCACGTTTAAGGGTAATATTATGAATAACATTAGGGTAACATTATATTCAGTGATATCTACTATAATTTTATTTAAAAACTTGGCTTTGGGTCATAACAAAAGAATTATATTTTTCAGGCTAACCTATTTTACATTAATTGAAATCAGGTTACAGAAATGAGAGACGTAATAAACAGAAATATTCAATCTTAATAAAAAAACGCAAGTGTGTAACATTTTCAGCTTTATGGAAATAATGAGAGGGTAATATTGTGAAACATGTACAAAGCCTTAGTCAACTCTATCAAAATAATTTACTTACAAGTCATTGCTTCTAAATGAAAAATATAAAATTACTTACTCAATCAATCGAATTCACGCAAAACAAAATGCTTTAAAAATAAAAACAAGCAATATATATTTAGATGTTTCGCAAGCCCCATGAAGTTTAACATGCATTTCCCATGAGAAGAAAACATGTTTTTCTAAATTTTTTCTGAATCGTTAATATTAGGTGAATCGATTCGAAACTCAATATTTTTTTTCGCAATTAGCGATAAAATGCGAATTAAAAATTACTGTTTAAATATCGCCTTCATAATTCTCTTAAAAAAAAAAATTAATTTCTGAAACAACTTATTATTGTTTATAACTATCTTCTTCTATAGAAATGATAGATATTTGCGATTTTTTATGCACATTTTTAACTTTCTGTATACTTTTCACTTACAAAATTACAGTTAATACTAATTAACACACAATTGTTTAAATAATTTATTGTTGTTTCTAAACATTTTCTTTTAGAGTAATTCTAGAAGGTACAGGGTCTTTCTAAAATTTTCAGCTATTCTTTGAATTCGCAGTTATGAACAAATGATAAATAACATTATGAGCTTAAACAAAAAGGCTCGCATTAAATACTTCAAGAAAAAGTTACGTTTGATATCTCCATATAGGATATTTTAAGAATAATTAAAATATCTGTATTATTTCAGAAAAATGTATTTACAGGAAAGAAAGAGATTGCTTAAAAAATTATTCTCTCTAAGTGTTAGTTATTATTTGTTCATGTATAAAAATCCGAAGGGAAGTTTAAATTTTTGAAAAAGCCCACAATTTTCCAGCAATTATATGAGAGAAGATGCCCTAACAATAAATTGTTTCATAATATTATGTTTTATTGAAAAAATACCGCTTTAGCCTAAAATAAAATCTGACGTAAATTTTTCGTCTCTAGAAAAGAAGTGAATTTTGTAAAATATGGACCAAACTTATTATGACACATTTAAAAAGCTACAAAAAACAATAGATTAGTTCTGGTTAGGATGGATAAATTTGCTCTCGAACTATGTAAACTGAAATTGTAGTCGGTAATCAATCATATTTTCTTTTTGAATTGCAGTTTTTTCATAAATTATCATACTCCGTATCTAGAGTAAACTGACACTCTTCTTAAATAACTTCTTATGTTCCCTCAATTAAGTAAATTGATTATTTTTTCTACCCAGGAGTTAGAAAATAAAATGATAAAATAAAATTATTTTTCGAATATCTGCTATAAAGTTTGCTATTAATGTCACTAATATCACGATTAACATTATATAATGTTCTCTTCATCGATATTGGCTGGATTCGTGATGAAGGACATGGCCAGTCATCCAGCTATTTAGGCTGAGGTTTAACTTCAAGAAATATAATTTAATAATATTGACACTCTCATCAGAAGTAATACGTACTAATATGGAAAATTTCTAAATTTATTACTAGACAATATATATGTACTAACAATAAGAATCAAGTTGTGAAATTGTTTTGTCATCTTTCACGTATTCAAGATGAGAGACGGAGTTTAAACAGAAGTTGAGTGATTAGAAAACGAGTCTTAATTAACACACAGGTTTACAAAATCATAAAAATTTATTTTCTTATCTGATGTTTTTAATTCTCTTCGTTGATCTATACATTATATATCTATAACCCTATCTCTGGATTATTTCTTGTATTTAATAATATAGTTTGAAGAATTAAAAACTGCAATTTTACAATTGATTCTGCTTTATAAGGTGGCGTCTGTTATCACAACCATAATAAACAAATTCATCTGTTATCCACTTTTTAAACATAAAGAATTGGAGATAATTACAAAAAAAGATTGAAAAAACCGAACAAGTTTTATTATCAAGACTTTCATCCTGTTACTACTTGTTAGTAGATTTTGAATAGTTTAAGAGTTCCTAAGACTGTTCATAAATGATTTGATTGAAAAGATTTTTGTTGTTCTCAGAAAATATAATTCAAAAGAAACAAATGAAAAGTCCAAAAAGATAAATTTCTTTATAGGTCCAACGAAATTTTCGAATTTGAAAATTCTGAGAGTTTTTTAAGCTTAGATAAGATTTCTTTTTCTTCCCTTGAGTTACAAGATAATTGCTTATAATACTTATTTTGGTCAACCTACAATTTGAAAAAATGAGGTTCCATATTGTCGTTGGCAGAGATAAATATTTACTTGATACATTTCTTGTAACGTCGATTTTTCTGAGGAGATTTCAGTTTTATTAAGATGGAAAATTTCATGAAATTATACATAAATTTCAAAGTATTCATTTTATTTCTAACCTTAGTTTTGCATAAATATAAAAATTCAAGGTTCTTGGATAAAAAGAATAATATTTTGAGAAATAATTGATTATTTAAAATTGCATAAAAACCAGTAATCATATATTTTTCACGTTTTCTGAATTTTTTAGGTTTTAAAAATATTGATTTATAATCATTAAAAAAGTGGCTGAGACATCCTATACTTGTAGGAAAATCAGCTTGAAATCGAGAAAATATATTTGTTGGTAATATTTACGATTGCAAAAATATTCAATTTCTCTTCTTATACTCTAATTAGTAATTTTTTATATTTTCAACATAATTTATTCATTTTAAATATAAAAATCTCAGGGCTGCAGGTTTATGAAGTTTTCATTAATAAATATCTTCCAAATAAAAGTTGTTTAATTTTGTATGGATATCAGTTTAAGTACAAATAAAATTGCGACTGATTCACGTTTAGAAGTTTTCTAACTTATGAGACTTTAAATTCTGAACTATTTAATTTATGAGGCTTAAACCTTAAAATTACCATGAAGATTTTTTGCACGCTATTATTGGTCATCCTAATGCAGAAAGATTTTCTTGCGAATATTTAGTCGTCCACTTTTTGTTAATCAAAGCTGTAAAATTTCTTTGGTTATCAGTTAAGGCTTAACAATTTTGATTCAGAGAGGCAATAAAGTATTTTTTGCGTATAAGAAAATCTATAAAATGAAAATATACTTTTTAAGACACTCTGGTTTATATTTATTTCTAGAAAAATCATTTTCAGAAATTTTCCTAAATATTTGGAACTTTCTTTGGAAAATTATTTAATGTACATCCAGAAAAATGTTAGAAATATGAATACGGCACAAAGCTAAAAAGTAGCACGTAAAAACCCTAGGTGTTTATAATTAACTTGAAGCCCACTGATTACTTCTCATTCTAAGATTGTGAAAAACTCTTTGTTTTAGCTTTGTTCAAATAATCAAAACATAATCCTTTAAAATTTTAGATATGCTATATCCCGTTTTCAATTTCACAATCTGACCTACATATTGTTTCAATATAGTTTAAAGTTGTTACACTATCATCTCGTTTTATAAAACTTGTCTATTTTTCAGGTATTCCATTTTAAGATTGTAAAAAACACTCTTTTTAACTTTATTAAAATAATCAAAATTCAATCCTTTGAAATTTTAGATATTCCACATCCTGTTTTCAATTTTACAATCTGGCTTTTCGCCAATCGCACTTTTCGGATCAATGTCTGCGAAACCATGCCGAAGTACTCCAAAAAAGGGACTATGTAAGTGGAACGCCTACTCTATCACAGCCAGAACAAGCCGGCAACAAAGAAAGAGAGGTTACACTATGACCAACCGTGGGCAGGCATCCGATAGAGAAAGAGCGGTGCTTTATGGCCCGGAGAAACATAAACACCCAGGTTCCTCTCAAGCCTGAAGATCTAGCTGGAACAGAGGACGAGCTTCGTGGATATTTTTTCGAAGAATCCGTCCTCTGGACTATCAATTGTTTTGTGTATAATGCAGCGAGAGCTTTGGCCGATGCGAACCGTAAAACAAAACCAACGGCTGATCATAAGACCAAAAGACGAATGCATCAACTTGCGACTCTTCCAAGACCCTTTAGTTACTGTCAATCACCCTCCCCCCTCCCAAATCAAAGGAGGTAGAAGTGTTTTGGAGAAAAGTCTAGGAATTGCAGCATTGACTGGACGAAGACTCAGACAACATAAATAGCTTCGAAGAGCTGTGGGATACCTTCATATCACTTGGAGTATTTGGTTAAAGGGCGTACAATACTCCTGCCGCAAATAGGAAACTCAGCTGACCCAAAGAATAACAGGCTAACCACTTGCTAATTACGAAATCCTGCGGTTGTCCTTATGTAAAAATGTCTAGTGCACCCTGAAAACAGGGAGCGACCTAAGGACGGCCGCCTTCTGCATTTTCCCCGCAAGTGTTTTAGCATATTTTTAACACGCAGGGATACTTTTCAGGCTATTATTTAGTGAAAGCTTAGCACCTCTAAAAGCGCTGATGATAAGGACGATTAGTTTCACTTAATATTTCGGATACAATCGCCGCAAATCCCTGATAAGGTCTTTATTCCTCTATAACCATTCTCCTTATCAGGCCTTGAGTGTGCAACAGAAACAATTGTTAAGAATATAAAGTTCAAGTATATGTGGTACTTCGCATACTCGACAATGGACTCTATATCTCTAGGAGCATTTAAAGGAGCGATATTAAGGTTAATGCCGTAAGAGTGACAGAGATGGTAATAAAGCACTCATAGTGCCGCATTATTCCTTTGGATGTAGGTCGTTCGCGCATGAGTTCGACAACTAGATACTATGTGCACTAAATGCTCGGGGTGTACATGGCACGCCCTGCATCTATCATCGAGAATTTCTTAGCTCAAAATGTTGCAACGGTATGTTAAGGTAGAAATTACACCGCCTTGACATTCCAAAATGAAATCCTTTGTGCCAGACTTCAATCCGTGTGATTTATGTTAAGCAAACGGTAGCTCACACGGCATTGACTGATCCTTCACATTTCTGTGGAAGATACCGTGCATCCTCTTATCGAGGAGCTGTTCACGAAAGTTTTTCTCTTGTGCTTTCTTAATCTGGGCTTTCAGAAGTAGATAGTCGAGATAGATAAGATTTGATGCATTTTTCTCACTCCTAATACTGAAGTTGAGTCCGAGTGTTTCAGCAGCCTTCTGCAATGCTTTGTACAGAAACGCTCCTTTGCCCACTCCTTCGTGATTCCTGACCATTTTAAGAAGAGGGTCTCTTCCATTTGCAGCTCTGTGCTGTACAAAGAATAATCCTGTTGTGAAGACATTCAAGACTCAATATTCCGGAACCACCTTGACGGCGTGAGATGTACAGTCGCGTAACAGAAGACTTTAGATGCATGCTTTTCTTCATGTGCATAACCTTTCGTGTCCCGATGTCAACGGATCTGAGCTCGTTCTTTGTCCATGGAACTACTCCAAACGAATAGAATATTACCGGGACGGCAAGTATGTTTATTGCAGATACTTTGTTCCTCGCCGACAGTTCGGACGACCAAATCTGCAGATGAGAGGTTTGTATCTGCCTCGTAGAGTATCTTTTATAGATGTTACATCCTGAATGTGTCTCTGCCCAGGTATGTATATGACTCTCTAGCGCAAAGGTGTCGTATAGCGCTTCTATCGACGAGCTCAGGGTCTTCAGGGAGGTTATTAAGTTTTCCTCGCTTTAAATAAACCTTGGCGCATTTGGCTAACCTAAATTCCGTTCCTATTTTCTCAGTACATCGTTCAAAAATCCCTTGGGCTAGATATAGTTGCTCTTTGTTTTTAAAATAGATCTTAAGATCGTCTATGTAAAATACATGAGTGAACAAGTGACCTTGTTAGTTGCCACACGATTTTTTCTAGACGAGATAGTAAATCTGGTTTTCCAAAGCGGCATCAATCTTTCTATGCACCTCATGTTTTGCGGATGAACCTTTAAGCTTTCCAAAAGACAGATGATAAGTTTATGGGGCGTCAAATTGAAAGCTTTCTGGTAATCAATCCAGGCCATCGATAGGTCACGCTGTTAGGATGCTGTTCAGACAAGTGATTTTCCGGTAATTCTTCAGGTCAGCTAAGAGACATATTTTCGGCAGGAGTATTATAAGCCCTTCCACTAACGACTCCGAAATTAGCTCTTCTGATTTTAATTATGAGGTGAAAATACGGGCTAAATGCTGATAGGTTGAAGGAAACTTCTTTCACCAAAAGGTTTTGTTACCATCTGGTCCCGGAGCAGAATAGTTCTTCATCCCTCCTGATACTTTTTTCACCTCCTCGGTAGTGATGAGTGTGCATGCTTCATCAGATGTTATGAGGGCATCACACAGCCCCTTGAATCTATTTATGTTGTCTGAGTTTTCGTCCAGTCCATTCTGTAATTCGTAGACTTCTCTCCAAAATACCTTGACCTCCTCTGGATTGGGCGGGTGGTCGACAGTAACTATAGGATCTTGGAGGAGTCTAGATGGGTCAGAAAGAAAACGTTGATTCTTGTTGACCCAACTCCCTCTTGAATCTAGACTTCTCTTAGCGTCAGATAGAATCCGTATTCCCTCAACAATATGCTGCCTGATGGTCAGCAGCTTTGACCTGAAAGCACGTGGCCGGTTCCCTTTAGGGGGCGACGACCGCAGTCACCACGTGTTCTTAAAATTTGTTCCGCTTTACAACAGGGTAGTATATTTTTAAAATTTTTTTCACCCTGGGTCTTAAATTGACAGAATTCTAATTGCCAAAAATATGACATATTTCAAACATCAGACGTTTGCGATAGACACCTTAATTCGCAAGAATTTTCGCGTTATCAAAATAAAAAATGGTCTTTCTGAAGGTAATGCTCAGTGAGCATTGCCTGATTATTAGGGACCTTATGGGAACTGGCAATCGGTCCTTTCAATTTTCGGTAGAATTACGACCAGAGCCCTTTAAACATTAAAGAACCGTTTCTTTGAATCCCGTAAGTTGTAAGATTGGAGGACCCGTGTGAATGCTTTTTTAGTTTTCTTTGTGATTGGAAACGGAGCGGATGTCTATTTTTTACGTCGAAAGCTATCCTTTTTATGTTAACAGAAATTCTGTTTTCTAAAAATTTGAAATCATTTGCCTCTTATGTTTCTTGCCATTAACTTAATCTCAAACTTTAAGTGTGTGAATGAGAGAGAGGGGGCTGGAGAGAAAGAGAGAGAAGGAGAGAGAGGCGGTAAGAGAGAGAAAAGAGAGGAACGGTTTGACTATGTATCTGCCCATGTGACACGGCACACAAGAATCTTTGCCCCCCCCCCCCCCCTTAATTTAAAGAATCTAAGTGAGTTTTACACAATCACTGTGCATACAGCGATGGAAAAATTCGTTTTTCTGAACTTATTCTACAAACTGTAAGCCTTGGTTTAGATAATTTGTGATAAGTTGATTTATAATTACATATATACTGCGCCACTGAATAGAAAATCAAGGAGAGAAATCTTTGTTTTTATTGCTCTGTCCTTAATATTTGTAATTAACGTTTGATTTTATTCATATTTAGAACTGAGGTACTTAACTCCAAGCAATAATACTTTAAACATTAATCAAATTTCAAAATTGCAATATATTTTTATTTTATTATTGAAAAAAGTATAATTTGCATCAAAGCAACTGGTTATATGTATAAACTTTAAGTTTTCATCCAAAATCTATTTTCTATTATTCTCGAAATTTGGCGATGAATGGACAGTTTAACAAACTGGGGTTTTCGTACAAAAAATTTTTATTTTTTATAAAAATTAAAAAAATAGACTATTGTCAAATAAGTTTACTTTTTTTACATTTGTACATACTTTTTTATAACAGAACAAAGGTTATATTTTATAAATAAATTCGTGGTTCCTTCATTGTATACGAAATACTCTACGTAATATAATTTATTTGATTAAATAAGAAGTAAATATGCCTTACTGAACATATTGTATAGGTGTCATTAAATCAAATTATGATATTATTGTCTTTAAAAGTTATTAAAATATATAATGTATGTCTCTTATATATTATAAGCTTAATTATTTAATATCATTTAAAGAAATCTTTGGTAGATTCTCCTCAGAGAAGGAATTAGTTTTATGACGTAATCAATTGTTGAGAAAAATTGAAAAAATGTAAATTATCTAGATCGAGGTTAGATATTTGAAAAACAAAAATAAATCTTCCGATCAAATTAAAGCTTCTCTCCGTGAATTACTCTCAAAAACTGTAAATTTTAGGAGGAACTCGTCTATGCGTTTTATTAATGTTATTAATTCTTCAGGTCAAACAAAGTCATAATTTCCCTAAAACTTTTGCAAAACATATATTATCTATTTTTAGCAATGTTTGTAGCTTATAAAATCGCTTTTTTAATTCTTATAACCATTCTTATAAGTAAAAGTCCTGAATAAACAGAATTTATTTTTTATTTTTTTTTTATATCTTGGACACAAAATAAAACTGTTCCCTCTCGAAATATTTGCGCACAAGACGGGCCTTAAATTATTTATGGCCTTATAAATAATATATTTTTTTTAATTTTATGAACAAGGGGATCTTGGACCTCATGAGGGTTGAAACATTCCCAACCGTAAAAAATTCGTGCTTTCTCACAGGTCTAATAAAAAAATGTATACTTTTTTCTAATTATCTTGGAAAGTTATCAGAAACGAGAATAAAATGAAAAAGTAGACAAAAATTAAAAAAAAAAGAATTTAAAATGAAATTAAAATATATATTTATATGAAAAAGTTACATTTCTAACTTCCTGCATTTTTATTGAAATTTTTCATGGATTCGAAACGAACTTTAAACCCTTTACATTATTTATAATAAATTTATTATTTAATTAAATAAATTTCTATGAAGAATACGTATGAGGTTGTATCAAAAATTATATAAAAATACCATGCATTTTATGGATGGTTAGAAACACCCATAAGGTAGAATAAACGATTCCTAAACGTAAAATGATGATATTTTCTCGCAATTTATGGGTAAAGATAAAATTTTATTTTATGTATTGTAAAAGAAAATATAATCTTTTTACGTTTAGAGGTTGTTTCTTATATCTCAGAAATGTCATTCTAACCATTCATAAGATCCATCCTATCTAATAAAATTTTTTCATACATCTCTATATGTATTTTTTTTATAGAAGTTTCTTTTATTGAATAAGAAATTTGTGAACAGAACTAAAAAGAAGATTGTTGTGATCACCTGAGAAAAGTTCGCCTACACTTTTTTTTTATTTTCTTAATATTACTCTACTGAGGACAATAGGCAGTGTATTAAATATTTGTATAAAACCACTTATCATTTCGGGAGGATATTTCTGGATGATTTTAAAATTGTGGCCTGTAGGAAAAGGAGAATTAAAAAAATATATTGTTCATGAGGCTATAAATAAATAATGACAGACCCTATGAGAAAATGTTACTAATGCACAAAGGTTTATTCTGTACCAGAAAATAATTTATTTTTTAATCTAATTTCTTCATTGGGCGCGAGAGGAATAAGTATCAATTTGAGAATTATAATCGGTAAACTTCAACTAATTACTGCTTAAATTTTATAGATTCGAATAGTGGCGGAAAAGTGAGTTCTTGGTAAAAAAAATATTATTTAACACTGTGTATAATAATTTTTTAAAAGTTATTAATATGCAAAAGCTTAAACTAAAAAAGTTTAATAACGTGATGTAATGGTGTAACATTTCGAACAGAATTAACCCGATAAAAAGGCTCTCAAGGAATTATATTAGCGATTTGAGGGGTGAGGGAGTTACGCTAAAATTTCATATAATTTGTTAAAAATTTATATTTTTTTGTTTAAAATCAATCTTGCTTGAAAATTCATCATTTCAGTTTGAAAATGAAACTATTTGGAAACTATTCTTTTAATAATATTTTTTCTCAGTGTTGTAGGTGATTTACCCTTTTTGCTTTCAAATTCAACAATTTGGTTGGAAATTGATGTATGTTTTGGAAAATTAATGTTTTTTGTAGAGCATTAATCCTCTTGCTAGGAAATTCATAATTTGGTTGTAAAATTAAATGATATCAACACAACTGTACATTTTATTAAATTCTAAAGTTGAAACCCGAATTCTTTTGAAAATCAGCGCATAAGGATGCTGAATATGTATAATTAATTTATAATACATTACCAATTGTATCTTTTTAATTTCTCATTTTTCGTAACATTGTTGAAACAATTAGAAGGCAATATTTCGAAAATGAAAACACACTCGGTCGCGTCAACTGTATCTCAGTATCACCTACTAATCGTTTCTTTAGAAATAAAAATGTACTATCGCGTCGTTTTCTTTAATATTTCTGTTTTCATGATTTACCTATTCAAAGCGTTTTTTAATTATTTCATATACAGTTTTTAGTACATTTCTTTATTTTGATCTAGGAATTAGTTTGCTTTCCGCCATTGAATTAGAAAATATCGTGATTAATATAATTGGACATTTTAAACTAATTAGTATAAAATTACTAATAGTTAATTTTTCCCAATTTTGGTTTATTATCATTTGCATAAAGAAATATATCCAATTAAAATAAAATTTGTGAGGCATTAAAATGCGTATGTGTTCAGTTTGATGCTCCATTCATGCAAATAATGGTTACTAAGCTTGCTAAATAATCGGAATTTTCGATGGAAAACAAGAAAAATATTTGACTGTAAACAAAATTTAGCAAATCAAAAACAGAACACCTTTCACAAATTTTTATTTTTCTCCAATTTGTTCAAATAATTAGAAGAGACTACTTTGAAATTGATGCCTGCTCAGTCACGTTTATGATTTCACAATATAACCTTCTGACTATTTCGGTAACCTTTTTTTAATTACAGTCTAAAAGGCCATACAATTAAAATGACCTTCTTCAGTAACTTAATTTCATATTTATTGAAACTGATGTTTATCTAATTCAAATAATTTTAGAAAATTTCGCAAAAGAATTTAAATTTTCTATTAAAAATGGAAAAACTATACAACCAATAAAAATTTAAAAAGGAAAAGAGAACTCTTTTGAAAAAAGCGCATAAGGATCCTGAATATATAAGATTATTCAATACATTGATTCATCTTGATCCTATACTGATCCATTCTTATTTTAAGATTGTGAAAGATTATTATTTTTTTCGAACTCTGTTGAAAGAATTAAAAGGCATTTTAAAAAAAAAACCCGTGCAGGTCGCCTCAAAAATTTCTAAATATAGCCCTCTTCTCGTTTCAATAAAATAAAAATGCCACACCATCGCGTCGTTTTATTAAGAGGTGAGATACTTTTAGAATTTCCAAAAAATCGATTTTTTTCTTTCATATTTTGAATGTATAATATGTTAACAATATACTGTAAAAAGGAAAAAGAAAAATATTTAAAATTTATGAAGATATTGTCAAAAATGTCAGAGTCCGCATACCGTCACTGATCAGGTAGTCGGAGCGCTTGGGTCGGAGCAATTTTTTTTACACAATAGGTTTGTATATTTTTTGGTCCCATAAATTCTGGGAAGGCTGATTACTACGTTACTAATTTTACTACGTTTATTGCGTGGACCCGGAATCGCCGATTGATCGGGTCAAAACTGTTGAAAAAATGGTCAAAAATTTGGACCTTCGATTAAACAGCCGATATAAATTTTAATTTTCAACTTTTTTATTATTTTATAGGTTTATCCTTTCCTTTAACACATAAGTAATCGAACAAAAAAACCATTTTTATATTAGATAAATTGAAAAATTTTGTCAGCTGCAGCAGTTTTCGATGCCTCGGAGCAGCCGTTTGAAGAAATATTTTGCAGGGTCGCCATTTTGTAAAAAAAAATCACATGTTTTTTACACTTTAACAGTGTAAGAAGAAGGTGTTAAAATTAATAAATGATCTAGTTATTTTATTAACTTAAAAAAAATTAATTAAAATTGATTGATTTTACCCTTTCTAAAGGTATCTCCCCCTTAAACTTTATTTAACAGAAAATATGTACTCTTCCAATTAGTAATTTTTCACTTATCTTTAGTGGCTAATTTTTTGATAATAGAGCCTGACATTTTCACTAATAATTTGTTGAATTAAAAAAAATTTTATTCATGAAAACTGAAATATATTTGTTCTCGAAGCATCCAAATTGATACTTATTCCTCTCATGTCTGACCAGAAAATAGATTTATCGACAATTTTTTTATTAATCTCTGGCATTATATAATACTTTTTGCTCTTGCGACATTTTTCGACACGGCGAGTCATTGTTTAACCAATGCCTTATAAATAACATATTTTTCATTAATCTCCGCTAATCTACAAGCCATAATTTTCAAGTCATCGAAAAATATACTATTTAACATTACGTTAACCCTGGAAAGTACATACAGATATCAAGCTCAGTGACGTAATGATAATTAAAGAAAGGTGAAAAGTCCCAAAAAAAAACCAGTATTAGATTTTTCTTATCAGATCTTTATGTGAATTACTTTTTTTTGAAATTTGATTCTTTCGTCAATCTGGCTTTCCTTTTTCAACCTACATAAAAAACAATTCAGAACCGGCCTGTTGAGCCTATTTAAACAAAATTTACCAGGAATTCTATAAAATAACAAAGGTATTCGTAATCTCGGGAACATATTACTGCATACAAAACTGGACTTTACACTCAACGCTCCAAAGATCGGTTCCTGCTGTTGGTGTTTATTTCATAGAATTTTTATGTTTCAGGTTTATCAAGAATTTAAACTATGTGAAATTTTTTAATTAATTACTAAAATTATTAGAAATATTATAATTCTATCCACTGTGCGAGCACATTTTCATCAGGCGTCTTGCGCGCAGCTCGCTTTGCTCGCATGTTTCAGCGCGCCTCGAGCGCGCGACTATTGACTCTCACGATTCGCGCTCAATAATGTGTTTAACTCACATTTCTGCGCATGTGATTTAAAATTATTGCCTAACTAATTAACAGCTGTTAGTTGCTGATTGTGAATTCTCTTTAGTTAAAGCTCCTTCGTCGTTCATGAAGACATTCTTATTACGTATCTCGTGCTTTGCACTCGATTTTGTCTGGAATGTGAATTTTTCTACACTATGTGCAACACTATTATATCAAATGTGTATTATATTTATTTTTGCAAAATAATGTAGGAATTATGTTTTTCATGATTTCTTTAATATTCGCTTTTTATTTTGTACGAATTTGTATTATCAGCTACCATGAAAAATGTATCATTTTAACAAATTTATATTATTGCAATTCGTAATATATATGGGTACTGAAATTTACCTATTTTCATTATCTTGTTTTAACAAACTTTTTCCAGTGCGCATCATATAAAAAACGAGTTCGTTATTAAACTTTTCATTGCAACTTGTCTCGTTTTTCCATACATTTAATTTGATTATTTAGAAAATTTGTAGATATAATTTAGGCGAAAAATTGTATTAGTTAAAATGTTATTGCAATTTGTGTCATTTTTCCAAAAAGATATTTTTTTTTAATTTTGAATATATTTTTATAAAAAAAATTATTAGAAAGTTGTAGATATTTTTTGAATGCACAATTCCTTTTCATTTATTTGCTTTCGTATCTTGTATCATTCTTCCAAAGATTTGATTTTTTATCGTTAATGTTATTTTTCACGATTAAAACAAAAGCTATGCATTCTAGCTTAGAATGAGTAATAACAAATTTGCAGCTCTTTATTGGGTGAACAAATTTTGCCTTCTTACTTTTTTATAGCTTGTGTCCTTTGTATTCAAATGTAAAGAAAACTACTCGTCCTATAAACAAGTAAATAATAACAAATTTGTAGATCGTATTTAAGTGCACAATTTTTATTGATTCTTGTTTTTCTCATCTTGCATAGTTTCACCATAAAATTAAATGTTCTTTAAAAATTTTTTTGTGCCATCAAGATTAGAATTTCCAATTAAAAAAAAATTTTAAGTTATTATGATAATCTTGCAGGGCCTTTAAAAAGTAAACATTTTTTCCTTTTTTTTACTTTTTTACATCGTAAGTTATTTAGATTAAAATTTGCATTATTGTTTTTTTTTTTTGAATTTTGTAAGTGCTATATGACTCTGGTAATTTTTTTTATCGAAAAAAGTCATTAGGAGAAAATGTTCGTATTTTCAAGTATAACGAATAACCGTACAGAGCATCTTTAATTCTTAAAAAAAGTAGTCTCCAAAATTGTCAAATTGAGCTCACTTTCAGAATTTTTATACAAAGTGACTGACTAATGAACAGACAGACACATTCGTAAAAAACTGTTTTTCGGACTCAAAATGTAGACATTTAACAAAAACGGGAGGGGTCAAATTTTAAGCAAATCTAATAACTTCTCCGATGAGAATGTAATTAGGATATGAGCTAAATGGATCCCGTTTTTCATGTAGAAAAATATTTATCACTATAAATTAAATTTTGTTTCTCATATTCAAGAATTTGAAATAGAGAAATAGTTGTTTGAGCTTATAAAACATTTGCTTCACTTGAAAATACATTTCTTATCAATTCACATTTCCTTTGTTTAAAGAAATATTGGTTCCTGTTTATGGCACAGTAATTTAAAATAGTATTTATTTCACTTGGTACCTTAGTTCACTTTGTAACTTTTTCTTTAGTGCACATGTATTTTATTTACTAGACTTTGTTCATTATTTCAAATACAATAATAACTTTCATTGAAATTTACTTTAACGGTTCAGTACCAACGTTGCGCAGTGGTCCGGAATCTGAAAAAATGAATTTAAAAAATGTAATTTGAACTACATAAAATTTACTCGAAAAAATGATCCAATACGAATGAAATTTACTTTTCAAGCTTTTTGGTTGCTGATTTCAAAAATGCGATTTTTTACGATTAAAACAAAAGCTAAACATCTTATCAAAAAATGATTATTGAAAAATTGGTTACTATTTTTGGGGTAAACAAATTTCCTCTTTATTTTTTGTAGCTTGTGTCATTTGTCCAAAAAAGTGGTGTTATAAGATTTGGTGGTATATAAGATTTGTGTGAAATTTGAACCCCCCACCCCCTCCGTTTTTTCTCCACTTTTTGAGAACGTCTGAGTCCGAAAAAAAGGTTTTCGCAAATATTTCTGTATATTTATCAAACTTTTTCTCCTCAATTATATATTCAAATTTGTTTAGAACTATCGTATGTAAGGATGCGTATTTTTTGTTTAAATCATAACGAATGGCATTAAAAAAAAATAAAAATATTTTCTACACATAATTAAATAATGTTATATTTTTCCTACGCAAAACGTTTTTTACCTGAAATTTTTTCTATACAGAATTTTATATTGTTAAATACTTTTATGTTTCTTCCTACACAAAATATTTTCTGCACAAAATATTTCATACACAGAATTTAATACTGTTATATTTTTCCTACAGAACACTTTTTCTACGCAGAAGATTCCCTACACATAATTTTATATTGTTTAATACTATTTTTTTTCCTACACAAAATATTTTCTACACAGAATATATATTATACACAGAATTAAATATTAATATCTTATCATCAAGATAGTCTCTAAACATTGTACAAAAAAATATTATGTTTAATATTTTTCCTGCACAAAATATATTCTACATAACATTCTTTAATAATGTGTAACAAAAGTGTCCTAACAAAGTCTACTTTTAGAGTTTTTACATACCTCGCCTCGTTTGGAAAAATATTAAAATTTTCGGTTTTAGACGATCCAATTGCGATAATTAAATAAAAAGCGACAAGTTCTGACCAAAAATACCTAAAAAATATTTTTTATTACTTTTTAAAAGGTCGAATTCCTTCGAAGAACTTTCTTTTGTTTCTTACATCGTTGAGCTCAAAATAAGAATTTTTTATTTTCACATTCTCATCAGGGAAGGTATTAGATTTGTGTAAAACTTGACCCCATCTGCTTTTGTCAAATTTCTACATTTTGAGAACCCCTGATTCCGAAAATCAGGTTTTTAAGAATGTGTCTGTCTGTCTGCATATCTGTCTGTCTGTTTCTACAATAACTTTTGAAAAAAGTAATCTTTTCTTCGCTGTACGGTTATTCATAGTATTCCAAAAGTCGAACAATTCATCCTCATGACTTTTTCCATAAAATCTAAAATTACCAGAGTTATAGCATTTACAAAATTCCAAAAAATACACGAAAATGAACTTTTTAATCGAAATAACGCACGATATGAAAAAAGTCAACAGAAGAAAAATGTTGCTTTTTGAATGCCCTACCAGACTAATCACAACAACCTTTTTAATTTTCTGGAAAAATACAAAAATTCAAATTTTGGTAGCATAAAAAATAATGAAAAATCCAAAAATTACATTTTTCAGAAAAAACATAACAGTATTAAATTTTTTGTATTACAAATTTTGTGTAGAAAAATTTTCGTGTAGGAAAAAAATAACAGTAATAAATTCTGTGTAGGAAATACTTTCTGTATAAAATATTTTGTGTTGGAGAAAAATAAAAGTATTTAACAGTATTAAATTCTGTGTAGGAAAAATTTTGTGTAGGAAAAATATGATCAGTATACTTGTGTAGAATTTTGTGTAGAATAAAATTGTATAGGAACATCG
>NC_046661.1:99258599-99268016 GCF_010883055.1 Belonocnema kinseyi
ACCTTGACAAATGTAATTCCATGTAGAAACATGCGTTTAAATAAAATATTTTACCAAAAAAGTTACCCACGCTTTAACTTGACAGACTGTATATATATATATATATATATTAAAAATTTGTCATAAGGACAACCGCAGGATTTTAACGAGAGCGGGTGCTAATATGAAAAATTGCACACGCTTCGTGCACCCTGAAAACATGAAGTGATCCAAGGACTACAGCCTTCTGCATTTTTCCCGCAAGTGTTTTAGCATATTTTTGATACGCAGGGCTGTTTTTCAGGCTATTCACGAGTGTAAGCTTGGCACTTACAAGAGCGCCGATGATAAGGACGATTAGTTTAACAGAACATTCCGGGTACAATCATAAGAACTCCCTTATAAGGTCTCTATATCTCTCTTTCTTTTCATTTTCCTTGACTATGATGTTTTTGTCAGCTGGTGCCGAAAATTCGATAACGAACATGGTTCGCTTCTCGAAGTCGAGAAGAACCATGTCTGGCCACGAGTGTGCAACAGAAACCATTATCGAGAATATAAAGTTCCATTATGTGCGGCACTTCCCATTCTCGACAAATGACTCGATTTCCCTAGGAGCATTTAGAGGAGTGATATTAAGGTTAATGCAGTAAGAGTGACAGGGATGGTAGTGAAGCACTTTTAATGCAGCATTGTCCCTTTAGATGTAGGTCGTTCCCGCATGAGTTGGACAACTAGATAGTATGTCAGCTAAATTCTCGGGGTTTGCATGGCACGCCCTGCAGCTATTATCGGGAATATCTTTGCTCGAAATGCGGAGACGGTATGTTAAGGTGGAAATGACAAGGTCTGAACATGCCAAAATGAAACTCTTCGTGCCAGACTTCAATCCGGGTGATTTAAGGAAAGCAAAAGTTAGCTCACAAGATATTCACTGATCCTCCACATTTATGTGGAAGATGCCGTGCATCCTCTTATCGAACAGCTGTTCACGGGAGTTTTTCGCATGTGCTTTCTTAATCCGGGCTTTCAGGAGTGAGTAATCGAGATGGATACGATTTGATGCATTTTGCTCACCCCTAATACTGAAGTTAAGTGCGAGTGTTTCAGCAGCCTCCTTCGCTGCTCTGTACAGAAACGCTCTTTTGCCCACTTCATCGTGCTTTCTGACCATTTTAAGAAGAGAGTCTCTTCCATTTGCAACTCTATGTGCTGCAGCCAGAATAATCCCGTTGTGGAGACATTCAAGACTCAATATTCCGTGACCACCTAGACGGCGTGAGATGTACAGTTGCGTGACGGAAGACTTAAGATGCATGCTTTTGTTCTTGTGCATAACCTTTCTTGTCCATGGAACTACTCCAAGTGAATAGAGTACTACCGGGACGGCAAGCATGTTCGTTGCAGATACTTTGTTCTTTGCCGACAGTTCGAAAGATCAAATCTGCCGGATGAGACGTTTGTATCTGCTTCGGAGAGTATCCTTTATAGATGTCACATCCGGAATGCGGCTCACCAAATATAGTGGAATTTTTATCCAAACGGAAACATTTTCAAGCAAAGAGAATGAATTTGCGACCAACAATAGTTGAATTTCAAACTGAAAAAAGGAAAAATGTTTAATTAAGTAATTAAATATTCATACAAATAATCAAATTTTTCAATGGACGAGTTTAATTTTATACCAGAAATATGATAATGTATTTTTTAATTGAAAAAAATTAACTTTCGACCAATAATATTTGGACGATTTATAGATATTGAAATTATTTTTTACTCTCATCTACCTGCCAATTCTTCGTTGGTACCACGATTTTTCTCTTGATATAACAAATTATTTTATTTAATTGATTGAAAGATTTTTTGTTCAAAACTCAACAGCTTGGTTAAAAGTGTATCTAATTTGTTAGAATTAATATTTTAAACTGATATTTCATTATTATAATTGAAATACCTTGTTGACGAAATTGAACCATTTTGTTGGCATTTTTTTAAGGATAATTTTTCAACTGAAAATTTAACTATTTCATGTTTACTTAAACATTTGTGAGAGTTGACCAAAAACCCCACTTACTAAAAACGGCATTGAGATCCGAACTCAAGAGAACGATATAAAGGTCTATGGCTTTTTGTCTCTATTAAATATTTCAAGGTTAAAATTATAAACAAAATATCATCAAGACAATTTATGTGGGAATATATTTTGAAGTCCTTCAATTTCTATCCAATTCTTTTTGCATAATTTGAACTTTTTAAAAAAGTTTTTTTTTAAGCAACTGATTTTTGTTTACAAAATATATTTAAAACTTTTCGTCAAAAAATAATTGATAACACAGATTGTTCTTGTTGATATTGTGTTTATAATTTCCCTATAAAAAATCAAGCATCTATATTCTTTAGTCAAATATTTAAATATTTGGTTGAAAGTTTCTGTATTTTTTGTGAAAACTTTGTCTTTTGTGTCAGAATATTCTTCTTCTTTGTGATTAATTTTTTTTCAATTGTAAAATCAACTATTTTGTTTAAAATTAATTTTTTTTATTAATGTTTATTCACTTCAGCTACAATTTTTTCAGTTAATTGATCTTTTCATTTTGAAAATTCACTTGTTTTATTGAAAACTTATCTTTCTTTGTTTGAAAATTTAACTATTCGAGTAAAAAATTAATATTTTGTGTTGAAAATTCAACTTTTCGTTAAAAGTTCGTCCTTTTACTTGAAAACTGAACGTCTTGGATATTTCTTTATCGACCAAAGAGTCTTTTTTGTTAAAAGTTCTTCCCTTGGATATAGAAATCACTCTCCGTTTCCAGTACCGATAGTGAAAGAATCCATTTGTGTCAATTGGTAGTTTTTTAGCTTTGGTGAAGGCTATAAAGGTGTGTGTATGCAGAAAGGGCAGAGGGTGGAGATCGAGTGTAAAGCAAGAAGGGTGAGTGAATGTAAAAATGAAATTTTTAATAAATGTTTTTTTTATTCGAAAACTAAGTTATGTCACTTTAACTTAAAAATTAAAGTACGTTTCCTGACAGTTCATCATTTTGGTGGAAAATTTAACTATATTGGCAGAAATTTAATATTTTTTGGTTAAAAATGAATTACTTTGTTGAATGCTTTTGTTGAAAATGCATTTGATTATTCTTATAGATTCATCATTTCAGTTGAATATTTAATCTTTTTTGGATCAAAATTCAACTACCTCGTGAACAGTTGAATTGCTTCGTTAAAACTCTTTTTTTTCAAGGTGCATCATTTTAATCAAAAAGTCATTCCTTTGATTTAAATTTTAAATATTTTATTAAAAATTATTTTTGTATGTTTGAATGAGAATTAACTTTTTCAACTGCAAATGTAACTATTACATTTTTGGCTGCAAGTTTAATTTTCAAGTTTCTGTGCATGTGCCAGATAAATTGTGTTTTTTCTAGATAATTATGATATTATTTATTATGTATTATTAAACGAAAAAATCATAAAATGTCAATAATAGAGTTACCTCGGCTTTATTTCAGACTTGAGAACAAAAATAAGTGGGTAGAATTGTAGAATTATTTAAAAAATAATGATTTAATTTAAAAGAATATTAGTTATGTTAAAAATATATTTATTTGACATATTAAGGGTGGATGCATTTATACCAATGAAGCTCTTCTTTAGATAATATGAGATATTGTGTTTGCATAATTACATAATTTTTCAGTTAATCCAACTGTTTCATTTGATTACATCAGGTTTGCAATTTCATAACATGACCTTTCAAATTTCTGTTAATTTTTGATGGCTGACTTTTCGCTAATTCATTTCTAAAAGTTATTTTTGTAATAAGGTTAACTTGTCCAATTTTGATTTAGAGGAACCTAAAAGTATATTTTGCTTAAGGGAGAAAGCTATTGAATTTAAATTACCTTCTTCAGACCCTCTATTGCATACTTATGCAAGCTTATGATTATTATTCAAGGCAAATGATTTTTACAAGCTTTCCTAAAAAATTGCAAAATATACAAATGAAAAAAAGTTCCTAATCAAAAAAGGTGCAAAACTAGCCTATGAAGATCCTGAATATGTATAATTAATTTAGATTCAATTAATCCATTGTAATTTTAAGTTTCTGATAAGGCCACATTTTTTTTAAATTTATTCAAACAATCTGAAGAAAACACTTTAAAATTTAGTCAGACTGCGTTTTGTTTACAATTTTAGAATATGACATTCTTTTAATAGAGTTTAGAATGTAACGCCATCGCGTTATTTGAATGAATTTTCGTATTTTTCACGTTTTCCATTTTATTATATTTTTTTAAGTATGGCCCTAAGCAAATTTATTTACTTGCATCAAAATATTAGTTGCCTTTTACTAGGAAATTAGATAAAATGTCTCAGTTATTTGAATTACTGATTTTTAAACACATGTTCGTGGCCTAATGCCGCACTTATTTAAGGCAGTATTCTACTTTGAAACGCTAAAGAATAACGCTATTTTTGTAAATTTCTTCTGAGATTGTTAACGATGATATCGATAAAAGCGTTCATTAGGCTTAATTAATAGCCTCTTGAAATACATTACAAAATTTGTTTTCATTTATTTTATGCATTTTTTGTGCATACAACCATCAGTCAAAGTCAACTGCTAAAAAAATTTGTAGTTCCGGGCTGTTGTAAAAATCTCGAGAATGGGCGGACAAAACTGAAAAAATTAAACAGTTCTAGATTCAGTATGGCTCAAGCAATCAACTGAACTAGAATTTTTGATATAAATGCAAAAATAACAAAATGGTGGTGAAAAAACAAAACAAAAAAAAATTGAGTTTATTTTCTCAGTTTTTTGCAAAAAAAAAAAATATAGTTAAAATTAATTTTTTTAATACTTCTAGTTCAGCCGGTTGGTGGAGTCATATTAAATTTAAAACTGTTTAATTTTTTCGTTTTAGTCCGCTCATTCTTGAGATTTTTACAACAGCGCGTAACTATACATTTTTTTAGGAGTTGACTTTGACTGACGTTTTTATGTACAAAAAGTGCATAAAATAAATAAAATTTTTTCAAAAATGTATTTGAAGAGTGCATTCATTAATCCTAATAAACCCTAGATCGATATCATTATTAATAATTTCAGAAAATATTCACAAAAATAGCTTCATTTTTAAACGTTTCAAAGTAGAATGGTGACTTAAGCTGATCTATTCAAGATAACTAATTTTTCCAAATTTTGCTAAAGAATTTTAAATTTCTATGGATAACGAAGAAAATTATTAACAACAACAAATTGGGAAAATTAAATAACTTGTGTACCATCACTGAACCAATATATCGTTACAGTGTTAGTTTCTACACGATTGACACCTGTTTTTATCATATATAAAATTATTACAACATTTATTCAGTACGTAAACTATCTGCCAATTTTTCAGTTTGCAGTGGTAGAGAAAGGCAGATCACGCCTGAGTCTGAAGTTCCTACGCCATTCCGTAGGCCAGTATCCATAGAACACGGTTTTTTCTACAAAGACCAAGATGGGGTCGTATTACCACTCTTTGGTCACCAAACTTTCTATGAAAAGGATGATGTTATCATTGGATGGGGCAATCCTGGTGGACCTATTCAGCCAATATGTGATATTCATGGTCGTGCATTTGTAATGGACGGTATAGCTCGCAGACCAATTAGTGATGCAGAATTTCGAAACTATGGTATAGCAGGTTGGGCAGCACCACCACCAAGTTCTCAGCTGGTTCGATCACAATCTCTAGAAGTGCCGCCTCGGTCACAGTCACCAAGAGCAAATAGTTGGCTTGAACATTCCAGAAGACCCACCAGGAGTTCCTAAGACTATAATGCAATTTAGCTTGTGATTCGAAGACGGATGTAAACGTCAAAAGTAATTACAATTGAATCAAAGAGTAAATGTATTATGTTTTTGAATATAATATTATGACCAAAATCAATTTCTTTAATTTACCCTAACGATAATACTCAAAAAGTTTTTTCAGGTTTCACAAGTCAAGGATCTCATTTTACTTATTCCAAATATTTGGTTTTATTTTTAACATAAGTTATAAAATAGTTTTATTTCGAAAATAATCTCTAATTTCCGAACGTTGAAGGAAACAGAGGTTGTCGTATTGCAAGATAAGCCCAATTAAAAGAAAAGTTCCACTGGAGTCCTATTAGAATTCCGAATAACGTCCCACTGAAGTAGCGATTTTTTATAAAATGGTTTAAAAGATGAAACAGGGATATAACTACTAAAAAATTTAAATTTTTTTGAATTTGTTTTGAAATGATTCATAAGACTGTTGTTGCAAAAATTATTGCTAAAATAGGAACACAGTATAAAATACGTTCGAAATATGTGGATTAGGGTGAGTCGAAAAAAAGGTTGAAAATTAAACAGTTTTCTAAGAAATCTTTGAAAGAAAGAAAGAACCAGATCTGAACTAGGTCACTCACGTTTTGTTAGTTAAACAAGAATAAATTGATTTCTACGTAATAAACGTGATAAACGATTTTCTTATTACTTCTTTAAGTCAAAGTTATACTGCGTCTGAATTTTGGCTCAAATCTAATTTTAAATAATTCCAGTTTTCTTTCTGCGTAGCACAACAGCTTTTTGTGGATCCAACGTTGACTCTTCAGAGGTTTTAATTTGACATCTCAATTATTATTCTAATAATTTAGTAAATTCATAAAAGAGTTAGAAAAATAAAATTTATGTAAAACAATCTAGAATGCCTAGTAGAGGTTAGGAATAAGTGATGAAATATTTTGTTTAGTTGTCCATAAAAATGTAAAGATATCAACTATACTACTAGTACAAGCCTACCGTATTTATCTGAAGTTCGTGTACAGCACATTCCGCCGTATATGAAAAATGACAATTTTGGCCTAAAATTACACATTTTTTACTATAACATAATCTTATGAACAAGCCATCGAATAAATTGTCATAAATTTTTAATTTATAAAATATTATACAGAATAAAGTATTGATACAGTTCAGTGAAATTAGTCGTTGTTTCTCTTTGTAATACCTTAGAAAATTCAATAAAATACTTGATTTTAATAAATGTCGGCACCAAGGGTTTTTAGGATTGCCGAAAATAAATTTACGGCAAGAATTACAACATTTTACATACTTTATCCAAATCTTTTGAGAACTCGAAAATTTCAAATAGCTTGAAATTTCTTAATTATTCAAAAGCTTCCAAATCTCCAAGATGCATTTGGTACTTGAAATCTTTCGAATTTTTCGGAATGCTCGAGCTCGAATTGGACTTGATCCTATCAATTCCACTCAACTTGTTAGAACTTGCATAAATTAACCGCAAAAACAAAATTTTTCTTTTTCATTATTTTTTGTGAAGTCAAAATTTGAATTTTCGTCACTGCTATCCTATTGTATTTTCGCAGATAGCAAGTTAGGAACATGTTCTTGATATTCTTAAGTTTTAAATTAGTGAACTCGTACCAAATAATAAATAATTTTTCAAATTCTTTTCTCATTTACCTAAATAGAATTTAATTCCATTTTTGGATTGTGTGTTGGGAAAATTATAACATTATATAGTAAGTTCTTAGAATGACCAAATTTATTGTATAATTATAAACTCTTTACAACGGAAAACTAATCAAGAATGACAATAAGAACCTAAATCTACAATTCAAGTAAGATAGCAAATAAATTGAATTCTGAAATACATAATACACCTACTTTTTCATGTTATTTTAATTGCCAGCGTTGTTTATAAACATTATTGAGTCACAAGCGAAACTCCATAATAGTCTCGGATTCTGGAATGTTTAGAGTTCAGACACACCCTCTTATGGACACCATCCATGTATACCATATTTGTCAAAATCTTTATCACTAATTGGCTGGCGATGTGATGGGCCCACTATTACAAACGGGTGGCCAACTTCATCAGTTAACGCATAGTAAGGCCCATAGTCATTGGCCCATCCAACGGTAACATCACCCAGTCTATAGAAAATAATTTGCCCCGTGATTAAATGTACTACATTTGCATGGTTTTTGAAGTTATAATTCATCTGTGGAGCTAAATATTCCCAATATGGCTCAGCAACATTAACAGAACCACTGGTGTATACTGAAACATCATGAGAAAGTTTTGACAGTGAATAAATCTTATATTAATTTAATACAGGGTAATGTGGGTAAGTGTAATAATTTTTTTTTATTTTGCCAGAAATATCATTGCTTTTTCTTCTTTCAATCACTCGCTTTTTTATTTAGCCTATTATAATTGATCTTTACCGTTTGTTAAATAATAAGGGTCTAATATTTGCAGTTAGTTTGTGTTAGTTAGACTACCAAGTACTGCCCGGCTTCTGAAAAGACTACTGAGCCTACACGGAAAAAAATCTAAGCAGAGTGGGGTATCAGATACTGTGGATCCGTGTGGGCTGAACCTCTATTGGTTCGAGGGTGGAGCTACGTTAGGGTAATTCTTCGGGATTCCGCGTGATTCGGCTAGCGAACGCGCCGACGTGAGAATTATCGAGACAACATTGATTCTCCGCATTCGCGAGTGTTGTGGTCCAACACAGTGAGCCCGCGCTGTTCGATGTTGGTATGCCAGCAGTTCGGTTGAAGCGTGGCACGATGCATTCTAGTAGCAAGACCCAACTCTCGAACTGCTGGTATTCCAGCATCGACCAGTACGCGCTCTCTGTGCTCGATTTATCTGCTTCCGCAGCCAGAACATCAATGTTTTCTCGATACTCGTGCGTGGTGCGTTCGCTGGCCTAATCGGGCGGGACCCCGAATAATTCAATTGCGGTAGTTCTGTTTTCGAACCGATAGAGGTCCGTCCCACGCCAGCAGTTTTGGTTCTACAGTGTGTGGTACCCCCCTCTACCCAGATATTTTTCCGTGTACTCTAGCGAAGACCGTAGTGACGACCAGAGACGACCAGTGACTTACCCATTCAGCATTACGTTGATCGCAGGCATCAAGATTTGGTTGTCTTGTCTTTTTCTCGCGCAACATGAATAAGTGGGAGTGAGAAAGACACGGATGGTCGCGAGTCAAAACACGTTCTAATTTATTCATTTAATGATTAATTATCCAGCATTATCACATAAGTTAATAAGATTATGAAATTTTTTTACCTAATTGTATTAACTAAATATGAGTATTAAGTTTCAATTTAGAAGACGACTTTAGGATTGCGGACAAGTTACTCGATGGTCGTCATGAGAATTTTTCAGTAAATAGCCACTCTTAAGATTAATGCAATAACGAGTGTAATAATTGAAACCTTAGCAGAGATAACACAGAATCAACGAAAAACTACTCCAATTCAAAAGAATGCTGATAGTACGAGGGTAGTTCAATAAGTCCTTAGAATGAAGTATAAAAACAATTTTTTTTGGGTAATTTTTTTTGTATTTTTCAACATAATCTCCTTGGAGCTCTAT
>NC_046661.1:99268116-99291575 GCF_010883055.1 Belonocnema kinseyi
ATATATCTAGTTGGGAGTGGTGCTGACTGAAAACAGATGATTTGGAGCGATTCGCGCGCCATATGTTGGTCATTCTAAGGACTTATTGAACTACCCTCGTATATAAAGATATTTCCGCCCAACGATCATTTGTTTATGGTCATAATATATATGATATTCAAGATACAATGTTATTAAGAACAAAGCTTATACTTTAGGGTTTCAGGACTTGATATTATAGATATATATTATTATACGTTATATTTACCACTTGAATCAACAAAAACTGTCAAAGCGATGACCAGAGAACCAAAGACCCTCATTTTTTCTATCCAGAAAAAAATTTATTTTTTGAGAAATATTTCCCTCTTATATAATCGAGTCGCCATCTTATTTGACCTTTCAGAATATTTTACTATCACGAATATGCTTTGGAAGGGAGAAACTTATTAAACTTTTCTCCGATCTTCGAATTTCATCAGCCTGTTTCCCTATTTGCAATACGCAATATTAGTACTTTAACGTACCACCTTCACGTGTTGCATAGAGTTAAGAATATTGATATAATTTCTTATTTGTAGCTTGTGGACATTTTTCATTGTGTATTGTCTATATATTTGGATAAAAGTTGTTGTAAACAAATACACTCATCTTGCTGTTTGAAATTCAGAAAAAAATTTTTCCGCAGAATAATTTATTTGCATATGAAAAATAATATTCTGGCACAATAAATTGGCATTCAACAACATAATTATCATTGTTTCTAAAAATTTCTTTCAATAAATTCATGGTGCAAAATTATTCAAGTTATACAGTTCTTTTTCTCGGCGAAATCTCTTATTTTGATCTGATTAATTATATTTTGTCAAGAAAAAAAACCTTGTAAGTTTACTCATTTTTTTTTTTAAATATTGTTTACAAATTTTTTCCCTTAACATCAAATGTTGCGCCCGAGTTTATTAAAAATACTCGAATTGGCCAAGACGTTTGGCAAAATAGAAGGAAAATCACAGAAAACCTTCTTTCCGATTTCTACATCCGAATTCTTTTTCATGGAAATTCAGAAAGCAATCATGATACGATTTTCTCGATCGATTTTTTGATGAAAGGAATTTTAATAAATTAAAAAAAAGGTTAGTAACACTTCCGCAAGATACAAATTTAAAAAAAATAGATTCCTCATTTAATTGAATATTGAAAACATTTTTGCTTGTTTTAGACACTCAGTGTTAAGTTCGTCGTGAAATTAAAATCAATATGTAACTTCTAGATATTTCCTCGTGTTTCAAAGTTAAGAAACATTTTTTTAATATCAACCTTTGTTACATATAAATTTTGAACTGTATTGCAAATAGATTCTTAGATATTCAAAATTAAATAGTTTTTAATCCGTCAACTTATCAAAAAATTTTTGCAGTTTTATTAGTACTCAGGCCTGTTTTTTTGTCTGGAAAAATAAGGGTCCTTTCTATAAATGTTTTCGCGTAAAAAAGTTGACCTATCATTATATATTTGTAAGAATTATCTTTTGGAAGTCGACTCGAATTTATAAACCGACACGACAAAAGTCATGAAGACCACCCCTAAAGGCCATTGTACGAAATTTTTTTTCAAAGACTTCAACAAATTTTAAAGATTTAAATTACTTTTAGGAATTTGATCCGCGTTTTAAAGAACTCAGACAATTTTTAAGGATTTTATTGGTGATTTTAAAGAGTTTCCAAGGTCTATAAACAAGGTCAAATTTATTAGACTTCAAAATAATTCCTAAACTTCATAAGGAGTTTGAACGATTTCATATGACTTAAAAGGTTTTAGTGTATTTTTAAATACTTTAGAGGACTTCAGAGAATGTTAAGCGTTCTAAAGGATAAGCATGAGATGATATAAAGTGAATTTCTACTAATTTCAATATAGATGTGAAAAATACTGAACATTTAATAATATTTCTATAAATTGTAAAGAATTTCAAAAATACTAAGATATTTCGTATAATAATATTTCACATAATTTCATCTGATTTCAATTGATTTTATAAAATCTGGATCGATCTCAAAAAATGTATTTCCCAAAGTTGAGAGTTTTCAGTAGATTTTAAATATTTAACAAAACGTTTACAAATTTAAAGGATTTTAAGGGATTTCAGAAGATTTTAAAGAATTTGATGTATTTTTAAATATTATTCACTCATGAAAAAGTTTTATTTAAAATAAAATCATCGTTTTCTCGCCTGTATTCTGTAAACCAGTCATAATCTTTTTTAACAATCCTCATTATATGGAAGCAACATTAAAGAAGGTTTGTCGCAATGGAATAATATTTGTTGTAGAAAGATTATTTTTGAACCTATTTGAAATACTCATAACTTGAAGTTTAAGATCAACTTTAAATTTTCAAGGTATTTGAAAACATTTCAAAGTATTTTAAATATAGTTAAGAGTATTTCCAAGGACCGTAAGAAATTCTAAAGAGATCTAAAAATTGAAAGGGATATGAAAGGGATTTTCATATGATTTAAAAAGATGTAATAAGATTTTTGAGGATTTCAATGATTTTATGGGGTTTTATAAGTTTTCAAGGTATTCAAATTTATCTTCGATATCAGGATACATTATCAGATTTCATGGAATTTTACGGGTTTTGATTGTATGTTGTGTGTGTTGAGGGGGAGGGGGTTTTTCGAAAGGAATTGGATCAGATTTAAGCATATTTGTTTCTACATATCAAACAATAATTCAAATATTTTTTATCTTACAAAAGTTACTTGCAAATTCTTAAATATCGAAAAAAAATCGACTGTTTCGCTATACTCTTGGAGTCATTTTATTTGATTCTTGCATGACATCCAACAATAAAATTTTGTAGTAACATATTATTATTTAAAATCTAAAAATTTAAAAATATTTTCGATACTTTTATATACAACCGTATCTCAAACTAATGAAATTTTCATGACAAAAGAAGAAAATAGCATGACACTTTTCTGGAAAGGTATTTCTGACTGCAAAATTTATGCAATATTTAATATTCTCTTAAAATAATGCTAGAAGGCTGCAGTTTTTAAAAGTAATTTCCCACTTTTCATCTAATTCTTAATAAATATAAGGAGATATTTAATTCAGTTTACTGAACCTAATCATTTAGACAAAACAGTAATGTTCATAACTATCTTTCTCATATTAATTCTAGCCAATTGCAGTTTTTTTCAGAAAATTCCGGAAATGTTTGAAAGTATATGAAATTCATTAATTAACCCTTATGCAAACCGTTGGACTACCATACAAATTTCTAAACTCTCTTTAAATGTATTACAACTTTTATAAGTTCCTGAAATCTTTTGCAATCCCTGCAAATCTTGCAAACCTAACGAACTCTTGAAAACATTGGATAGAAAATATTTAAGGGCCAATTTGCATGATATTTAAAGGAAAGAACCTAAGCTTTTTTAGACAAGAGGAAAGAACCCTTACTACGAAAAAAGTCAGATACATTTTTTGTTAAGTTTATAAATCAAAAAATACCTAATTTTAATTATATTGATATTTTAAATATAGAAGAGTTATTATGCTTTAAATGCTTCGTTATTTTTCGAACCAAAATATCAGTAGATGATCTATAAAAAAGAAAACATAAAGGAAAGATTCAAATTTTAAATAAAGTTTTTAGATTCACTAAAATTTTGTGAGCTTATCTAGAAAATGTTTGGTGTGTTAGATACTTCGTTTAAAGAGACTAAATAACTTAAGTAAAGTAATAAATAAATAAATGCTGTTTTTAATGCAATTAAAAATTAAAAATTTTTTAAATTCAAAGTGAATAAAATTATTTTTCAGAATAAGTGTGAAGGCGTAATAATTCTCTTTCATATATTTTTTCGTCGTACGTTTACATTTTTTATCTCAGATCTAAATCAGTCCGAACAAACTTTCTTTGTTAATCAGTTGCCATGCCTGGAAACTTAAATTGTCATCTTGAAAGAGAGTTAGCATATATTCTTCTGATATTTTTATGAAAGTAAAAAATTTAATCAAAATCGCACAGGCTAGAAAAAAGAAAATTTGCAATTGAAACCTCAAATAATATAAAACACAAAACTAGTATAAAATGGAATGGAAACTGGAAAACAACACTTGTACACAGAGAAAACTAACGTGTCATTTCGAGTTATTTTTTATCCTAGTTTAGAAACGGAACGGAAAATAAACTTTTTTGTAATGTTTCATCTAAACTTATGAATCTTCTTTAAATTTGTATGTTTTTTTTTACTTTTTGTTCTTACCGATTACAAAAATATTATGGAATTTTAAGGTATTTTAAAAAATTTCACAAGATTTAAAGGGTTTAATTGAATCTCTAAGGATTTAGAATATTTCAAGTGATTTGGATCGGATATTTCTGGAAAATTCTTCTCAATAAATTATAATTTATAATTAAGGGATATCAAAGGATTTCTGCTTATTTTATTGGAATTTTTTGATTAAATATTTATACATTGTAAAAGATTACAAAGAATGTTGAAGATATGTTAAAGATTTAAGGGATTTTATAAGACGTACAATTTTTTCAAAGTATTTTAGGTTAGTTCAAGGGATTTCAAAGAAAGACCATTCGAAATAATTAAAACAGATTCAAAATATTTTATAAGGTGTCGAAGAATTTTGGAGAGCATCAAAGATTTTAAAACGTTCAGCGGATTTTTCAAATTTAAAGAAAGTTCTAGAAAATATTAGGGAGTAAATTTAATTTAATTTCCACGCATTTAAAATTATTTCTAGAGATTTATAACTACTTCATTACAGTAAAGTAATCATAGACTTATACTGATTTTAATGTAATATCTTTCCATGGTAGCAGTTTGCAATTTGAATGAAATTCACTTTCTTTTCTTTCATCAATTTAAGTTTTTTGTATTACTTATTTTATTTTCCAAAGTAGTTTTGAAATATAATAAATATTATATATCGGGTCTGTGCTTTACTATTCTTGTTTGGAAGATAGCTAGGTAGGAAGATATACTTGATCTTCCTAATTTAAAAAATTGTAAATGTTGCCAAAAATATTAATACATTTTTTGTACCCAATTACCCTCTTCTTTATTTAACCTATTATAATTTATCATTACAGTTTGCTGAATAATAATAAAAGTATAATGTTTGTAGAAAACGATACGATATTTAAAATAAAATAATTTTGTATTGCATAAGAAATGAATTGCTGCAATTATTAAAGTCTTAGCAGAGATAAAGTAGAATTTACATAATTGCTCTAATTCAAAACAATGCGGATAGTATAAAAAGAAATTTCTACGAAAGGATTATTTGTTCATGGTAACAGTATATATGATATTCAAGAAACAATGTTATGAAAAATAAAGTTTATAGTTCAGGGTTTAAAGGTTTGATTTTATAGATATATATTATTATATTATACATTTACCAAGAGAATTAACAAAAACCGCCAAAGCGATAACCAGAGCACTAGTGACCATAATTTTTGCTATCTAGAAAAAAACTTATTTTTGGAAAAATATTTCCTTCCCATATATACTAGTTGCTATCTCATTTGCCCTTCCAGATTATTACACTATTTCTAATATGCTTTGGAGGGGAGAATTCTGCGATCTTTGGATTTCATCAGCCTGTTTCCGTATTTACAATATGCAATATTTTTACACTACCAGCTTCACGTTTTGCACAGATTTAAGAATATTGATATAATTTTTCATGTAAGCTTGCGGAAATCTTCCATGGTGTAATGTCTATATCTTTAAATAGAAATTGCTATTTGGTTACCTCTGTTGTGAAATTAAAATCAACATGTAACTTTTAGATATTTCCTTATGATTCAAAGTCAAGAAAATTTTCTCAATATCAACCATCGTTACATATAAATTTTGAAATGTATTGCAAATATATTTTTATACATATACATAAGTATTGTAATAAAAACTGATATAAGATGTATAAATTTGCAATTTTTCGGTTTTTAAAAACTTTGCCGAGTCATAGAAATTAAAGCTTCCAGACCAGAAAAAATTTTCAACGTAAATATTGAATGCGTTTAGTTACAAAATAAAATTATACGAATCAGTAGTACTCTTCTTAATGTGAAGTATTTATCTAAATTCAAAATTAAATCATTTTCAATCTGTCAACTTATCAAATAATTTTAGCAGGTTTTTTATGAACTTAGGGTCCTTTTTTGTCTAAAAGAAAACTTATGTTCCTTTCATTAAATGTTTTCAGGTGAAAAAGTTGACAGATTTTTATTCATTTAGAAAAATTAGCTTTTAGAAGCTGACTGCAATTTATAAATTGACCCGATAAAATTATTGAAGACCATCCCTGAAAGCCGTTCTACCAAATTTTTTTTTAAAGATTTGACAACATATCAAACATGTAAAATACTTCAAGAGATTTTATTTGAGTTTTAGAGAACTTGTTGAATCTTCAAGGATTTTATTAGTTATTTATAGGAAATTTCAAGGTCCATACGCGTTTTAGGCAATTTGAAAAAGTGTCAAAGCTTTGATAACATGACACATGATCAAATTACATGGAATTTCACGGGTTTTTAAGTGAGCTTGTGTTGAGGGTGGGGGGGGGGGGTCCAAATGAGTTTCATTAGATTTGAACAGATTGGTACCTACATAGCAACAAATAATTCAAATCATGTTTTCGTCATTCAAGTTACTTTGAAATTACGAAACATCGAAAAAATCGACTTTTTCGCTGCTTTCTTGGAATTATTTTATTTTATTATTGCATGATTCCGAACAATAGTATTTTTTAATAACATCTTATTTGCTCTTGATATAGGTGAATGAAAACTTGGGTATAATGAAATAAAATAGAACAGCTAGAAGAGTATTTCATCAATTTTCTTATTTTAAATTTAAAAAATGTGAAATTATTTTCAATTCTTTTATATGCTACCGCATCTTATTTTTCTGAATTTTTAATCAAAAACGAGAAAACTTTAATGTTACTTTTCTGAAAAAGTATTTCTGATTGCAAAATATATTTAATATTCTCTTAGAATAATGCTCGAAGGCTACAGTTTTTAAAAATAATTTTACACTATTTATTTGATTTTTAGTAAATGTAAGGAAATATTTAAGGCAATTTACCAAACCTAATTATTTAAACAAATCATCACTGTTCACAACTTTCATTTCCTATATTAATGCGAGATGACAGCCGTTTTTTCTCAAATTTTGAACTTTTAGTTTACTTTTCGCACGAAGTGATCTGAAAGTTCATGAAATGTAGCAAACATAGATGTTCAAACATAGTCTTAATGCTTATTACTATTTTCTCTTATGGAAATGCTTGGAAGTTCCAAAGAACGGAAAAATTAGTGGTAGTTGGGAGCAGGTCTGTAGATGAATTGTAAACATTTTCTTTTAAATTACATCATAAAGTTTATCACAAATTTCATTAAAATCAGCTAGACTAAAGTTATAAATTTAAGAAAAAACACAATTTTCTTGCAATTATCCATAAGAAGATAATTGCAAACCGTAATAAAATATTTAAACGATAAGATATGTTAACATGCATTAATTATTACCTTCCTGAGCGAAAAGAAGACAAAAAGTTTTAAAAATTTCTAAAAAACCGCACCCAGCTATCATCAACATAAAAGATAGTTATAAACAATAACAAAAAAATTACAAAAACAATTATGTTTATTGCCTTGAGTTATTTATTATCTTACAGTAATTGAAAATTTGGCTGTAAGTTGAAACATTCGCATAAACCGCCATCCTCTAAAACTATTATAAGAGAAAATTGCTAAGAATAATAATAATAATTGTACAAAAAATTCATAAAAACGTCTCATTATTATTGAAAAGGAGTATTTTATGTATCAATAACTATTTTGTATGTTAAAAATCGCAGATAAGTTATAATTAGCACAAATTGGAAAAATTCAAATTTTCACTCAAATGATATTCTGTACCCTATAAATAGACCTATGCAGGTGATTTTTAAAAAATAAGTTTTGATTTGTATGCTGTGGCTTATTAAAAAAAAAAGTATTGATTTTCAACTAGATACATCTAATATTGACGATTCTGTATAACAATTACGAAAACGTATGTTTTTCTTATTGGAAATGTGTGTTAAATTTCGTTGGGCTTGCGAAACCTTTAAATAAAGAAGAATTTTCCTTTTGAAATAAGCTAACAATGAATATCGTTTATTTAAACACAGGTTTTGATTCTAATGTATAAATATTCCATAAAAATGTTTCTTGCAGGTTAAAAAGTATAAATAAAGAAGAGGCGAAAATTTGTACAGGTTCTAAATTAAGTTTCTGCTCTCACTAAATAAATTAATAAATTCCTAATTTTTTGTGGACAAAAGTCTTCTTGTAAATCCTTCAAATCTTTGTGAAATTCGTTTAAATCTTTTGAAACTTTCATGAAATCTTTATTTTTTTGCAATCTTTATGAAATTTTCGAATTTTTTTTTGAAATTTTTTGTCAAATCTTTGAAATCTTTGTCAAATATTTTGAAATGTTTTTAAAATTTTTCATTAATTTCTTCTAATGTTTTTCATTATTTTAGACAATTAATATAATAGAACTTTTTATTTTTCAATTAGTATTATATAATTTATCAAAAATAAAATAATCGAAAGATTACTTTTTCATAAAAGGCTGGTTCTAGATGCACGGAAATTCGGTGAGTTTCGACGGAATATTTTCGGTTCGCTAAGACACTTCGTTTGAAGAAACGCAATAACTTAAGTAAAATTAATTTTTCAAAAATTGAATGTGAATCGAAAAATCAATTTAAAGGAATCAGTAACTAACTGTTTTAAGGCAATAAAAAAATTTAAATCCTAGAATCTATAAGTATCAGAACTATACCAGTCAAGTTTCAACTAGTTAATTTTATTGGCTTATAAGTAATTGTGATTATTTTTGAGAATAAGAGTGTATTTGGTTGAACCTAAGTATATCTGAATTTAAATGCACATAATTTTACAGATGAATTAGTAACTTCTAAAGAAAGATTATATATTTTTCTAACATATCTAAGAAATGTATCATACGCAATAAATTTCTAAAGATATAATAATTTGTATTATTATTTCTATTTCGTACATATTGTCGCATTTTTTATCTTAGATTTTAACCATAACAAACAAACTCTATTTTTCTTATCTATTCTTATATCTAGAAACGGGAATTGTTATCTTGATACAGATTGAAGTTTAATTCCTTTAATATGCTTATGAAGATGAAAAGTTTAATTAAAATTACATACATCGGAGAAAAAAAAATTGTAAATGAAGATAGAGAAATAGAAAAAATGTATCTTTAAATTTGAATTCGCGTCATAAGTATTTGATATGAAACCCTGACATATATCAAATTTAAAACTTGAATGAAGCATATACAATATGATAATATTTGCCCATAAAAAAACTATAGTTTGAGTTCAAGCGATACTAACTTTAAAATTAATTCAAATGTTTGTCAGATTGGACATAGACCATGTCAGCAAAACCCGCTGATATTCAAAATAAAGCAAAAATATGATCTGAAACAAAATTGAGACTTTGTTTTTCTTTAACAAATATAGGAAAAACATAATTTTTTGTAAATGTGCGAAATATTTTTACTTCTACATCATTCATTATGTACGCTAATTTCAGACTGTAAATCTGAATTAGTAAAAATTGTACTAATTTTATTTGTAAATTAAGAGCTTGAACAATGAAAAAGTAATACTATAGTGGTGTGCGAAATTTATTGGGTTCTTGAACTGCGTAATATCCTTCACTTTATTGAAACAAGAAGAAGATTATGTTGTGAAGCGTGTAAATATTCTACGTCCCCTCCATTAAAATTACTTATTTGCAGAATACTTTTGAAAGCCCCAGGGGGAAAAGTCGAATATTAGCCAGAGTTCACGACCGGCGCAGTACCGCGCCAGTTGTAATACAGAATAAATACCAATACTGGCTGTTAGTACTGTGCGAACCATCGTCATAGTACTCGTCATAGTACCGGGGCGGTACTATGCCAGTAGTACAAAAATAATCTTACAAAAAACACGTCTATAAATGTTGTCAGGGTGTTTTGAAATAAAAAAATTGAAGAAAAAATTACAATAGTTGTATGTCTTAATCGTTGTAGAATAGACTGAAAGTCCTTGAATTCTCGAAATTTTTTTGAATTCTCTACATTCCTTTAAATCTCTGATTTCCTTGAATTTCCCGAATTTCATGATCTCCGAATTCCCTGAATTACTTGAATTAACTAAATTCTTTGAATTCGTTAAATTCCTTGAAATCACGGAATGCCTCGAATGCTTGCATTCTCTCAATTCCTTGAATTCTCTAGATTCATTGCAATTACAAAACTAATTGAATTTGCTGAATACCTCGAATTCTCTGAATTCTTTGATATCTGTTAATTCCTTCATTCTCACAATTCCTTGAATTCTCTAAAGTTCTACAATTCCCTTAATGACTTACATTCTCTAAATTCTTTGAAGCTTCTGAATTTCTGGAATTCTCTTAATTCCCTAAATTCCTTGAGTTCTCTGAAGTCCTTGAATTTTCTGAATGCTTTAAATTATCTAAATGCCTTGAATCTCTGAATTAATTGAATTCTTCAGGATTGAATCATTTTAACTCTTGATAATTTATCATGCGTAGATTTATTATGGTAATGTCGAAAAGTTTTACTCCAGGATGTCTCAATTTTGAGACGAAGCCAGATTTCAGTTTATGTCTTGGAGACAAGTTTCTATGTCTTGGACTCGTAAATTTATCTGCTGAAAAGAACTCCTGAAACACCAAGCCATTCTAATTGAAGAAAACATCGAGAAAAACCTTCATATTTGACGATTGAGCCTTCTGAGCAAATCTGGATCGTCGTTGACGTTATTCAACAGCTTCTTAGCGATGTTCATGCGACGGTTCTTGTGGTCAAAATTCAGCAGTTTCGGAACAAATCTTATTGCCACACGTTTCAAGCCAAAACATCTGTAATAATTGCGTTGAATGAGCCTGCCGATATGCCGCTATCTTTAGCAACTTCTCTAATAGTGATTAGACGATTTTGTCAACAATTTTTTTCACTGCTTTACCGTTTTCATAGCTTTTTGATGTGCTGGCATGTCCAGGGCGGACATTCTTAGAAAAAACGAAAGATAAAGTTTACGTCGATTCCGGGTGATAATTTCAGATTTTTAACCTTGCCTGGATAATGTATAGCGAGGAATGCAACACCAGCGCTATCTATCGTCGTCAAACTTCATTAACTTGGAGAGAACCGGGGTTTCCCATCTGTCAGTTGCTTTTTGCGCTTTTTGCTAAATGGTATTAAGTAATTTTTAATTCCTCTGCAATAGTCTAATTTATTTCAGAAAAAATACATTAGCAAGAAAAAGTTTTTTTTTTGTATTTTCTGTTACTAATTCTACACGTTTTACCGAAATTTGCTCACTTCCGTGTCACGCAGCAGACGATATCAGAATTATTCTCCTAGCCTTATTGAAACTTATTCCAAAATATTTTTAATTTTTAGCGGTTGCAAGTCTCATCTGAAACAAATTTTAACTGTTGTTTTTTCGCTGTCGTTTTAAAGCTAATCTCCTGATTTATAGCTCGAATTCACTCATACATTACCGTTTTCCCATTGCTGCTAAGGACGTTGTAGCAGACGATGGCTTTTATTCCATCGCAGGATAAACTTTCACCAAATAGCAATTTACATGCAACAAAATTCAACTTCAGTTTTTTCTGTGTTGTCATAAACATCTTCTCAGCCTTCTGTGAAGAGCTTGTAATCGTACCACTCAGAGTCACCACTCAGAACCAAGCATAAGGCAGTTTATCAATAATGTGAATATGATGAGTGCGTGAAAAACCACCTTTTAACTTCTTATCGGCGGCCAAACTAAAGAAAAAAATAATAATGCAGGCCACATAGCTTCCTCTTTTTAACGTCTCATCGGGAATCGGGAACGGATCCCTGTGGCTGGTCGCACAAACAGGGTAGGTCGAATAGGTTGCTTTTTCCAACGTCTCAGGGAGGAGGTGGGGGTGAGACGTGAAGGCACTCCAGTGACTAATCAGAAAAAATTTCTAATCGAATAGGTTCCCATTTTTAACGTTTAATGGGGTGCAGGAAAGCATTCCAGTAATAGGTAGCATTAATACTTTATGAAATCTGACATGTTTGTAATTTTTCATCTTCAACCTTGAATAATCCGAAAAACTTGTTTGAAATTTCTATTGTTTATGGAAAAGAATGAGAAAACCATGATTTGATACGATTATATAGTTTTTTTTTTGAAAATAAAATTTGCGTCAATTTCTACTATGATATTCGTAATCAGCGCGTCAAGATACATAAGTACACGTAGTTGGAAAGAAATCGATGGTCCTACTCTCTTGGAACTCCATCCAAAACTTAATAGAAGAATAGTACTGTAATTAGAATAAATCAGTGTTTATATTTTAATTCTAGAAATATATGCTTGGAACTAAGGAGGACCCTTATGAGACATCAACTTTCTCAAACATAGAGGATAAATGTTATCACCCGAATATAACGGTTGACTAAAAAAATAGCGTTTACAAATCGACAAAGATCTAAAGCTAATTAAAAAAAAATTTTAGCAGTTCCAAATTTATTGTACAGTTCTAAGCTCTTTACAGCAGAAAGCTATAAAAAATAATAATAATGCAAATTTACAATTCAAGTATAACAACGAAGAAATTGAAGTCTGAAATACATAAAACATAACACACTCACTTTATGATAAAATTTTAATTATAGTAACGTTCATATCCAGCTTCGAAACAGGAGAGCAATTTTGTAATAGATTAAGCGTTCCTGGACCGTTTAGACGCACTTTCTGGTGTTGGTGAGACTAACCATTGCTCAGGTAGAGCTGGTGGTGACCATCCTGCGATATGATAGGTGCCAAAATCCCTCTCAGTAATTTGTTTTGGAGTTTTTTCTTCCTTTATAATAATCGGAAGGCCGTCAGAATTACATAATGCATAATAAGGCCCTCTACTGTTTACTTTGTCCCATCCGACGATATCACCACCCATAATGAACAAAGTCTTCCAACCCTCAAGTAGATGTACTGTATTATTCGGATCTCTATAGTGATAACCAAAACTTGCTAATAAAAGGCGGTGATGCGGCGTGGCAGGAGTACCTCTAGTGAACACTGAAACGTCGGGAGCATGTTTTTAATTGCGAATAAGTCTTGCAGTGATTTCATTGTAAAAGAATTTCAAACTTTAGGAAAGTTATTATTGCTTTTTCTACTTTAAATCGGCCTTTTCTGCAACTAGGCTATTATTGTATAATGATTTTTAATCAAATCAATCCTTTCTTCGATTGAAAATAATTATGAATTTTAAATCTTAGATTTTTCTTCGTGTCTTACGGTTTATATAAATTAAAATAAAATTACGACAAATAACATTTTTTTAACTCAGAATTTATTTGATTAAACTTCCTATTCTCAATCATTGACGTTTCGGTGCAATGTGTATGTTGTTCAAAAGGTTTTATTCTAAATAATTATATTTTTACAATTAGTAATATTAAAAAGAACAATCGTGATAATTAATTTCGTAGATTAATATAAATTGTTCACCTTAGTTTTTGAAGTTTGTATTAATCAAACATAAATAATAATTTCAAAGAGACAGAATACAAAAGTAATCAAAATAAAGAACGATGTCCTTTGGAAATTTTTTCAGTCATAAATTTGTTCTAAAGTCAATTTTAAAACGATGAGCCTGGTTATTTTGAAGTCTTGAACAATTGAAGATTCTTTATTTAATCAGTGGCTACATTTTTAAAATAAGAAAGAAACTTTATCGTAAGTTAGGAAAGACAAACAAGAATTGATAGTTGAGAAATATATGAAGACGAAAATAAGTTCAAATTAAAAGTGAGAAATTTTTTAACAAGAAAGATGACATTACTTTATCAAACTTTGATAATTCTTTTTATATCAAGAATTTCAGTGTTTAAATAAAATAAAATTTATCGAAATTTTTTTATAAAAATACACTCAATAATACTTAGCTGATACGTGTTTATTTCTTTAGCTAAAATTAAAAATTTTTGAAATCAAAATCATCAAAAACTTGAAGTTTGTTAAGAAATACTAGTGTAACAAGCACTTATTTCATAGTTTTTTTAGATGTGGTGTCCATGACTGATAGTATCTCACTGGATATTGCTTTATATTGCATTGAAGAAAAATCTAATTTAAATCATAACTTAAGACAAAGAAAATATAAATGCAATTCTAATAGCTACCAGAACGAACTTTAATCTTACTGGTTTTACAATAAATTGAAAAAACTTTAAAATTGTTTAGTAGATAGATGTCTTAAATTAAATGGTATCCACTTCAGAAAAGAACATTTAAATTAATTGAAAACAACTTTAGTACATAATGACTATCCGCTTGACTTATTTAACAACATTAATACAGAACGCATTCATGAGATTTACAATAACAGTAATAAAACTAATAAAAAATTAATCAAAAATTAAATGGTTCCTTTAATAGATTTAATTGAAATGTTACCTTACCTTTCATTTAGCGTCTCTATAAAAGGTTAAGGAATTTACTTTAAAATGTAACATCAGCGCTTATTTTAACAACACAAATACTTTACATCCCAGGTAGAAATACACAATCGGTCCAGTACTGGCCCAGTACAGCCTGCCGGAGTTCCAGTACTGGCTGGCCGTACTGGGACAATACTGTGCCAGTACTGGCTTGTAATGCTTGACGATACTGGTGTGCCAGCACTGGCACAGTACTGACTGCCAGTACTGGGGCAGTACTGCCAACCGCTGGAGTACGAAAATGACGGAGTTAATTTTAAAAACGATAAAAAATTACTTAATTGTTTTAAAGACCATCCATTTATCACCATACGACTGCATACCATCTAAATATTATTTATAATTACAAAAATATAATTTTTAAACTATTTGTTTAATTTTGACACCCACAATTCCTATAATCTAAAGATATAACAGAAAAGGTATTTAAGAAATAAATATTAATTGACAGCGAGTATTTTGTCAATACATGTTGATGGCACTGCTTAGAATGAATACATGTATTACATTTTTAAACATTTTATTATAAATAAAATTTCTAACGCTAAGGGGGACCCGAACCTACCTACCTATACCTAAATCTATCGCCTAGCAGTCGGGAGCGCTAACCACTGCGCTAAACCGACAAGCTAACACTTGGTGAAAAAGACATCTTCAAAAGTACATTTCAGGAATTTCAGAACATTTCTAACAGGAATATCAATAAAATAATTATCAAATAAATAATTTAAATCGACTATAATTTTTCTTCGTGTAATATTTTACTTTTTCGCGTTTTGAACCATTTTGAAAGTTCTGATAATAACATTTAATGAGTATTTAAAATTTGTATCAACGGAACTTAGAAATTTTACCACGATGCGCAACATTTTTTTTAATAACGATTTTCTTTAAACCTTTGTGTCACGTTTTGCTTTTTAGGTGTTTTAGACAATTCTACAACGATTAAGACATACATCCAATGTAATTTTTTCTGAACATTTGAAATTTTTCATGGAAGTGGAACTTAGAATATTTTCCTTAAAAAAAGTAATAGAAAAAAATGTTTTCATCTTAATTGTATAGTCAATTTCTCGACATTTCAAAACACCCTGACAAAATTTGTAGAAGTGTTTTTCTTAATTCGATTTTTATAATACTGGCATAGTGCTGCCCCAGTCGTGTAGCCAACGTTCTGCCAGTACTGGGCGAACCACCGGCTGTCTGAACTGGTGGGCAGTACTGGGCCAGTACTGCGCCGATGGTGAACTCCGGTACACTACCGACATTTCCACCTGGGATAATTCTTTGTTAAAGAAGAAAGACAGTAATCACATTGAAAATTCAGCTAGTCTTATATATCTAATTAAATGTAATTTTTTAAATAAAGCTTATATAGCTATAAAAAAACACGTATCACCTACGTATTACTGAGAATATTTTTATAAAAGAAATTTCGAAAGTTTTCTGTTAACGCACACACTGAAATTCTAAATATTAATAAAATTGATGAAATTATGATAAAGTAGTGTCAAATTTTTAGTTACAAAATTTCTCACTTTTAATTTAAACTTATTTTTGCGCTTCCTCATCAGTATTTTCAATGAAAACTCGTCTATTGTTGGCCAACGTTCATTACATTAACTGTCTTCATGTATTTTTAAACTGTAAATTTTTGTTTGTCCTTCCTAACCTACGATAAAGTTCCTTTCTTATTTTAAAAATGTAGTTCCTAATTTATTAAAGTCTTTTCAAATTTTTTAGACTTCAAAATAACAATTTTCATCGTTTTAAAATTGACTTGAGAACAAATTTTTGCCTTAAAAAATTCCAAATGACACTGCTTTTTATTTTGATGTATTTTTTTTCTCTCTTCGACATTAGTCTTCTGCTTCATTAATTTAAACGTCGAAAACTAAGGTACAAAATGTAAATCAATCTACAATATTGTTCACTATGATTGTTCTCATTTATATTACTAATTGTAAAAATATAATAATTTTTGGTAAAAACTTTTGATAAAGGTGCACATTGTACCAAAACGTCAAGGATTGAGAATAGGAGTTTTTAATAAAATAAAATCTGAGTTCGAAGAAACGTTTTTTGGCTTAATTATATTTTAATTTATGTGTTTTATTTAAGTTTCATTTATATATGTGTTTTATATTAATTTATTTATTAGCTTGTTATTATTCATAATGAAATTTTTCAATGAGGAAAATATTACCATATAAAACTTTGTTCTTAGTATGAAAAGAAATGTATGCTCAAGGATTATCTGCGTATTTTCATGGTAGACATACATTCAAACATACATACGCATAACTACATTAATACATACATACATATATACATACATACATACGTATATGTACATATATAACAAAGTATATTAAACTGTGCTCACAGTTTGCACAAAGATTTGAGCAAAACAGATTTCTGTTTATATAACATTATATCTGCTGAGGCTTCAATTAATAACAGCCATCTTCATGTAAGATCACACATCTTGTTGTAACTAAAGATCTGATTTTACAATTGAAGCAAAAAAGTTATGGGCTATTTTTTTATTCTAAATTTAATCTCTATTCTACTAACCCTAGTATTTACACTCACACTTCTATTGAACCTACACTTCGAAGAGTCAATTCTTCCTATTTGCACTCCCTTCGTATTTACGCTGCCGTAGGAAATTATGTACACATATTGCGCGAGTGACACTTAAAGTAGCTAATAACTTTGAAAAATGGTAAGTCAGTCGTATGTGAAGATCCACATTAATTTTTAAATAGATAGAAAGTTTATAAAATTTCATGTCGAAGAAATTCGACCAGAGATATTTCGGATTTGTTAAAAAGAATATATCACAGGCGACGTTTTTTTTTTTTAAATTGAACAAATTTTGTATATTTGTATCTTGACTTTAACTGGCGTCATTGCTTATTTTTTTATTTATTATCTTTATTCTTATTAATAATTTTAGACAATAAAAATCCAAACATTTTGCGGGTTCCTGGGATATAACTAACAACGTCCAAGCGTGTCTGCATCCAGTTTCAGTCGCAAATTACAACTGTCGGTCGGTAAAATTCGACATAGGTCCTTAAATAGTTTAAAAAATTCTTGGCTTTAATTAAAGATAAGATTACAAAAATGACGTTCTGCAAATAATTAAAAAAATTGTTCGATTTTGTGAAAAAACTACTAACGGGCTATATCGTAACATTCTGTAAAAAATAATCTTACAATTATAATAATTCTAATAAGTTATTATATTTTAACGTCATCAGTGACTTTTAGTATCGCTTGCGCTATCCGGCTAGATAATTTCTGAGGGTAGTGTATGTTTATTTTTTTTCCTTGAGGGGATAAGTATTTTTAATATGAAAATTTTTCTATAAGAAATAAAGATAAGTGTATTATATATTTACCAATCGAATTAATGAGAACCGTCAAAGCGATAGCCAGTGCACCAAAGATGCTCATTTTTTCCCCCGAGAAAAAAACTAATGTCCGGAGAAATATTTCAGTCTTTTATATACTAGTCGCTATCTTATTCGTGCTTCTAGATCTTTCCACGCCTTGTAATATGGTTTGGAATGGAGGAACTTATTTTCTTTTTATAAAATTTTGAAATTTCACGTCTTTTTACAGAACTGCAAAATGCATGTATAATTCAGATAATCAAAAACGTCTTTCATTATATGTTTCTTCATAAGAAACTGCATTTTACTTAATTCCTAAATTGTTACACTCTACTTCAAAAAATCTGCACAAATCTCCCCAAGTAATTACATAAAGTGCTAAAAAGTTAGACAACAATTATACTTTTTTAAAGTCGGAAGTCTAGGTATTTTTTCTTGTGACTAATTCAGCCCAATACGATATTTCCTGTTTTATTTTTTTCAAAAGAATTGACAGATTATATTGGACTTAAATATAAACTATTAGTGTCCTAAACATCAGGTCAAGTTCGAGAGCTAGCAATTTTGAATACAAATTCAAGAACTCAGAACTTATCAACATTTTTGAGATCACTTTTTTGAAGACTAAAAAATTCTATGTACGCTTATTTATAGCACACAAAAAGATGAGCAATTTATCCTTGGGACATTTTTTGAAAAAAGACAAATAACCAGATTTGTGGTATTAGCGTAATGAAAAAAAAAAAAATTTAATCCAAACAACGCACGATATGAAAAAAGTGTGGAGGGGTAAAGCGTTGCTTTTTAAACACCCCACAATACTGTTATAGCAACTTCTTGAATTTTCTTGAAAAATCCAAAATTGAAATTTTGATCCCACAACAAAAAATAAACAATTTCATATACAATAGACGAAAAAAAATGAGAACACACAACTTTTTCACTCAAAAAGGAGCTAAAAATTGTCCAATAATAATTTTTTTTATAGGGTACGTCGTTTTGATTTTAATCGTGAAAAATAAAATGAAAAAATTCAATTTTTGAAAAAGACGCAAGTTATAAAAAACGACGAACAGATAAATATTAAGCATTAAGCGTTTTTTTCTCGTGAAACGTAAAATTAAATAATTCAATTTTTTGGCAAACGACACAACCTAGCAAAAAAATTTCAAAGCAAAAGTTGCTTAACTAAAAACTAGCTACAAATTTGGGACCAATAATTTTTAGATAGGAAACGCCGTTTTTGTTTTACTCGTTAAAAATAGCATTAAAAATAATAAAAAATGCGTGAAAAAAACCCAAAAGTTGCAATAAAAAGTATAATAACAATTTTTTTATACAATGCGCACTTGTTTCTTAGATATAAAAAGAAGACAATGTAAATACGTTTGTTTCAAGAATAATGCATAGTATGAATTATATCTAATAATGTAAATTTATTGAAATGATACAATTTCTATAGTAGCTGGGAATAAAATTTAATACAGAATGAGAAAAAACATTTAAGTCTTCATGATAAATAAAGTTTGTGCCTTATTTTGCAGTATCTGAATAAGCAGTCCCAGAACGAGGTACCGAAATAAATATAATATACATGTGATAAATTAGTGTAGAAAATAATGTAAAAAAATAACATTATGGACAAAATCTCCTGCCTAGCACAATATACGTGATGACAATGTGTTCTCTGAAGCCGGAAGAGCTTTAACGAAAGAGAATTAACAATTGCCTAATTGCAGTTTTCGATGCTTTGACCTTTAATTTAGGAAGCCCTAGGGAGATTTTTCAATAAATATTTTTGACAGATAACGCGTGAATAGCGTCAAGAGGTCATCGCAATTTGACTCAGTATTGAATACTATTTTATCATGGAAAGACTTACACCGGCACAGCGTCTCTAAATTTTGGAGATGTACTACGAAAATCATCACTCTTTGAAAAAAAGTTTAACGTGCACTTACAGTAATTTACGGTCGGAATAATCGACCCACCGACTGCTCCATTGCCTATACATAGGCAATGGAGCGTTCGGCGGGTCGATTATTTCAACCATAAGTGACTTTAAGTGCACAATAAACTTGTTTCATAAAGCGATAATTTTCATAATACAGCTCCACAATTTGGAGATGCTGTTTCGGTGTAATTCTTTCCGGATAAAATAGTATTCAATGCGGAGTCAAACTTCGATGGCCGCTTAATGCTATTCAGGTGTGATCTGTCAAAAATTCACGTTATAAAGAAGAACCTCACGATGAATCAAACGAAAGCAATTGTAGTGTAACTCTTTTAAACTTTGAAGCTTTACAATTTGGAATTCAGAAATATTGCATTCAAATGCTGAATAATTTACATGTATAAAATGAAAGCTTTTAAGACTTTTCAAAGGGAAATTTTTAAATTAAATGCTGTGAGCTGCAAAACTTTAAAGCTTCAACTTTTATAAATTAAAAGTTTCAAATAATTCTGGTAATAAAGTATGTATCTACGATTTGCTGTCAGTTTTCAATGTTAGTTTTCGATGTCAGCTTTCGAAATTTAATCGTCTCAAGGCTTTCTATTTCAAACAATTCAACTTGAATTTGTTTAGGTTTCAATATTTTATTTAAAAATGCTCCTTTTGAATTATGAGTCAAATATTATAAAATATTACAAAAATTTTCGTCTTTCATTAATACAAAATTTAAAATTGAATGAGTTCAAAATAAAATATTTTAGGCTGAACAATATTTTATTAGGATTTTACTTGCAATAAAATCAATTATTGTGCAATCTTTAACTCTTGAAGTACGATACCATAAGAAGAGAATTTGAAATTACAAAATTATAATACTGAAAGTTTCAACCTATAATTCAAAAGAATCTATGCATGCACGTTTGGTAGCAAAAACATCGAGCGCTAAGCGATAAATCTGACAGATACGCACATGCCCCGCGATACATTTTTTCAAATCGAATAACGGTATGTAAATATTGTTCACAGAAGAAGTACTCGAAAATTCTTTGTTATGGACTATTTTTTCCTTAATGGACATTCCGCAACTTCTTCCTTGACTAATTCTTTGATTGAGTAGTCCTGATTGCATTTGGGAAAAAGTCGAATACATCTAAGATCTGCAAGATTAAATCCGAATATGAGAGAAAAAGAGTGCCTGGCAGGAGACGACCTGGATCTGCCATCAAGATAGGCTCGTCAGAAGAAGGATACCTGGCAGACGAATTAGGCCTGCCAAGAGAAATAGTTCTTTTTGGAGAATGTCCATCAGAAAAAGGTCTGCTCCAAGAATCATCATATATAGGCTATCCATTAAGTAGGTACTCGAATTCTGAACTTAATTCTGAAACAAGAAATAGATAATTACATTTTTTACGTACACAATCTTTGTTGGTATATCGTGAGGTTATATAATCGTGTATATGGTTGAAGGTTTAACCTTTTTTTGTTGAAAATTCGCCTTTTGGCTTAAAAATCAATTATTTGGTTTAAATTTTTCCAACATTTTTACTCAAAAATCTTTATTGTAATATGGGGTTTTCAGATGATCATGAGTGATCGAGAGAATATGGATTATGTGGGTTATTCGATTACCGAAGAGTAGGCATAGGAAGTTCAAAGGAGTGTGAGATAAAGCGAAATGATGTGACTTTGTGCGAAAAGGAGAGATATTGTCTAAGTTTTTCTTTTACTTTGGACGTTTTTTCAGCTGGTGGGTGACGATAGGTATATATGTATTTGCAGTTAGGTGCGTTGCGCTAGTACCTCCACAACAGAATTTAAATATTTTCTCTAAGTCATTATTTCGGGCTTCTTTTGGGTACCGATGACGATTTTTGGGCTTATTTGGTTTCTTCAAAAGACAGACTTTGTGGTGGAAATATTGGCCGCTAGCACCTCTACTACAAAAAATTCAAATGAATAAAAAAACACGCCACACTTTTGGGCCTTTTTGGATGCTCAAAAACTGCAAGATATAATTTAAAAAAAAAATGACCGCTACCTCCAAACAATTATCACTTAGATCGAATATGCACACGAACCTAATGTAAATATATGGGAATTTTGGATTTTTTGGGCTCTTCTTGGGCACCAATCTCGATTTTCTGGCTATCCATTTTTCTCAAGAAACTGGAGTTTTGTGCGGAGGTACTGGCCGCCAGAACCTCCACTGTACAAAATTTGCAAAAATTTAAAAATTAACAGCGCCAGAATTTTTGGCTTTTTTGGGATCTCCAACACTGCACAAATTAATTTTTCAAAAACAACCCCTGTCTCTTGAAAATTACGATACAATTGTATAGAAATAATATTTTGTACTAAATCACTTTCAATTCTAAAAAAGAATAACAGGTATACATTTTTTAAATTTTTTTGGTGAATTGACTCTTTAAATCACAATTAGAGATTTTTTAAATTCTCGACGAATTTTTTTAAATTTAGTTAGTAATTTAACTTTCTAATAATTAATTTGAAAGAAGTTGGATAAATGAAATTTCACTGACAAGTGCGCAAATAAAATAAAATTTCGGGACTAAAAAATTTCGAAAAATAAAATTCCCAATACTGTCAAATTTCCGAATAGGAAAATTCCCGAAGTTATGAAATTCCCTACAGAAAATTGCCGAATTTTGAAATAACCGAACTAGAAAATTCCCAAATTTGAACAATTAAAAAAATTGTTTTTAATCAATATTATTCATTTATTAAAAATACAAAACCAAATATTTTTATCAGAGAAAATTTTTTATCAGAGAAAATTTTTCTTTGAATAGTGCTAAGAATTGCGTTTTTGTGAAATTTTTTGGCAACTTTTAAATTATTGGTGTAATGGTTAATTTAAGATCCCAAAATAATTTTTTTCAACAATTTATTCCTATTTTAATAATTCCCGAAGCTATAGAAATGTCCAAATAAGAAAAATCCCAATTTTGAAAATTCATAAATAACAAAATTCTCAAACATTTTTTCAAGTTGATTATATTACAGAATTTAAAAATTGCCGACAATTTATAATATTAACGAATTTGAAAATTGCCAAATAATAAAATTCCCAACAAATTTATAATATGAGCGCACTGGAACATTCCCGAATACTAAAATTACTTAAAGAAAATTGCCGAATTATAAGACAACCGAACTAGAAAATTCCCGAGTTTGAAAAATTAAAAACATTGTTTTTTTTTCAGAACTGGTTTTATTTTATGTTTTAAATGAAAAATTCGATTTTTGACGTTTTTTCTAATTAAAAAAAATACTATGCACATTTTTAAAATAAATTTTTCATCTAGAAATAATTCTTTTTAAATATTTTGATTTTAAATTTGTCCAATAATATAAAAAAGAACTTAAAAATAAAGCTATTTTTCTTTGTTAAAAATATTTGATTTTTTTCGCGGTTTTTCAGATAAAAATTGTTTCAAATACAGAAAATACTATTTTA
>NC_046661.1:99291675-99315083 GCF_010883055.1 Belonocnema kinseyi
ACAATTTATTATTATTCTTAAAAATTTTCTCTAAGAGTTGAGACATAAAGTTGCACTTTTTAAAAAAAATTTCCCTTTTTTGTCAAATTTCTAATTAGAGTGAGGTAATACTTAATTAATGTTAACGAAAATAATTATATAAACAATTTCTCAACATTGTTAATGATATTGTCTTTGAATAGTGTTAAAAATTGCGGTTTTTCTGAAATTTTTTACAATTTGTCTATTTTTCACTTATTGAGCTAATAATTAACATACGTTAACAAAAATAATTGTTTCAACAATTTATTATTGTTTGCAAATATCTGCGTTTGGACAAGTAATAAACATCTGCGGTTTTCCCTGAAATACTTTACCTTAATTTACATTTTCAGTAATGAACAAGTAATAAATAAGCATCAGAGAGCATCATATTTTTAAAAATTTCTTTATTTTTTGTAAATATATTTTTCTGAAATAAAACACACCCTTAAAATATTCTTCTAATATTCTATATAGATTATGCTATGTGAAAATATTCCTTGGATTAGTTACTGAGACCCTTGTTGTTTAACTGAATATTAATATTTATTTCTTTTTCCTAGCTTGATTTAATTACTAACTCACTATGTAACAAAATTACAAAAAGTGGGTGATTTCAGAAAAACCCATAAGTCAACTTGAATTAATTATTCACCTGCCTTCAATAAAAAATTTCACCAAAAGTTGAACATTTTTGGAAAAACTGCAAGATTCTAGCATTATTCTAGAAATATAATAATGGTTAAAACGAAATAAATGAAAAAAACGCGGCTAACTCATAATAATTTATTTAAAGAATTAATGTTGTTATATTTAATTAAATGTTAACTCACTTCAAGTGAAAAGCGTACAAAAAGTTCATTATTTCAGAAAAACTGCAATTTTTAGCACTATCCAAAGACAATATTATTAAAAATAATTACCAATTGTTTACACACTTACTTTTTCAAACATAAATTACCTTTTACCTTACATTATTTGGAAACAATAAAAACTTGTTTAAACAATTGATGTTACCATTTAATTATCAGTATAAATTGGTATCTTATGTATTAGAAATAATGTGCATTAAAAAACTGCAATAAAATCACAACTAGCGCCAAAAAAACTAGCAAAAACCTAATTTTTCACTTATGGTGTTTTTTTTGGGCCCCATAAAACAGACTTATAGGGTTAATATTCAAAAAGTCATGTTTTCTTCGTATTTTATAGGTCATTGTTAAGAGAATTTTTGAGTTTCAACTCGACTCAAATAATATGGACGATTCGGAATAACATCTACAAAACGTCTTTTTTTCCTATGGGAAATACGTGTTAAACTTCATGGTGCTTGCGCCCTCTGAATACAGTCGTGCCTATTAATAAGACTATGTTAATTTTCCGATATTTCTGTCACATTTTCCAGACTAATAAATACTAATGCACAATTTGAAGATCTGACAGCAATCTTTAAACAATTTTTAACTTGTTGAAATAAATGTAACTTATTTAAACACTTATTTATTCCTAAAAAGTAATAATAAAATAATCGTATTTTGAGAATGAAATTTAATAGTTGGTTGTTCTTTGGAGTAGTGATGTTTAAAGTAGTAATTTTTAAAGTAGTAAAACATGTAATTATTTAAACAATTAATCGTTTCTTTTTTTCAAAATGATTAAAAATTGTGCCAGAGGTGTCCACTTTTTTCTCAAATTGATATCCTATGTTACTTTCTGTTGAATAATTAAATAATTTTTGTACATTTCTTTTAATGTTTAATAAATTTCTGTTTGTTTAAACAGTTTTTATTTTTTGAGTAGTTTTTTTAGATAACTTGAAAAAATAACATAAAATGGAATATATAAAATTATTTATCTGATTATAGAGTGTATAAAAAGAATATACTAAATCTTTTTCAATTGATTTAACAAATATGTTATAAAATTATTAAATGCACTGCTGAAATATAAGTCTGAATTAAGAGTGGGTGTAGAAATGTCTTGAGCAAGTGATTAATATAAAATTAAAAGTTTATTCACATTTGAAAAACAATAATAACATAAAATTCAAAAGCGCGGTAATTCCGAAATGGTTGTGAGGCTATGGTGGAACCGATAAAGGGAATATCAGTTTTAATCGATTTCGCTAATTCGCGCATTTCAAATTCTAGAAAATTCTATATGATAGTAATAATGATCTCAACTTAGGAATTAAATTTTAGCTTATAACAATCGGCCATCCTATGCGAAGTTTGATTCTCCAAACTTTGGACTAATTTTTGACGGCAGCTTATTATAAATAATTTCTTTTTGGTTTCAAATTTTGCGACTCGTAATCTTTTAATTACATGGGTATTTTTTGTAATCGCTTAGGTCTTACACAGCTATTATCAATTTTTTTACTGTGGTTACTATTTTCGCTTGCTGAATCTGCATTCTCGCTTTTGGCATGCTCACTCTGTTTACTTTGATGTGAATTTTCGCTGATATTCGACTCATTATCACTCTCACCCTCATTTTCGCAATTTGAATCTCACCACAGCTTCAATTGGCTCACATGGGCCGTTGTTTGAAAATTTCTATCACGACTTTCATTGCATTTCTTAAGTCTATACGTGTCACTGGGCTCAATACCAATGGCGACCAATGTCCCTTTATAAGTCGACTAAAGCTTTGTAGAGAACCCTGTGGTAGTAGGATTTCCCTTGATAAATACAATGTTGCCTAAATCCTATTTTACAGTCTGGCTTCTCTTAGCATCATAATAAGATTTGTATTTTCTTTTTCTGACAATATTTTCTCTCGCAATATTTCTTGTAATTCGCTTGAGTGGGTGTATGTTTCGCTGGTTGCTGTAACTTTTCTTAGCTCCCCCTCATAAAATCTGGGTGCGGAACATAATAAAGCTTCAAATGGACTGATAGCTAGAGACTTACAGACAGTAGAGTTTGAATCGCGCTCGATTTTCTTGACCTGAAAAGCCCAATCATGTGTATTTACATTTTGGGTTACAATTTTCATTAACGGAATAATCGTACTATTCAGTCTCGCTATCAATCCAATCGCTTGAGGGTGACGACTGAAATTAAGGGTATGCTTAATCCTATACTTATGACAGAAGCTTTGAAAACTTTCAGACGTGAAACACGTCCCTCTGTCGGTAACTAGACTTTCCGGCGCTCCAAACAATTCTACAAATTCTCGAGTTTTCCTTACTGTGGTAACAGCAGTTACATTTAAACAGACTTTAAACTTGCGAATTTCGTTAAATTGTCAATAAAACCAATGACATGCTGTTTGCCACGAGAGGTTTTAGGAAATGCTCCTACATGGTCGCAATGTACAACTTGAAAAGGGCTTCGGCCTGATGGAATAAGCTGCAATTCTCCTTCTTTCTCTCCAACTTTATTCTTTGCAATAATACACTCCAAACAATTTCGGATGTACATCTTTACATAACGCCTTAGTGCCGGAAAATTGAACTGCTCCGTAATTCGACTGACAGTTTTATTAACTCCAAAATAGCTATGTGAGTCGATTCCTAATAACTATAGATTTTCGAATATGTTTGGGAACATGAAACAATTCTTTAACTCGAGTCCCCTTCAGGAGTTGTTTATACAATAAACCGTCGCGCAGAACAAAATCTTTAACCTTGTCTTTCATTAGCTTCGTTCTCTCGCTTTCAGGTTTTCATAGAATCTCGATCATTTCTAACGCCTTTTCATCGCTTCTTTAAAAAATTAGGACTTCATCATCGTGTGTTTTAATAGTCATAAGCTAATATTTAATTTCTCTGGCGTGAAAATTTTCTACTGGGGCACGCGATAATGCGTCAACATGCATCATACTCTCTCCCTTTCGATATTTAATTTGAAACGTGAAATCATTTATTTCGCTCATTCATCGGGAAATTTGAGGATTTTTTTTTCCATGCATTCAGATTAATGAAACATTGACAATCAGTTATTATCACGAACGTGATTCCAATTTCAAAATTCCATAGGCGTCGGAGAGCCCATGAAATTGCAAGTAACTCAAGACGACTTTAGTGATAAAGTCTTTTGGTCTCAGTATTTCTTCTACTAATAGCATAAACCAATCTCAAGGGATCTTCTTTCCTATCGGCTTATAATAAAAGCGCAACTAAACCCACACCCGACGCGTCTGTATGTAATTATGCTTTTGCCAATTTCGGATTGTAAATTTTTAAAACAGGTTTCTTTACGAGACTCGCTTTCAGGGCTTGGAAAGCCCCTTCCTGTTCATTATTGCATACAAAGGATTGTTCCTTTTCAAGAAGTTTCGTAAGTGAAGCCGCGATTCTAGAAAAATTTTCGACGAATCTTCTAAAGAAATTAGTCACCCCCAAAAATCGCCTTAGTTCATACTGGTTATTTGGTCTCGGGAAATATTCTACTGCTAATGTTTTTCTTTCGCCTGGACTTAATTCTCTGTCCCCAAAGATATATCCCAAGTACTCTACTCGCCGCATTTTGAAACGACATTTGCTTAAATTCAGAGTTATCTTCGCGTCACTTAGTAAATCAAGAATGTCGTGTAGGCTTATTAACAGATTTTCCCAAGTTTCTGCAAATTCACAATTATCATAAAAGAAGGTTATTGCGATTCCCTTCCTTTGGGGAATCCCTAAAACTCGATGCATTTGCTTCACAAAATACATCGGAGCATTTAACAGACCGAACATCGCCCTATTAAACTCGCCTGTTTGCGTCTCGTTTATAAAAGAGGTTTTGTCGCGTGAACTCTCTTCCATAGGTATTTGTAGATAACCCGATGCCAAATCCAACGTTGCAAAATACCGCGCGCCCCATAAACTTTCTCAATCAAATTATCAAAGTAAGGTACTGCAAAATTATACGACTTTTTCATTTGATTCAACTTACGATAGTCTACCACCATCCGTGGAGTTCCATATTTCTTTCGAATTATAAAAGCAGGACTCGCGAATTCAGAATTTGTTTCTGAAACAATGCCAGCTTCTTTACATTCGTGAATGACTTTGTCTAAGTCTGTGCGATCTTTAGCATTAAGGCGGTATGGCTTTTATTGAAAAGGATTTGCTCCTTCTTTCAACTGAATCTCCATTTCGATTTTTTTTGGCACAACCTAAATCTGCAATATCACTCGCGATGCAATCTAAATTTCCTTCAAGTAAGTTAATAAGTTGTTGTCTTTGTAAAAATTTGACTTGTTCGTCCGCGTAAACTTCCGCGTCTGATATACGTGTATCGCATTTTAGTATCATAGGTGCTTCCTCAATTGCGAGTACATCACCCCCTATTTTCTGCCCCTTTTTAATTTTAATTTTCTCGTCTTGAAAATTTGTAATCGGTAATTCAAGAACTCCTACATCTGCGAAAACTTTAATGAAGTTAACTATACCCGGCTTTATTTTCTTATTCTCTTCTGTAATTAAGCACCTTCGCCCAACTTCATAATCTTTGAAAATACTAGGATCTACATTCATGAAGTTAGGTTCATATCCAATACGCGTATATGAAATACCTAAGTCTTCTGTAAAAGTTCTACCTATAATTATATCGTGCTCTTGAGCTGTGTCAGGCACTATCCTAAAATAAATTTCTTTAGATTTTGAATTATCAAGAGCGACTGTTTGAGTTACTATTCCAGGTGAGATAACTTCACTGTTTCTAAATCCCCCTAATTTAGACATATTTCGAATCACAGATAAATTTTCATTGAGAACCACTGAGGCACGAATAGTGCATATCAATGCACCAGGATCAATTTGAGCGCACAGCCTAACCTCAACCATATGAATTACACGAATACATTTTTCAGACTCCTTGTTTTTAAATTCACTAGAAATAGCGTCTGCCTCATTCTTCAACACACTCAATTCATTCGACGCTTTATTAACTTTCTGTCCATTCTTACATCGTGGAGTTACATGCCCTATCTGTTTACATAAATAACATCTTATTTCTCTACGCAGGTTTGGACAGTTTCTAGAAATATTCCCAACAGACTTACAATTATAACACGTCGTACTCCCTCTAGTTGAATATATCTTCGATGTGCTGCTCCTATCCTCTTCTTTTGCTGTCTCCTTTTCGATTCCTGTTGCTCCAATATTATTTGTCGAGGTTCTGGGAAGAAACAAACTGCTGCTTTTCCCACTTGCTTTCTTTTCTCCCATTCGTTGACGTCTTGAACTGTCCAGTCTTTCAAAGCGTAATAATTCTTGAAGAATCTGATCCGTTGTAGCAAAATTGCGGGAAATTATCACATTAGCAGCATCTTTCGATAGCAAACCTGCTGCTATCTCATCACGGATATCACTCACAGATAAATCAAGTCCTGAACAGAGCCATATGTTATCTGGAACGTACTCTTGCACTGTTTCGCGACAACTTTGTTCAGGAGCTGTCATTACTCGTAACCTTTTAGTGACACTTCGCGTCAGTAGAAACGTTGATTGGAATGCATTTGCAAAGCCTTCAAAATCTCTTAACTCAGCTGATTTTGACATCAATCACTTCACTGCGGCTCCCCTCAACCGCGCTTTGGCAACACTAAAGGTCGATGCATCTGTCCACTTGTACAGTGTTGCAGAATTTCTAAGTCCTCGTAACCAAGAAGGTGCTTGTTCAGGTGTTTCCGTTCCATGGAATTCGCGAATTAAATCACTGGGGTCTCCGATAACCGCCTGTACTCCTCTGCCTGTGATTTCTTGCTGCCGCTGTGCTTGTGCTGCTATAGAGGTATGCAGTTGTGATAACGCGCCCTCTATCGATGAAAATACGCGTACCACGCCCTCTGCAAACCTGCCTGTTCCATCGTGATGCTCACTACTAGAGGCGGTCCCAGCCCTTCGTGGTTCCGCCATAGCACCATCCTTCTAAACTTTTTCTTGCGTCGCCCTCAGCCAATTTGCTTCAGCCTCGAAGATTTGTTTTTCTGTGGCCCTATGGATCATTTGCCTTTTAACCTCAGTCATCAATTCCGCAATCCTTTCTTCATAATCTGATATATGCGACATGTCTATAAAGACGCGTCCCGAATTTAATATTTCCTGTTGAAACTGCTCGCCATCCCACTTCTGATTTGTTATAAAATTATTAAATGTACTGCTGAAATATAAGTCTGGATGAAGAGTGGTGGCAGAAATGGCTTGAGCGAGTAATTAATATAAAATTAACAGTTGATTAATATTTAAAAAGAAAGAATTACATAAAGTTCAAAAGCGCGGTAATTCCGAAAAGGTTGTGAGGCTATGGTGGAGCCGACAAACGGACGATCCTTTTAATCAATTTCGCGAAGTCGAATCACTTCGCCGCACTCAACCTAGACTCTAAAGCAGTTTTGACGAAAATAATAACCGTTCACATGAACCAACAAGAAAGACTCCTTCTTGTTGAAGTAGCCCTTTGTTCACGCAGCATACTGTCCAAACTCCAGCGGCCATAGCCCAAAACCTAATACTTATCGTCCTTTGTTTCCCGCCGACCGTTCTATTCACAGGCATGCGCATTTCAAATTTTAGAACATTCTATGTAATAGTAATAATAATCTCATATTAAGAATTAAATTTCAGTTTATAACAAATATAATTTTTATGTAGAATTATTTGTTTAAACATATTTTTAAATCGTATTTTCTGAATTAAACATAACGTTGAATGATTTTGAGGCGTAGTAAATTTTGTTAAAATTTCATGTCATTGATAAAACAATTTTTATTTATAATTCATCCATACTCAATTTGAAGGAAATTAAAAAAACAATAATTAATTCTATAAATAATGACATAAAACTTTTAGCAGAATATACTACTCAAAATTATTTAATATTAAGTTTGATTCATAAAACGTGATTTAAACAATATTTTTGTAAAAAAATTGGTTTGAAAAAGTTCAGTTTGTTTAAAAAATGAAAAAATTGTCAATATATTTTTTCTATACACTATACAGTCAGAAAAATAATTGTATGTGTTCTATTTTATATATATTTTTTAAGTTTTAGAAAGAAAACGGCTTGAGAAAATGAACATTGTTTAAATAAATATAAATTTCTTAATCATTAGAAGAAATATATCCAAATTATGAAATTATTTAACAAAAAGTAGCATCTTACATCAAGCTGAGAAAAAATGGACATATCTGTATAAATGTTTAGATATTGTAAAATAAAGAAAATAATTTATGGTTTAAATAATCACATAATATTTTCGAAAAAAATTACTAATCCAAACAATGACTGTCTTTAATATTTCTTGTAAAAAATACGATTTTTTTACATTTTTCGGAAAAAAATAATTGTTTGAGTTACATTTATTCAAAAAACTGAAAATTGTTCCACAAGTCATGGTGGATATTCAGTTTGTCCATTTGTAACTATTTATTTTAAAAAATAACACAAATGACTAAAAATTAACAATAATACATAAAAATGTAGTTTTGTTATTTTTGTGCCATATTTGTGGCTCTGTGTGTGTGTGTGTGTGTGTGTGTGTGAGGGGAAGGTTTAAAAATTAAAGTGATTAGTGTGGTTTTATATCGTAGGCACTCCTCTTCAATCGCTAAAAAAATTGTCATGTTTCGATGAAACCCTGTAGTATGAGTTCAATTTTTCGAAAGTCCTAAATTCCTCCATATTAAATAAATGGGTTATCGAAGTGCCTGGTGGCTAAAAGGTAGGTTGACGTTCGAACGCAATTGAGAAGAAGGCGCCCTATTGAGAGGCTTGAGTGTATAATTTAAAAAAAAATTATTTTGTTGTGGATTCGAAAACAAAGAATTTAAACCACATTAATGTATAGAATTTTGTTAGTAAGATTTGATGTCAACAATATTCAGGAAAGTTGTTAATACTTTAAAATGAGGAGAGATAACAATATTTTGAGAGGACCACCATTGATTGAAAAATGGACCTACGAATCTGCAGGAGAATATTTTTTGAAGAAGATAAGAAAACATGGGACAGCGTCTGCTATGGTACTATAATAATTTTAAGTGTTTAATCTCCTCTTCAGTTTTATCATTTTTAAAAATTTCATTTCCCTTCTCAAAGATATGATTTCTATCCCATTTTATCAGTTTTTATACTGTTTCCTTTTCAAAAAACTTATGATTATTTTATAATAAAAAATTATTATTTAAATTTATTATTTCTTTCATTTTTATTTCATTGCTTCTTTAAAAGATTCTTTCCTCTTCTTGTTCTTTTCATAATCATGCCAGCTGAATCCGAAAACCCCGTTTTAACGATAGTGTCTTCCTGTCGTTTTCTTCTGTATACCGGATAACTTTTGAAAGACTAATCGAATTGGATTGGGCTTTTGTACTCGCTTTCAGGAACCAAAAAGAAAGATCGAGTTCATTACCCAGCTATTTTGGATAAAAAGTCAAAAATTTAGAGCACTTTGAAAATTTTTGAGACTATTTTTGAAAGATTTAAAAATTCTATGTTCGGCTATTCATAGTACTTGAAAACTCGAACAATTTATCCTAATGACTTTTTTTGATAAAAAGAAAATGATCAGAGTTATAGCATTTTCAAAATCCAAAAAATTAACAAACGAAAATGATCATTTTTAGCCAAACAACGAACGACATGAAAAAAAATTCTAAAGAAGAAAAACGTGTGAAAGCCCTATATAAGATTATCGTGACAACTTTTTAAATTTGTTCGAAAATTCTAAAATTCAAATCTTGGGTCGCACCAAAAATACTGAAAAGTTCTAATTTGCGGTTAATTTAGACACGATCAAAAAAAATTAATCAATAAAAATTGTGCACTCCAAAAAAATCTGCACATTTGCTACCATGCATTTTTTTGTAGAACATTAAAAATAAGAAAATAACATTTTTGGATAAACGTCACAAGCTATGAAAGCAATGAATAAACGAAAGTTGCTTTTCCAAAAAAGAATAAAAACCTATCCAAAATTGTAACCAATTTTTGTATAGTATGTGCAGTGTTAGTTTTAATCATAAATAATAACATTCAAAATAAAAAAATTAAATTTTTTGATAATAGGAAACGAAAGATACGAAAAAAAGAAATAATAGACAAAAGTTGTTCATTCGAAAAGGACCTACAAAGTTGATATTATTGATTTTTAGATAGGAGCAGTACGTCTTGTTTCAATCGTAAAAAGTAAGATTGAAAATAAAAGAAATTAAATTTTTGGAAGAACGTTACAAGAGACGAAAAAAATGTAAATAGGCTCAAGTAAATAATTTTACTTTATCATCAAATTTATTTCTAAATGTTTCTAAACATTATTGATACAAAAGCATATTTGAATTGTAAATGATTGTTTAATATTGAGAAATGATTCTATTCTTAATATTTTGCTTCTAAGTTATAATTTCTAAACTTTATTGCATTTTCAAAGAGATAAGAAAAATTAAATTATGGGAAAAACTTATGAATAATTTTGAAAGATTTTTATAATAAATTTTGTTAAATTCTGTGGAATTTTTTAATGGTTTAATTTTGAAAAAATAATTTTAGTTTTTGAGGATTTAAAAATTTGTGGAAAAAGAATATTCTAAATTTAAACTGAGAGCGTCAAGAGAATTAAAAAAATATTCTTGAGATTCGTGCGAAAATTTCAAAGTATTTTTTTCCTTTGTGAATTCGGAGAAAATTGAAAAAAATTACAAAACAATTTAAACAAATTTGAAAAAATTAGAAGGCTTACAAATTTTGAAAGGACCACCCAAATTTTTTTAAGATTGATGGGGAATTTTTTTATGAGTAAAAGATTTCAAAGCCTAATCTTTCAATTTGGTAAGATCAAAAAATAAAAAATAAATCGAGTAAATACAAGGAATATTTAGAAGGATTGAGGAGATTAAAAAAGAATTTTAAACTGTAAACGATTTCAAAGTAAAGCTTCAGAAGCTTTTAAAGAATTTTGAAAGGTGTAATGTGAATAAACAAATTTTTTGTAACTTCTTCGGATAATTTGAAAGATTTCAAAACAATTTCTTTACATTTTGAATTTTTTATCGAAATTTTAAGAAAAATTCGAGTCAGCTGGAAGTATTTCTAGGAATTTAAGAGGTTTTGAATAGATTAAAAAAATTTTAAACTTGAAAGTATTTCCGAAAATTTATCAAACATTCTTTATTTCTTCTGAATCTCTAGAAATCCTAAATCTCTTTTAAAAGAGCTTGATTTTTTCCTAACATTGTGTAAAATCTTGTAAAATAAAAAATAAATATTTTATTTTTTTAGAAAAAGTCTATTATGTTTTAAAAATAGCACGAAAACTGTTACGTAAGATATGAACGCTCCCTTATGTCTTTGTAGCCTAATTACCTTTTAACAACTTTTTTGACTAATCTTAGTTTTTAGCTCAATTATTCTTATTCTACCGAAATAGTTGGAAAGTATTCAAAAGTGCCCCTCAATTTCGTTCAATTCTTTGGTTTTTAAAAATAAATTTTTGAAATGAATATTCCTCCTTTAGAATTTGCAACTTAAAAAATTAAAAAGAACAAACTAAAAGCAACGTATTTTTTAGGATTTCAAATTAATTTGATGAAATCGATACCAAAAATTCCTATATTTGAAAAACAATAATAATTTTTCTCCACAGACAAGTATGGAAACAGGCGAACAATGCACCTTCATCCAAGTTCTCGAAAAAAGTATAAAACTGACAACAAGTCTTGAAAAACTTGGTTTAAAACCAAACGAGCGAGTCTCAATCTGCAGCGAGAATAGTTTTAATTACGGAATTGCAATCCTATCTAGTATTTTTCTGGGCACGACGTTATGCCCCATAAATCCGGTCTACACAGAGAGGGAATTAATTTACGGAATGTCAATCTCGAAGCCAAAATACATCTTCGTATCAATTTTGTGTTAGCCAATGATGCAAAAAGTATTGAAGGATATACCCTGGTCTTTAAATTTAATTCTGCTTACTCCTGATGCTTCATGTTCGGAATTTCTTAATCTTTCAGATCTAATTTCAAGGATTTCAGATTTAGAAATGAAAATTTTCAAACTCCCTGAAATTGATATCAACGATCATATTTTATTAATTGCTTATTCATCAGGAACTACAGGACTTCCAAAAGGAGTAATGCTGACTGATAAAAATGTTATGTCGATAATTCAAAATCAGGATACGGACCTAGCTCGTGTGGTACCATTTGATTCGTCCGTTTTGGGAATGCTGTCAATGCCACCTAAACCGTTTCCAATTTGAATGCATGATATTGCGCAATATACTGAGTACTCGCGCACTGCGGCCCTTCCGAGGCGACACTTGCAACCGCTCTCGTACTGCTCTCTGACAAACTGCGGGGGCTTCCAAAAGGAGTGATGCTGACTGATAAAAATTTTATGTCGATAATTCAAAATCAGCCAGCAGTTCTAAGAATTACTAAACTGCTAGTTACTAAAACGATGTTTTGCTATTAATCCGGTCTGTTTAAATCTATCCTCCAGAGTAATTACAACTGAACTGTAAATAAAAGCACCTAAAGTAACTCTTTTGAATTTTCAAATTTAAATATTCAAGGTTAAATAAATTTTTATTCATATATTTTTAACTCAAACGCTCAATAAATTACGCACGTATAAAATGAGAGCTTTCAATACTTTTTAATTGAGCAATTCAAAATTAATTATCAATTAACTGTCAAATTTTCCATTTTAAACTGTCATAAATTAAACAGCTGAATGATCCACTTAATTAATTATTGAAAATGAAAAATCATTTAATATTTTCCCAGGGATCTTAAGAACTTTTTTTCATCTTGAAAACTTGGGTCAATATCATGTCACATTCGGCAAGTCTCTCTGCGGTGAGTCTCACCTGCGGTGAGTCTCACCTGCGGCTTGTCACATCTGCGGCATGTCACATCTGCGGCATGTCACATCTGCGGCATGTCACATCTGTGGCATGTCACCTCTACGGCATGTCACATCTGCGGCATGTCACATCTGCGGCATGTCACATCTACGGCATGCCTCATCTACGGCATGTCACAACTGCGGCATCTCTACACAGCGGCTTCTCTCCCGCGCGGCATTTCTCACTGTGAAATTGACATTTTTGCGGCATCTCTCACCAGTAAAAATTCTCCCAGTGGCATCTCTCCCTTGCAAAAAACTGTTTAATGTCCAATTAAACATGGCTAAACTGAGGCAAGTCTCCCTGCACTAATTGTCTTCCCGGTGGCATCTTTACCCCGAAAAATATTTTCGGGTTCATATTAAAATATTAAAACTGCGACAAGCCTCCTGGAACTAATTGTCACATCTGCGGCATCTCCCAACAGCGAAAAGTCTCCGCAGAGGCACCTCTCACCCGTAAAAGAATGTTCAAATCCACATAAAAGTGGGAAAAGTATGGCAAGTCTCTCACGACTGATTGTCACATTTGCGGCATCTCTCGCTTGCGGCAAGACTCCCCAGCGGCATCTCTCCTCCACGAAAATTTTGTAAGAACTTCTAAAAATGGCAAAACTGCGGCAAGTCTACCCACGACATCTATCACCCAAGAAAATTTGTTCAGTACTTCCAAACATGGTGAATATTTGACAAGTCTCCCCAGCAGCATCTCTATCCCAAGAAAATTTTGTGAGGACTTTTAAAAATGGCAAAAGTGCGGCAAGTCTCCCCAGTGGCATCTCTTCCCCAAGAAAATTGTTCAGGAACTTCTAAAAATGGCAAAAGCGCGGCAAGTCTCTCCAGCGGCATCTTTCCCCCAACAAATTGTTTGGTAGTTTTGAAGATGGCAAAAATGCGGCAAGTCTTCCCAGCGCCATCTCTCTCCCAAGAAAATTTTTTAAGGACTTTTGAAAATAGCAAAAATGCAGCAAGTCTCCCAAGCGGCATCTCTCTCAAAACAAATTTTCTAAGTAGTTTTAAAGATAGCAAAAATGCGGTAAGTCTCCCCAGCGGCATCTCTCTCCCAGGAAATTTTTTTAAGAACTTTTAAAAATGGCAAAAGTGCGGCAAATCTCTCAAGCAACATCTCTCCCCCAACAAATTTGTTTGTCGTTTTAAAGATGGCAAAAATGCAAAAAGTCTCCCCAGCGGCATCTTTCCCCCACGAAAATTTTGTAAGAGCTTCTAAAAATGGCAAAACTGCGGCAAGTCTACCAAACGGCATCTCTCTCCCAAGAAAATTTTTTAAGGACTTTTAAAAATAGCAAAAATGCGGAAAGTCTTCCCAGCGACATCTCTCCTCCAAGAAACTTTTTTAAGAACTTCTAAATATGGCAAAAGTGCAGCAAGTATCCCATGCGGCATCTCTCTCAAAACAAATTTTCTAAGTAGTTTTAAAGATATCAAAAATGCGGCAAGTCTCCCCAGCGGCATCTCTCTCCCAGGAAATTTTTTTAAGTACTTCTAAAAATGGCAAAAGTGCGGTAAATCTCTCAAGCAGCATCTCTCCCCCAACAAATTTGTTTGTAGTTTTAAAGATGGCAAAAATGCGGCAAGTCTCCCCAGCGGCATCTTTCCCCCACGAAAATTTTGTAAGAGCTTCTAAAAATGGCAATACTGCGGCAAGTCTACCCAGCGGCATCTCTCCCCTATAAATATTTTGTAAGGACTTCTATAAATAACAAAAGTGCGGCAAGTCTCTCCAGCAGCATCTCTCACCAAGAAAATTTTGTAAGAACTTCTAAAAATGGCAAAACTGCGGGAAGTCTACTCAGCGGCATCTATCACTCAAGAAAATTTGTTTAGTACTTCCAAACATGGTAAAAATGCAGCAAGTCTCCTCAGCGGCATCTCTCCCCCAAGAAAATTTCTTAAGGACTTTTAAAAATAGCAAAAGTGCGGCAATTCTCCCCAGCCGCATCTCCCTCACAATAAAATTTCTTAAGGACCTCTAAAAATGGCAAAAGCGCGGCAAGCCTCCGCAGTGGCATCTATTCCCCATGAATACTTTTAAGAACTTTTAAAAATCGCAAAAGTGCGGCAAGTCTTCCCAACGGAATGTTTCCCCCAACAAACTTTCTAAATAGTTTTAAAGATAGCGAAATTGCGACAAGTCTCCCCAGAAGCATCTCTCCCTTAAAAAATCCTCTAGGTAGTTTTGAATATGGCAAAGGTGCGGCAAGTCTCTCAAACAGCATCTCTCCCCCAACAACTTTTCTAAGCAGTTTAAAAATGGCAAAAATATGGCAAGTCTCTCTAGCGGCATCCTTCCCCCCCAAAAAACTTTAAGGACTTTTAAAAATGGCAAAAGTGTGGCAAATTTCCCAAGCCTACAGTTTTACCATCCTTAGAATTAATTATAAAATGTTCTTGAGGGAAAGATGGCGCTGGAGAGACTTTTCGCTGGTAGAAGATGCCGCAGATGTGACAATTAGTTCCAGGAGGCTTGCCGCAGAGGTGGCATGCCACAGATGTGACATGCCGCAGAAGAGACATGCCGCAGATGTGACATGCCGCAGATGTGACACGCGGCAGGTGAGACTCACCTTCAAAAAAGGCCTTAAAACCTAACAGATTTTTTTATGACAGTCTTAGAAATATTTTGAAATGTTCTGATAAAATCTTTTTAAATATTTTCGTAAAAGTAATTTTTTATCATTAGAAAATCATTTTAAATTTTCCCATAAATTACAGGTAAATTTTGTAATCTCTTGCAACTTTTCAAAATGCTTAAGAACCTTGTAAATTCTTTGGTTTGAAGTCTGCAAAAATATAAATAAAAATAGTCAAGTTTTTTCAAAATTAATCAATCTTAAATTATTATTTATAAATCAAAATGTAATTACACTTAAAAATAAAATTTGATTAATTGATCGATTAAAATTTCACCATTGAAGAATAAATGAATCTATTTGTACATTTCCAAAAATTAAATTATTTTACACTATTCTGAGTTAGAAACATTTAAAATTTGTGGATTTAAATATTTTTTAACTTAGTATTTTGTAATTAGAAGCTCGATTATTTTGAATAATTTCAAATGCCTAATTTGTTAACTGTTATTTGTACCAAAAAGAAATGGATTTAACATATTTTTAAAGATGATCCTAAAATTAATGTTTGGAAATAAAACATCATTTGATATTTTCAAGGAATCTTAAGAAAATGTTTTTATTATCTTGAAGCCTTTAAAAATCTTTAAAAAGCTTTAACATTTGATTTCGAAATCTTCAAAAAGTTACATTCTGTTTGAAGTTTTTTTAGTTTTAAATGGTTTTTGAAAATTTTCTATATCTTTTAAATGTATTTTTAAGTGATTTTAATTTTTCCTATTCTTTATTTTTCAACCTAAAAAAATCATTAAAAATTTCCTATGAATTTTAGGAAAATGCTGTTATTTTCTTGATACTTTAAAATTCTTAAGAACCTTCTATACTTTTTGTTCGAAATTTTCAAAAACGATTCCAGGCTTTCTAGTTTCAAATTATTTAACTTATATTATTTTATTCATATTTGGTCACATTAAATAAACGGTATGAGTATTGCTAAATATATATTACAAAATAAAAATGACTAAATATCTTTTAAAAAAGTGTTATTTTTTCATTAAAAATTTGCAAATTAGAATGGTCAAAAATGGAATATTTAAGACTATAGAACAATATTTTGAAAAGGATTTTCAAATGAAAAAAATCTTTTCATTATGAATCAATCTATTTCAAGTTATTCTGCAGGCCTGGTGAGCCGGATAAGTGGTTTTTTGCAACTTATGAATAAAACTCAATATTTAAATATTTATGTAAGATCAGTGGATAAAAATAACAAATAAAAAATATAATCGCTTTCAAGTTGCGAATGTTTAGGTTCTTTATAAAAGCACGATAAAATTCTTTAGGTTTGATAAATTTAATAAAATAAAACTTAACAATATTACATAAAATTTAAACAATGTTAAAGTCGAACGTATTTTAAATTTCAAGTGATTGGATAGATTTTTCTACTAAAAATGTTTAAAATTTCCGGTCGAAAAATAAATACCATTTTTATTTCCCGGTTTTTCTGGCCTTTAAAAATTCTCAGTTGGCAGGATATATTATATAATTGAAAAATTTAATAATATAACATCATTGAAAAAAGTTTTGAGTCGAACTTCTTTGAAATTGCAAATGATTACATTAAAGTGATTGGATAGATTTTTCGACTAAAAATGCGTCAAATTCTCGGTTAACAAAAAAAATTCACTTTTATTTTCGGGTTTTTACGGTCTTATAAAATCCCCAGTTTTCCGATTCAGCGGCCACCCTGTTTGTTGAATTTTGAATTTATTTAATAGTTTTAAAAAATGTTCCTCTTTTTTAGATGCGGTGCCGCTCCATTGTCTCAAGAAATAGCAGAGATTGTTATAAAGCGTCTCAAACTTCCTTTCATACGTAGTGGTTATAGAATGACTGAGCTCACTGCAACTGTAATAAATTCTCCACAGAATCCTAAAATAAATAGCATTGGAATTCTTCAATCAGATGTTATAGGTATCATTTTTTTAAATTTTCATTGTTAAAAATATTCTGAAATCATTGCAGGTAGCTTTTTGAACAAAAGTCGAAATTTCATTAAAGTGCCCATTAAAGTTTCGGTCGTGTACCCCCCCCCCCCCCCCCCCCCCCCCCCCCCCCCCGCCCGACCGTCAATCGTACTTTTCTCAAATGAGGGGAAGTGAGGGGTGAGTACAGAAAATGATGAGGGCAAGAAATTGGAGGGGAAGTGAAAATGAGGGACGTAAGGGGAAGTGTGAAAGGGGATGTTACTGGAAGAGTGGGGAGTGGAAATGATGCTGAGGAAGTAAGAGGAGTGAGTCTAAAAGACTAACACCTTTTTCAGTTTTTTTTTTAAAGAAATATTTTCAAAATTAATATGAACAGGTATGATATAATAAGAAACCGTTTTTAAAACGAGAATAAAACAGAAAATTTCAAAAATAAGTTCATACAATTTTAATTCGTGTTCGAAAAACAAAAATAAATAATTTAAAACAAAATTGAATAATTTAAGAAGTTTAGGAGTCAAAAAATCTTATATAATAAAATAAACTTATAAATATGTTTCCACCTTTTTAAAATAAATATAAGAAAGGTATAGATATAATATAAAAATAAGAGAGGCAACTAGTTAAAAAAAACTTTCATAATTAAAGGCCAAAGCGACAACAACTGTAATTTGATGATTGTGAATTCTCTTTTGTTAAAGCTTTTCCAGCCTTAGCGAAAACATTTTCATCATTCATCTCATGCTGCACAATCGATTGTTTCGAAAATGTAAACTTTTATGGATGATGTTCCAAATTTTCATATCAAATGTATATTGCATATATTTGTGTACCTCGGTCTTGGATTACTTCTTCAGGTATTGTAAAATAAAATATACATTTTATTTATCATAATTATTTTAATATTTTTTTCTTATTTTTCATTAAATTTTATTACTAACTACGCTAAAATATGTAACATTTCAATGAATTTGTATCATTACAATTCATAGTAAGCATTGATATAGAAATATACGTATTTTTATTGCCTTGTTTTCATAATTTTTTTATTTTATCTTTCATCATTAAAAATTTTGTTTATAATTAAAAGAAAATTTGCTCTTTCTTTCCTCTAATTATATAAGGGAAATTTGTACCTCTTTTTTGGATATAAAACTTTTGTCAATCCGTTTTTTCATTGTTAATGTTGTGTGTACAAATTTTTTTTTTTTTAATGTTGTTTTTTAGGAATAAAACAAAAATGACGCCTCCTATCTAAAAAAGAATTCGAAACAATATGGTATCTCTTTTTTGACTGAATATCCTTTTTTCATTTTCTTCGTAGCTTGTGACGTTTCTCCAAAAATTAAGTTTTTTTAATGTTGTTGTTTACGAATAAAACAAAAACTAACTATCCTATTAAAAAGTGATTTATAATAAATTTGAAGGGCTTTTCAGGAGCACAATTTTTTGACAATTTATCTTTTTTTGTATTTTGCATAGTTTAACCGCAAAATGTAATTATTGATTTTTAATAAATGTTTATTAATTCCAATTTTAAATTTTCGATTTGTTGAGAAAATTCAAAAAGTTGTTATAAAAATCTTCCAGAGATTTCAAAAAGCCGCATTTTCCTTCAATTGACTTTTTTTATATCGACCATTTTTTAAGCTTAAGATGTTAATTATAGCTCATTTTTGGGATTTTAAAAATTCTAATAAATCTGACAATTTTCTTTTCATAAAAAAAGGTCATCGGGATAAATTTTTCAAGATTCAAAGTACTACCAATAACCGACCACAGTATTTTTATATCTAAAAAAAGTGAACTCGAAAATTTGGGGTGCTCTAACTTTTTGAAATTTTATTCAAAATTGCTGGTTAACGAACTTGAACTTTCTTTTTTATGTAATAATTAAAAAATTGCTGTTTGCAGTATTTAAAAAAAAATTTAATTACTGTACAGTTTTTGCATAATAATTTTAAATTGTTCAATCCTGAATCTTTTATCTGTAAATATTGTATATTTTGGATAACTTTTAAATAATAAATTATTTGACTTACAATGTTTTTCATTTGATTTTGGCTGTATTTCAGTTTATTGAATTTAAATTTTTTCATTATAAAATTCTGAACGCTTTCAAAAGAATTTGAAAACTGGGAAACCCCGAGAAATAAACAAAAATTATTTCTGAGATTTAGGTTTGCAAATAAATAAAAGGTTCCTTGCATGAATTTATGAAATTTTCTCTCCCTCCCCCCTATGCAGGATACCGTGAGATTTTCTACGAACGATCTTTTGGTTAAAAGAACCTCTGTGTGGTTAAAAAATTAATCTCTTTTAGTTAAAAATTCAAATATTTTTTTGAAAAATCGGTATTTGTTATTAGTTTCAACTGGTTTTTATTCCAAATTCAAATATTTTTTAGTAGAAATATCGAGTTTCACATTTTTTATTAAAATTTAACATCAAATTTATTTCATCAGAAGTTCATCAATTTTGTTAAGAAGGTATTCTTCTTGATTGAAAATTAAACAGTTTTAATAAGAATTTTTTTCTTGGTTTGAAAATTCACCTTTTTTATAAATATTTTATCTTTTTTGGTTAAAAAAGCAACTCTCTGTTTCTATATTAAACTTTTTCAGTTGAAAATGAACTTTTGCTGAAAATTGACATTTTTGGGTTCAAATTGCAACTGTTTTATAGAACATTGGTATTTTTACGTACGAAAGTTGAACTAGTTAAAAAAATTGCAATGAAAGATTCACCTTTTCATTTAAAAATCATTTATCTTTGTTGAAAATTTAATTATTTTAGCGAAAATTGATGTATCTCGTTAAAAATTCGTCTTTATTACTAGAAAATAAATCTTTACATTCTCATCAGAGAAGGTATTAGATTTGTGTAAAATTTGACCCCCCCCCCCGCCCCCAGTTTTTGTCAAATGTCTACGTTTTGAGACCCTCTGAATCCGAAAAACAGGTTTTTACGAATGTGTCTGTATGTCTTCCTCTGTCTGTCTGTCGGTGAACACGATAACCGTTGAAGAAAATATTCTATTAGATTGCCCTTTGGTACATTCGTTTAGTGTCCTGAACTAAAGGTCTAGATCATTAGCCAGCCATTTTTGATGAAAATTCAAAAAGTGGCCACATTTTGAATATTTTTGAGACCACTTTTTTAAAATTTCAAAAATTCTCTGTACGGCTGTTCATAGAATTCAAAAAATTTAAGAATTTATCCTAATGACTTTTTTTAATAAACCAAAAATGACTAGAGTTATAGCATTTTCAAAATCCAGAAAAACAAACTAAAATGAACAATTTAAGCCAAAAAATGCCTGATACGAAAAAAAGTCTAAGAAAGAAAAACGTTGCTCTTTGAAAGCCCTACAATATTATGATAACAAATTTTTCAATTTGGTGAAAGGTTAAAAATTTTTAATTTGATTGTACAAAAAATTCTTGAAACCACATTTTTTCAAGATGTCAAAGCAACGCATGATATGAAAAAAGTCAGGAACAGAAAAACTTTGCTTTTTGAAAGCCCTACAAGATTATGATAATAAGTTTTTTAATTTGGTCGAAAGGTTGAAAAATCCAAATTTGTTCGTACCAAAAATGTTTGAAGCCACATTTTTTCAAGATTAAAAAATTCTATGTACGGGTTTTCATAGTACTCAGAAACTCAAACAATTTATCAACATGAGTTTTTTCTATGAAAAGAAAATTATCAGAGTTAGATCATATAATATGATAAATATATAATATGATAACAGCTTTTTTAATTTAGTCGAAAAGTTGAAAATTCCAAATTTCATAGTACCAAAAATGTTTGAAACCACATTTTTACAAGATTTAAAAATTTGATGTACAGTTGTTCCACAGAAAAAACTTTACGTAATTTATGGACGGCAATGTACTGTTTGATAAAAAGGACATTTATATACATTTATTATTACTCAAAAGTGAATCATTTTCATCTCGCTTAACTGTCAAAGTTTGCAAAAGCTGCCAATTTTTCCAAAACGACCTGAACACGAAAGTACCAGCATTGGTTAATTTTTAATTTTGAAAAAATATCAAAATTATTACAAATGCAACGATTGAATTCCAAAGAAAAAAATTCAAAAGCTTAATTGATGTTTTGAACTAGAAAATAGCCTCCGATTCTACAGTGTTTTAATGTAATACAGTGAAACTTTTCTATTTCGCCGGTTTTGGGGCTGGCGGTAGTGGGGAAATAACTCAATAAATAGCCGCTTCGGCTGAAAACGCTTCTGTTCGTTCACGCCTGACTGACCTTCGCACTCCACGCTCACCCGCGCAGATTTTTCGATTCGACTTGGTTTCGACTTGAATTTCTAACGGCTAAGGAGATCCTCCTAGAAAGTTACAATTTTAATTTTTGTGAAGAAAATTTTTAAAGGTGGTAATCGCCCAGAGTCACAAATTCTAAATTTCTGCATTAAGAATTAATTATTATTACTATTATTACACCATTAAGCCATTTCCCTTTCGGGGTAGGCGTGACTCACTCGGCAGGGGAAAGGAGTAGTGTGTGGAAGGGATAGAGATTTTTCAGATTGATCCAGAATTCTCGTGCTATTTAAGTAAATAACACGTTCGTTCCGAACCACTGCTCCGACCCAGGCTGCTGATCAATCTCTCTAGCAATCATCCCAGGCGAAGAACCTCACGAAGTCGTTATTTAAGGTTCCCCACTTGGATCCATTAATAGCCAAGGTCTTTGTTTCAGGCGTCATTCACTCTACTGACATAACGCATCCTTGTCTAACTCCTTGAAGAATATCGAAACAGTCACTCAGTTTCCCATTCACTCTTACACTCGCTTTGCTACCTGTATATATTGTTTTTATAGCTTATAAGATCCATCCATTGACTCCATACTCTTTCAGGACTTCCCAAAGTTTACTTCTATCTACCTGGTCAAAAGCTTTTTCTAGGTCAACAAATGCACAGAAAATTTTTTCTCCTACTCTCAAACTTTTTTCTGTTATTTGCTTTAAGCTAAATATTTGATCCGTACATGACCTACCTGGTATAAACCCACTTTGAACTTCCCAAATCTTTGCTTCTGTTATTTTCATTACCCTACGAATAAGTATTTTGGAATATATTTTACTTACGGTGCTTAATAAGCTAATCCCTCTGCAATTATTGCACTCGCTTTTATCTCTCTTTCTCTTGTATATTGGTACGATAATAGCTTCCTTCCAATCGTCTGGGACGTCTCCCATCTCGAAACATAAATTTATCAATTCGTAAACTCTATGTGGTATGTACTCGCCACCGTGTTTAAGCATTTGAGTGTTAATACCATCTATCCTGGCAGCCTTACCGTTTTTCAAGTTTTCAATTATATCCCTAACCTCAGTGATACAGACTTTTTCAATTGAGTTTTCCATCGCATCGTGTTCAACATCGCAGTTGTGGTGTCCTATAGCTTCATCTCCGAATTGTTTCCTAAAATAGTCTCTGAAAGCCTCTAATATTCCGTCTGCATCATATACCATTTCCCGCCTACTATTTCTCATGTTGACAATTTCTGTACTTTTGTTTCCTTTCATTTTTTTATAAAGTAGTTTCCTGCTTCCTTCAAAGTCGTTTTGTATTTTTATCTCTTTTTCTTCTCTAATTGTATCTTCACTTTCTTTAACTAATCGTTTAAGTATCCTGTTTTCGCGTCCATAATCATTTCTACACCTACTTATTTCCTCATTGCTAAGACCTGTGATGTTCAAAGTTCTCTTATACGCTTCTCTTTTTGCTTTTTGGGCAGTCTGAATTTCATCATTCCACTACGCATCACCAGAAATTCTTCCTACAACTGCGGTACCACACACTTCGATCGTGCACCTAACAAGGATATCTCGTAACATTGTCCAGGCGCCCTCTAAATCTTTGTTTTTTATACGGTCCTCCCATGTTGCCCTATCTATGCTTTCGATTATCTTATTT
>NC_046661.1:99315183-99322621 GCF_010883055.1 Belonocnema kinseyi
TACCTAATACTCTTTCTGTATCCTGATTTTGGATGCCCACCCAACCGTTCATGTCTCCTAGTAGAATTATTCTTTCCCCATGTACGCAGATGTTTATTGTGTCATTTAAATTGTCCCAGAACGCTTCTTTTACTTCTCTAGGATCACTATCAACCGGCGCGTAGCATGCTATAATAAATAGTCTTCTGATTCCTACTTTCATTCTAGCCCACAGCAGTCTGGGAGACACGAAGCCATGGTCTCCGAGATGCTGCTTTGCTCTTTCATTCAAAATGAGACCTACTCCTTGTTTACCATGTGATTCGCAGTCTTATTAAATAACAACAAACTCTTTATTCATAAATTTTAATCTCCTTTCTGAGTAGAAAAATGCTCGTATTGAGAAAAGTTTACGCCAACCATCTAAGTCAAGTCAAGGCTCGACTTAAGGCAAGTAGCAGCCGTTTCACCTCTCGTGACCCTACAAGTAAGATGAAGGCTTATTTCTCGACTCAGTTTTGAGACGTAGCCAGGCATCGTTGTCTTGGGGACGAACTCAAGACATCACGAAGTCGAACTTAAGTCGAAGAATTTTTACTCGGGTAGGTGTCGTGGGATATTACTACGTAGATGGGAATATTGATTGGGTCTTGCAAAGTCTTCTGAGGTGATTTTTTCTTAGGTAAAATATTTTGGCGGTTTTAGTTGAAGACAGCTGAGACTGGATTCGATAAATTTGATAAAGGTAGTTCCTAGAGGCTGTGGAATAATATAGTGAGTGTGGATATATCTCCTATAGACTTGTTAAGCTGTGTGTGATGATTATTTTTATTCTACTTTTTTTGAACGATTTAATTAATGAAAGGGGAGCCTTGGTTCGTTAAATGTGATAGGGGTTCTTAGAGGATGTGTCATATAACTATGGTGATACATATATTAACTAGAGTCGTATAAATTTGTCTTAGATGATTTTTTCTAGTTTAGAATTTTTTGCTGGTTTTAGCTGAAGACATCTTAGACGGGATTAGTTTAACTGAATAGGGGTAGTCACTAGGGTTCGTGGAATATTATTATGACTGTAGATATATCAAGCAGTAACTTGCAGAGTTTTGCTTAGTAATTATTTTTACTTAAACATTTTTTTGGCCATTTTAGTTCAAGGCAGGTGAGACTTGGTTCGTTACAAGTAACTTGAGCTGTTTGTATACTTTTGTAGAATATATCCGAATTGTACCACTTTAATTGATGGGAGGCTAGACTGGATTCCTTAAATTTGATAGGAGTAGTTTCTAGGGGGCTTGTAATTTTACTGTGAGGTTGAATAATACCCACTTGAGACTTTGAAAGCTGCACGTGGTTATTATTTATAATTCGAAATCATTTTTACCATTTTAATGGGTGGGAGGTGAGACTTGGCAAACGTAAGGATATGACAAAGATTTTTGGGAAACTGTTTGTTATAAGGATTTTTAATTTCAAGGTTAATGGATTCTTTAGTTGAAGGCAACCGAGCAGGGTTTGGTCAAATACCACAGGGATCTTTTTAGTAGGGTCGTTGATTATTACTGTGGGTTTGTGTGTATAGTTTAGAGTTTGCGAAGATGAATAGTATGATGTTTTTTCATTTCTTAATTTTTCTACAGTGTTTTGTAAATCCCAAAAAATTATTGATTTTTTATTCATATTTTTATTTTAGTTTAGTTTAATATCTATATTTTTAGTTCGGGGTAGGTGCTAGCGTTATGGGTTCTTTGCAGAAAAAAATGAGCTATTGTTAGATAACTCAAAGATAACTCAGGCCTACGATATATGATTTCTCCTACTTATTCCATGTCCTTTACTTTGGGATTTTTTTAAGGGTTAGGTTTTTTTTTCAATAATATGTGAGTTTTTTGGGGTTCCCAAAATTAACACGGATTCAGGTATGCTGACTTTTTGGTGGAATGCGTAAGTTATTCCGAGGCTAATATTTAGGTGACATAGCTTGTTAAAAAAAATTAATTTTTGCTGTTTCGAGAACCAAAAGAAACCTAAAATTTTGGGGCTGTTGATTTTCACATTTTTAAAACTTTATCTAGTGGAGGTGCTGGTGACAGAGTAGAGCCCAAAAAAGTTCAAAATTCTGATATGCTTTCATTTAATTTAAGTGCATATTTTATTTTCAAAGTAGTTTTTAATTGATAGGGGTTGCTTCTTAAAAATCGATTTTTTCAGTTTTTGGGAGTCCTAAAAGCCTAAATTTCTGGCGTGGTAGATGTTGTTAATTCTTTCAATTTCCTGCAGTGGGCAGCGGCCAGCACCTACACCTAAATGTCGGTTTTTTGAGAAAAACTATCAGCCCAAAAATTGGCATTAATGCCCAAAAAAGTCAAAAAAGAGCCAAAAATTATGGAATAAAGAAAATATTTCAATTCTGTTGTGGAGGTGCTAACGGAACTTTCCCAACACTCGAGATAATTTATATGTGAAAAGGGACCATAGGGGATCTGAATGTTCGATGCCACATGTTACCATATTATTTGAATCAGTTTCTTGCTGAAAAAGCAAGCTATGTTTTTTTGAATAAAATTGTATTTATAAATATATAAGTAAGTAAAAGTAAAAGTGCAGGCAGCGAAAATGAAACACGTAACTGTCCATCTTTGAAGCCAAAGCAGTACTACCTGAGCTACCAGACGATGGTAATAATTTTTTGTCAAATTGTACCTGGCCTGCGGCTAATATTTAGAAGCAATTTTTCTTTACAATAACGAAAAGGAAAGATAGCTTCGGCGAATAAATACTCAGAAAATAAGCTTAAATTAAAAAAAAATTAGATAGTGTCTATGCGAACTGACACAAGCCACGCCCCCTTCCCTTTTCCAGCACCAACTTCCTCTTATCAGGTCAGTAGGTTTAGCCTCAATTTAAAAATTATGAACTGAAACTAAAATTTTGAATTTGGCGGTCTCCCTGGTATTAAACAAAGAGTGGAAAGAAAACATTACGTAACATTAAAATTGTGCCCTCAAAACGATTTACTAACGTTTAACTTAACAATACAACCAACCCTATAACTGTCGACATTCACATGTAATGCTTCACAAAAGATGATGTATGTATTCATACTGATGAAAAATTTTATTAACGATTTAACTGATGGTTTTTTCTTGTGATTCATTCGTTTACATAGTATGTACAATAGTTTTCGTCTCTCCTATTAAAAGGCGCCAGGCCTAATGATTGTGAGATATTTACATTTGATAAGAGTCAGTTTTAAGAAATAATGTTGCATATTTAATTAAAACTGATTTAACCATTTGAGTAACCTTTTACGCATTAGGGAAAGCTGATTGTTACTGGAAAAATTTATATCGTATACTTTATTTGGCATTGAAGTATGATATGCACAATTGAAAAGGTACCGTATGTTTCGATTTTGCCGTAAACAGTTACGCTCATGCAAAATTTCTTCTCATGCAGAAGAAAGCTATGCTAATGTAACAGAACTTTCATTAAAATATAGGGACAATATAGATTTTCTGTAAAGCTTAAAGAGCTTTCTGTAGAGTCTAAAGAACTTTCAGTTATTTTGTAAGTTGAGGATATTTTATGCAAAATTTACAAAACTATTCTATCAAATTCATATCTTCAAATGTTAAACTTTAATCAAAAAGTGTGCAAATTTTACAGAAAGAATCCATTAACGCAGCCTCATAAAAACAGCTGCTGCAATCCGAGATAAACCAACATAAGTGTCCAGATTGTGAAAACCATGGACGTGGAGAAAACTCCTACACTTAGATGCCTTTGGGGTCGCTGAATCCGAATCCAATGTTTGTTTAACCCTGTATGTTTGATTACATGGTTTTCTCAATTTGGACCTCGGGATAACACTCATCCTGACGCGATTGTGTAAAAAGGACCCTGCATTCGGATTCATATACCCTAGAAACGACTGAGAGTAGATTTTTTACTCGAATCCAATGGTTTTCTACATTTTGAACTTCACTTGACCTAGATCCTGACGTGGTGGAGTGTAACTGCCCCGCATTAGGATACAGAGACCCGATACAATGCTTTTCTTAATTTTGACCTTCAATTGACATTGATCCTGACCTGATGGGTTTAAGCTAACCCCGAAATCGGGTTTAGCGACCCCAGAATCGTATAGATATGGTGGTTTAGCTCAGGATGCAGATTTTTTTGTGTGGTCCCATGTAATTTGTATAATTAAATATAATTCAGTAAAATTTGCAGAAAGTTCCGTAAGTTTTACACGTAGGCTATGATATCCTGATTTGCCTAAAGATTAAACAGAGTGTTCTAAAAATGATATATATTGTACTATTATATTCACCCACAAATGAGGATAACGGCCAAGGACAAGACCAGAGAATAGACAATCCTCATCATTTCTAATTTGAGGAAAAACTGATAATTGCACTCACGTTGATGAAAAACTTTATTAACGATGTAACTAATGACTGTTCGTGGAATTCATCAGTTTATATAATCCTTACTATGGTCGTTATCGCTTAGACTAGAGGCGTTAAGTCTATACTTCCAAAATATTTACATTTGATAAGAGTCAGCACGAAGGAAAAAGAGATGTTTACAAATTTCATAAAACTGATGTCGCCATTTGAATTAGCTTTTGCGTTCGAGCCAAAGTTGATGTTTACATGACAAAATTATATAGTATAATGGTCTTTTTAAACCTTTGAAAATATTATGTTTTTTTTCTCAAACATTTCGCCGGCTTGGAATCACGTAGAAGGTCATATATCTGCATAAATTTTAGTTATTTTGGTTGCAGGATGCACTCTTTATGTTGAAAAATGAGTCGGCAGTGCATTTTTTAATTTGGAACTTCAAAAAACCGCTTTTTCAGTCCTAATACGTTCCTTTCTCTCATTATTTCCATTTCCGATTACCATGATTTAATTTTTTTAATACTACCTAGTGTAGTATATTATTAAAATTATTTCGAATCGAGAAACTCATGCGATTTTGTGACAATAAATGTGGTTTAGATTAAAAAGTCATAATTTGACGTATGCACAGTTTTATTTTATACGTACATCAGGTTGTAAGAATGATAACCTCCGTGTCTATATCTAAGGGGCTGTCCATAAATCACGTAGCCGATTACGGGGGGGGGGGGGTCTGATATCAGACCACGCTCAGCTACATGCAGGGGGGAGGAGTTCTCAGTAAAGTTACGTAGCTTTTTTGATGCATTTAAATTTTTTTTTCAAATAGCGCGTGCATTTGTTGAAAGGTCAAAACAAACACGCAAGGTGGCGTGACACCGCCATCCTCTCGCCGTCGCATTTATCGGTGTTTTGTTTTGTCGCGACTGACAGGTCGCCGCAAGTTCGCGACTTTCTCGTTCGTAGAGTATTCTTTTGGGTTAAAAGTTTTTCATGATGTCGTTGTATCACAAGCTTTACAATGCATATCGTGATTGCTACTATGGTACTTTGTCCAATCAAAACATATAAAGTAAGGTCAATGATTTGTGGAAGTGTATGAAAGCAGATGAGACGTATCCTGCTAACGTTGAAGCCAAAATTACAGAACTGCTGCAAAAGAAAACTAAAAAAGACGGCTTATCTAAACTTTTTTACAAGTCAGGTACGATTTTTTCGTTTATTCAAATCGTATTTGAAATGGATGAAAAAAAGAGATTTTTGTACAAGACTAATGATCGGTAGTGTTTTTTTAGCCTGTCTGAAATTAAAATTGATTACATGTCTAAAAAATTCATCATCAAGCAGTCGATGAAAGAAAAAGAGTAAAAAGATTATTAATAAGAAGAGGAGGTGAACTACTATGTGAACTTGATGCGTTAGAGCCAATACTTGAGTGGTTTAAAGAAGGAGATATCAGCGGAGAAAATTTAAATAGTTTAACTAAAAAATTTAATCAGGAAGTTGACTTCACATTGCCTGTTATCCAAAATCTGCATGACAGGCTAGTTTCACCGTTTACGATAATAGACTTTCTGGAAGAATAACGTTTTTTTTACTATTCTCTTATTTTTTTAAATCTTTTTTTCAATGTAGTAGGGAAGCATTATTTGATTTTTTAAGAGAAAAAGCTACGTAGCTCTTTATGGGGGAGGGGAGGGGGCTGGCAAGTCTATGCTGGGTTACATGGGGGAGGGAGACGTCAGAAAGTCCAATAATGAGGCTACGTGATTTATGGACAGCCCCTTTGTTCTGAGGAAATAAAGCGATCAGGCCAAGGGTTACAGCAGCTTGCTCCGCGGCTTTACAAAAGAACGCTACTTTGCCAGTCATCTCGTGTTTGCAGACCATTTTTAAGAGAGGATACCTGCCATTTGTTAGGCGCGTTTGAAATTATCAGACTTTTTTTAGTTTATTACGATTTGAGTAATGCAACATAGAGCCGCAATTAAGTTTTATTTTAAACTAGGCAAAAGCACTTCAGAAAAATGTAATACGTTATAATGCTCTTCTTCAAAGTAGGGTTGTCATAAGCCCATTAAGCGGAATGTGTTGCCATAAAAACATGCTGCACTTTCTTCTCTTGTGTCCGAGAATGGAGTACGAAAATGCCGCACACTTTTCTTTGGCCCAGAACTCATGTACTATGGTGTGAATACTACTGTAATGTTGCAGTTTTTTACACTGCAAAATTACTTGTTTTATATTTGTACCTTTGGAAAGGTGGCATAAAGTATTAGTCTTTTTATTTTTTTTTTATAATTATTTATTATTATTTTATTTTGTTTTTTTTTTGTGCCCAAGAGAATTTTGCTTTGTTCGCTTTGGGGCGGGGGTTTTTTTGTTATACTACGTTAAGAGTTCTAATGGACAATAAGCCGTCTTACATCTGAGGCAACCTCGAGCGCGCGGATACTGTGCGTAAAATTCCTTTAAGGCGCAAATTACCATGGTTAACGTGGCGCAGAAGCACTAAGCGGGCCATCTGCGCAACCCTTCCTTGTATGGTTGGAGCTTGACGATGAAAAAGCTTAAAGAGTTATGCTCACTCTGTGTCAGACCTCCGTGTTAAAGCTTGCTTTTTGTTGACGATATTTCTGATAGAAAGGCTTGTTTCTGCCCGTAAAGGTGAAAATTGAGACTCCGGATTCTATAACCACGCATAAAATTTGCCTGGCCGCTTCAGGCCGCTCGAGTTGGCCCCTGATGGCTTGAAAATCAGTTTTCGAAAATTCAACTTTTTAAGATATCACTTCATAGGAAATTTCATGGCGCATCTTTTTTCTCTCGACAAAAAAGTTGTATCTTTCACTGTTTCTGTAAAAAATCAAAAAAACTTAATTTTTCAGACAAGAAAATTTACTAAATATAATACTTTTCAAAAAACTTCATTTTATCCTAAAAAACATTTCTTTCGCTTCAAGTTTGGTCTTACTCAAAATTCCCTCGATAAACGAAGCGTTTGAAAATTGTCTAACATTATTTTGATACTGCTTGCAAAAAAA
>NC_046661.1:99322721-99367893 GCF_010883055.1 Belonocnema kinseyi
TTCGAAAACTGATTTTCAAGCCATCAGGGGCCAACTCGAGCGGCCTGAAGCGGCCAGGCAAATTTTATGCGTGGTTATAGAATCCGGAGTCTCAATTGTACGGCTGAGTTCGAGGCATTCTAATTGTTTTTGGCGGGCGGAACTAATTGTTGTAGGGCTGAGTCCGATATTTGATTTAACCGAGGAAGAGACCTGAAGTTGTAGTCTGGCAGTCCAGACAGGACTTATTTTTTTGTTGGTGATACGGTAGTTTGTCTTAAGAGGTAAGATTGCTTTGTTCCAAATATTTTGTAAGACTCGAATTTAATTGTTTTGGAGTTTTTTTCGTGAAATAAATATAATCACTGTTCCAAGAGGGTTAGTTAAGCAGGATTTAGAGTGGCCGAGAATTTGTTTTGTTCTGTTGTAAGGCTGAAATATAATATAATTAATTGAGTATATTAATATATTTTGTGATCATTTATGCCGACTCGGGCGGCCAAAATTCCATTCCTTTTTCGTGCTTAAGATTTTCAGGTAATCACCCACGCCACTCTACTGTTTAAATTCTTTGCTTTCTTGATAGCTAAGCCGGTCATCCCTAGGACTCACATAATTTACTTAAGCTAATTCATTCTTCGTGGAGGCGGTATTTTATCAATACCTGGCGCGAAAGATTTATTCTTCGAAAGTCTCCATCGGAGTTTAAATTGTGCTTTCTTTGTTGAAGTAGGGAAGTTCAGTTACAACATAGCGAATATTCTCTCAAGGCCACTTGGGTATGAAAAAATAGTCGTTATAAGTGGCGTCCAACCGTCTTATGGGCAAAAATAAAGTTTCGGAGGGAATTTTCTCTCAAGGTGATTTTATTGGATAAATGTGCATGAATTGTTTTAAAATGTTTGGTGCTTGATTTGATTTTTTGAATTGATTTTAAACTGTTTATTTTACACTTTGTTATTTATATGATCAATTTTATATGTTTTTATACAATGTGTTTATATTTTATATAATAATAGTAGGAGGATTTTTTTGACAATAACCTGAATTGTTTTAATTCCTATAAAAAATGTGCATATTATTTTTATTGTGGGGAATGAATTTTCGCGGTTGTGGTGTGGTTTGAGAGCGTCCTACGGTAAACTTCCGTAAGAGTGATTTTTCCGTGACGCGGAATTCAGTAAGCTGGCCCTGTCGAACAGCGGGAAGGAAGGCCGAGAAGTTTGTGGAAATTTGTGTGTGCTCGGAGTTTTTCGTTGTCGGCAGCTCGGCTACCCAACACATAGTCATATGGTAGATGAACAATACCAAGGAGGGGTAGGTCAATCGTATCGTCGTGGGGGGAAAAGCCTATCACAGCTAGCAAGACAATGGAATGTTACTTTCACAGGTCAGGGTGAAACAAGCGTCATAACTTTTCTGGATAGAGTTGAAGAGAGTAGGGCCGTTGATTCGCTAAATCAGGAGAAAGTTTTATTGGCTATGCCCTTCCTCCTTGACGGGATTGCACTAGTCTGGTTTAGACATAACCGTCATCTTTGGAGATCCTGGTCGCAATTTAAATACGATTTTTGTACAAGATTCGGCGATATTAATTATCAAAAACGTTTAGAAGAGCAAATAATTACCCGTAGGCAGGGCCCAGGGAAATCTAGTGTTCACTACCTTACTTGGAAGATGGGCCTTCACCGTCTATATCCTTGTCTCATTCCCCTCGAAGAACAATTAGACAGGGCTTACCTTAATATACGATACCAAATTAGGTGCGCGATTAGGTGCCGCGATTTCAACTCGTATAACGAGTTAGCGGCCTTAGCACCAAATTATTAACGTTCTGCAGCTAGAGAAGATGAGGACATGTTACCGCCGAGACCAGAGGAGTCGTTTCTTCCGGAATATGCGTACCGGCCAAATACGAGCAAAACCGTTAGGCCTAACGATAAGAAACGAAATGAAATTCCGGTAGCGGCTATTGCTATAAATGAACCAGAAACTGACTGCCATCGAGGATCTGAGAAGGCAAATGAAATCCTTAGAATCTATAGTAAGAAACGATAGGGATAAGATGGATAGCACGAGTGTTAGTCAACTATCAAGCATCATCGCAGAATTGATGAACCAGATTAAAAATCTTGAAACAATGAGTCAAAATAATGCGGAGTCAGGAAATCCAAAAATAGCACCGACGCAAACCGATAGGAATAAATGGGAGGGTAGCAATAGTTGCACTAGGCTTGAGCGGATTAGCAAAAATATCAAATGCTATAACTGCTTGAAAGTGGGTCACGTATTTCAGACTTGTAAAGAAAAGAAACGCTTGTTCTGCTATGGTTGTGGAGCAAAAGGGGTTTTGAAGAAGGAGTGCATAAAATGCAAAGCTAAGGGAAACGAGATGGGGAGGAAAATTCAAGACCCCTAGTTCCTCCCGAGTCAAATAAGGGCAAATTTATAACAAGTATAGAAACTCACTCTGCTTCTGCATCAATAATTAGTTCAATAGCTCTGTCTTTCTCTAAAACGTTAAATAATGTGGTTTTTCAGGGTGGGAATTTCATTCTGAAGAGTGAAGTTTCAAGGCTGGTCCGCGTTCTCGGGATGAATACGAGGGCGGAAGAACCGGTGGAAATTATTAGGCTAGATGATTTGCCAGATTCTAAGCAAAGCCGCTCTTAATCATCCCCAGTGGTCTTTCGGGAGAGGGAGCAGCTGTTGCCAACTATAGTAGGGACATAGATTCCTTAGACAATACAGAAGAGGAGGCGGCCCGGGACGGAACCTCGGCAATTGATGCGTCTGTTCAAGAAATTCCGTTGTGCGGCGAGATTGAATTAGAGGATAAAGCTACCCGTGTGTTTGAAAAAATCAGGATTGGGTCGGAAGAAATCACAGCGCTAATTGATGGCGGGTCATCATGTTCGTTTTTTAAACAGGATTTGGGTAAAAGGCTAATGGCTCAAGTAAGGCGTGAGATGATTGACCCAAAAGCAAAAATCATGCGTGTAGCTAATGGCACGACGTCAATTGTGTTAGGTCGCGTGTTCCTTCCAGTGGAGCTGGACGGGGTTACCCAAGAAATTGTTTTTCGGATAGCAACTGAGGTTACACCTGTTTGCATTTTGTAGTGGGATTTCATGCGAAAAATCGGTCTCAACCAAAATGACTTTAGGGATTCGTGGTACCTGGCAAAGTATCCAGGTAAGGACCAGATTGCTTATTATGCTAACGGGGACATTGAGACAATGAATGCTTGTGAAATCGCAGAACACGAAACGTGTTGCGGCATAGTCGAGTTGCCGGTTGCCGAAGAAGCGCTTCTCAAAGAGTTTTTAGGTGGGGCAATACCCTTAGAAGCACTAAAAATTGGAAGAACTACACTCGTTAAACATAAAATCGATGTCCAGGGACATCCGCCGGTGAAACCGAGACACTATCGAGTGTCACCTGTGGTATGGAAGGTCCCGTTAGAGGACGATAATTGCTCAATAACGGCTTTCTCAGTGCCAGGAAGGGGCCTGTTTCAATACAAAAGAATGCCATTTGACTTACCTGGCGCGTCAGAAACCTTTCAGCGATTAATTGATGAATTAATCGCTCCAGACATGCGTCCTCATTGCTCTGCGCATCTGGATGATATCATCATAATATCGGAAACTTTTGATGAGCACACGTACTGGCTGAAGAAGGTCCTGGACAATATTTATAGCGCTGCGTTAACTGTCAGCCCCGAGAAAAGCGTTTTTTGTAGGTCTGAAGTTCGTTATCTTGGGCATCGCGTTAATGAGCGAGGTTTAAAACCTGATGCTGAGCGTGTTGCTCCCGTACTGAATTACCTAGCTCCTCGCAATATTGAGCAACTACGAAGATTTCTGGGCATGGGTAGTTGGTACCGGCGATTTATTCAGGGGTTTGCCACTCTTACCGAACCCTTGACTAGACTTTTCAGAACAGATCACGGCTGGCAGTGGGCTGACGAGCAGGGGGCAGCGTTTGAGGCGATCAAGCAGGCACTAACTACAGCCCCAGTTCTAGCATGTCCAGATTTTGAGGTTCCGTTCGTTCTGCAAGCTGACGCAAGTAGTTACGGCCTTGGTGCGGTTCTCACGCAGGTTATTAAAGGGGAAGAACGCGTAATAGCTTTTGCAAGTCGTACGCTGTCAGACGCAGAACGCAAATACTCAACAACCGAGCAAGAGAGCCTCGCAGTTATTTGGTCAATTAGAAAATATTGACATTATTTAGAAGGGTTTGTAAAGATTATTCATGCGAAAAAAATAAAAAAAGGACTATCATTAGCGTGAATTTGGTAGAAATATGCGGTCTAAATGCAAAGAGGTTCTTTCTTCCCTCCAGATTAAAATTATTACTGTAAGTATTAACCGATTTACATGAATCTTTTTCTCAATTTTATTGTCATTATACAAATTAGTTCATTCTGCTAATTGAAATTGAACTAATCAATGATTTCATAATGTCAGTTTTTTTAATGGACAAGAAATTTCAGAGAAATACGCGGGTTTTTTCCTTGTGGATAATTCGACTCCCTTCGGGGAGTCTGCCGACTAGAGTTTAACAAGTGTGAACAGGCTCGCTGTGGAAATGGATGTACAGCTATCGTTGATCGTCACTGCAATTCAAGTGCTATTGTTTTAATGTTTTTCTATTAATTCACCAAATTTCAACAATTTATCAGAAAATCGGGTCTGCTTGCTGCCTAAGTGAATAATTGGGTTTTGCAAGGTTTTTTTGCTAATTATGATTTTTTGTAAGTTTTATACTACAAATTCTTTTCATTATATAAAATACTTTCTATTGATTGGTATATGCTTAATTAAAATTTTCAAACAATTTATTGTTGTTTTTGTCAATTCTTCTTAGAATTTATTTACAAAACCGTAGTTTTTCCCAAATTATCTACTTCTATTTCTTTTTTTTCAGAGCAAGTAAATATTTAATTAAATTTAACAGAAACAAATATTCAAATCATTCGTTATTATTTATAAAAATCGACTCTAAGAGAAATTCTAGAAAGTTTAGTTATTTCATTAAAAATGTATTTTTTCTATTTTTAAATAAGAGTATGGTTATAATTATTAAAGTGAACACCAATCATAGTTTAAGCAATTAATTAGGTACAATTTTTAATAAAATGCTCTGTAAATAATGATAGAAAGTTGCAGTTTCTTCAAAAATATTTAACTTTTTATCCACTTTTTGTTTATAGTGAGTTAATAATTAATGCAAGTTAACGTGTATTATTGTTTAGATAATATATTTAGTTACTAGAATTTTTTTAATTTTTCTGAAATGTTCACATTTTTCCATTTTTACTTAAACTGAGGTCAATTATTGATGTATAATTGATCATAAATAATTTTCCAAACAATTGTTTTATGGGTTTATGGGTACCTGTTCTTATAGTTCTGCTGATAATCATTCAAATAATTCCTTTAACAATTTCTGTCTTTTTCATGGATTTATTTTTCTGAAATAGAACCAGATATTTGAAATATTTTTCAAATTTGGTTAATGGAACATATTGGATATAACTTTTCTTTAATGAATAGTTACTAATGGAATTTCTGTTATTTTTAGAACATAAGTCAAAAATTGAAAATACTTCCTTAATAGAAAAATGGAATACAATTAAAAAATCATTTTTGTTGATGTTCATTTATTTCTTCGTAACTATACAGAGTCAAAGAAGAGCTAAAAATGTCAAAAAATTGCAAATTTCAAGCATATTATTCTAAGAAAAGATATCGATAAGCATAATAATAAATTGTTTGAACCATTATGTTTGGTAACTTGCATTAATTAATTAAGGACTGGCCGCAATGTTAAAAATTTCATAAAAAACCGAGACTGTCCTTAGACAAAAATATTATTATTAAGAATAATGTTTCTGAAAAGATGCTTATTGACTTGCAATACTTATTAACTAACTTTTATTATAAAGTGGACAAGAAGTTGACAATTTTAAAAAATAGTGCAACTTTATAGCATTTAATTTAACAACAACAAATTTATAAAATATTAAAATTATCTACTAAAAAGATTAATTTTGAACCTTGTTTAACAAAAAAAAGAATAAATTATTTTTCTACGAAAATAGACCAGTTTTCAACAAAAGACATAAAAAAGAGAGGTCTTTCTAACGGGTAGAAGTTAACGAATCATTTATTCAGACATAAGGTATTTCCGTTCAGTTGAACTAATTAGTATTCTATCAAATATTCAGTATTAAATTTTATTCGCTATTTTATTCGGCCTTATCAATTCTTTCACTATATGTAAGATGTTTTCCAAGTGCCAGGCTCATTTTTGTGAGATATTTGTATTAAATCAATCTGTTTACTTGGCACATTTGACTGTCTGATAGATTTTTGTGTGACTTCATGTTTTTTCTTAATTTTGAAGTAAACTGCGTTTAAATATTTGAATTCTTTATTGAATTTCGATCAATCATATGAAGAATTATTCAGGCGTAAATAATTTCAGGCCTCGGCAGAGATAAAGTTAAATCAACAAAAAACTGTTTTAATCTTATCGTTACTCAAACTGTAAGCATATTTTGATGGATAAAGCAGCATATTTAAAAGTTTTACAATATAATGTTATTGTATACTTTGTATGCAAATAACATTTATATAGATATGTGAATCTTTTAGGATAAATTTTTTTGGCGAATAATTATACCTTTGCAAAATACAATATTAAAAAACACAAATCGGAAAAATATTACCAACTTTAAAGAAAACAGTCATATCAATGTTTTTGAAGTCACTAATTTTAAATTGGATTTCATAATTTTCAAATTCACAATAGCAGGTCAAATATAGTAGAATGAAAATCTGAAAAATGTTTGAAAGTGTACAAAATTGGTCATATCTACCGTGTTGAGGTTACTGATTCCATATCTAAGAATTTCGTATTCAAAGTGGTCGAACCTATATATACTCGTAGTGAAACATAGTTGGGAAAAAATATTCTTTTCATATTTCAAATCAGCGATCTTAATAATTTATATATAATTGATTCTGTCAAATTTTCTAATAGATTTTCAATTCGTATTTAATCGCACATTTTCGATTTTGAAATTCTGGTGCCCCTGATTTGAAATAGAGCGACTTCGAAAACTTCAATACGGACATTTTTTTAAAGTTCCTAAGAATTTTTTACACAGATTTAGAAAATTTCTACGGAATTTACGTCATACTATTTCCTTAAAGAATTTTTATTAGAAATTTTGGTACAAAAAATACGTAATTTGAATAATTCTAAGACTTCAAAACCTAAATTATTTAAACTTATAATTATATAAAAAATCAACACTAATAATATAAATGGTTGATTATCAATGAATAACAAGTAGTATGTACTGATATTTATTATTAAGGTTATAAGTAATAAATTGTTATTACTTTTAGGTGTCATCTAACCCGAATATATATAATTTAACGTTAATTATATTAGATGCGAAATAATTATTTGAAAAATATATAAAAATATGCAATATTAGTGTATGAAAAGGATTAAAGTTTTTATTCGGAGAAAAAAAAATCAACGTCAATATTTGGTCCAACCAATCCTGATTCGTGATGCAATATCGTAGAGTTGTGCATCAATGGAATGGGGTCCACTTTACACTATCAATTCTCATCTCATTATTATCCTTGGTAAACACCGGATATTACTAAAACGCACTACTGAACAAATTTCTGTTATTGTAAAGACAATGAAAGGGAAATACATTTGCATAAATGTTTACAAATCACACTTTAAGTAATATTAACATAAAACACCCACTGGATAATCCTTTATAGTTTTGCAATTTGCAAAAGAGCTTTTTAAATCATTTTAAGGAGTATAAATAAATTTCTCTATTTGATCTTAGAATACAGTTATAAGGTCGCAATTTTTTCTGAATTCTTTAATTTATTTTGAATCTTGCGCTTAAAACTAAGAAATAGTAAATGAGACTTAAAGGTAATAATTGCTTAAATCACTTGTTACTATTTGTGATAGTATTTTCTTATGATAATAGTAGAAAGTTGCCATTTTTTTTAAATTTTGTTCTTCACTTTGGTTTTATAGTTATAAACAAACGATAAATAAGCATCTAAGGGAATCAATTTAAAACAATCTCATCCTTTTTTGTGAATATACTTTTGTGGAATATAACAGATGTTTTAAATATTCGTCAAATTTTCTGTATAGATAATATTAAATAGAAATTTTCTTTGAAGTAGTTAATCAGGACTTGTTTGTTGAAATTAATAATCATAATAATATTTATTGTTTGTTTCTAACTAAAAAGTTAAAGAAAAGCTAAAGATAGCACATGCACCCCTAATAAATAGTTTAAACCATTATGTTAATTATTTTGCTTTAATTGTCATCTCGCTAAATAAAAGGAGACAAAAAGTTATCAATTTTAGAAAAAAAAACGCAGTTATCTAGCATTATTTTAGAGGAAGTTAGTTGAAAGCATTAATCAGTTAACTGAAAAATTATATTTATTAAAGATTGATTCCAAAATAGAGTGTTTTTTAGCCCAAAAAATTAAAAATAGAAAATATCATTAATTATAAAAATCTATTTTTTAATTTTTTTGGGGTCTTCTTAATCTCTAAATAGGGGACATTTTTTAAATATATATTTGAAAAATAATGTCTATATTGATCCATTATAGTTATAAGATTATGAAAAGTTCTGATTTTTTAAACTTTGCTGAAACAATTAGAAGTCAATGTTTTTACATTGGAGACAGGCTACGTCATGTTTACAATTTCACAATCTGTGTTTTTCACAATCATTGTTTCAATAGAGTTTAAAACATTACACCATCGAGGAGTTTTATTAACATATTCTATTGTTCACATTTTCCATGTTTATAACTTTTTTGAAATATTATAGTAGCTCACTTACTAGAAATTGTAACTATTTACTAATCTTTATACAGGCTTCAATGCCAGAATGCTCTAAAAACAGAAAAACTAAGCTTTTTTTCACGAAAATAGGATAAATTCTTTCAAATAAAATTAATGCAGGTACTAATAATAAACTCAAATTCTTAAAATTTGTAATATTCAATTAAAAGCATTAATTTTTATCGAATATATGTTTTTGGAACAAAATAGTTGATTTTTTAAACAAAAAGATGAATTCTGAACCAAGAATTCTCAACCAAAAATGGAGAGAAAGAAAGTTTTCTAACCATTATTTGAAAAATAATTAAATTCATTCAAAAAGATGACTTTTCACCAAAGCAGTTTATTTTTCAACAAAAAAGTTGATTTTCCAAGCAATTTATTAAATTTTAATGCCAGAGAGACCAATTTTTTACATAAAAGTTTAGTTTTAAATCTAGAAATATCAACTTTCATTAAAAAATTTATTGTAAACCAAATAGTTGAATTTTTCAGTAAAATAATTTAATCTTCCACACAACAGGACAAATATTGAATGAAATAGTTATATTTTCAACCAAAAACGATGAAGTATAAAAAAATGTAAAGGTCGATATTTTAAACAAAAAATATTTGTTAGTCAAGAAAAAACTTTAACTCGATTTTCTAACCAATTGTTAAATTTTTAAGCGAAGAAATTGAATTTTTGACAGGAGTTGAGTTATCAAACAATGATCTTTAACAAAATAGGTACTTTTTTACCCAAAAAAAATTTTTTTAGTCTAAATATAATAAAAATGTTTTGGTTTAACCAGAATTATTAAAAAAAATGTAATCAAAAAGAATTATTGCAACATGAAAGTTAGTTGTTGACCGAATAGTCTAAATTTCGACAAATATAATTGAATCATCAATATAAAACGTCGAATTTTAAAAAAAATAGTTTTTTTTCAACCAAAAAAGATGAAGTCTCAAAGAAAAATGTAATATATGTTTGAAAATAAATTCTCAACAAAATTTAAACATGTTTAACTAAAACTGATTCATATTCATCTAGAGGCTTGCATTTCTTTTATTAAATTTCTAGCAAGCGATATAAATTTTATATCAAAAAGGCTAATTTTCTATAAGTCACCTGAGTTTTCAACCCAAAAATCTGAATTTTCATCAGAAAAGTCAATTTACAGCCAAATAGTCAAATTTTCAACAAAAAAGTTACATTTTCAACAATAATTATAGATACTGCTTTTGCAGATAAAACGAGATAGCAACTAGAATTAATAATCCAATGATTTGATAAATATTGCAAAGATTTCACAACAGTTTGATTCATTTCAAAGGTTCTAAAATATTTCAGAAATTTTCACAAAGATATAAATTAATTTGAAAACAATTTCAAAGATTTCACACAAATTTTTCTGAAAATCATTTAACAACAAAAATTTTAAAGATTACAAAAAATATTAAAAAGATTTAGCTAATATCAAAAGATGTCACAAAGATTTCAAAGACTGTATTTTATACTTCGGAAATCGAAAACAATATGCAAAAAGTGGAATCTGAGGACTCCATGTTAGCAAAGTGATTTTTTTAATGTTCATCTTTATAATTTTTTATTTTCCTAAATAATAATCTTTTTGTATGTCTGTTTTTTGAAAATATTCTTTGAACTAGCATTAAAAAGGTTTTGAAAATTTGAAAGTTTTCAGTTTATTCTTTAGTATTTAATTTCGTGTATATGCTACTTTCTAAAAATTAAATAATTTACGATTAAAACTTTACAAATAATAAATAATCATTGTGAAGTGAAATAAGCTATTTTTGTGATAAAAATTTAATAAAAATGACGAATTTGATTTTAAACAGAAAGGAAAATTTTGAATACGTTTAAAATCTTTTAAATTTTTTAATATTTCCCCCAAGCACCTGCACCTAAGTTTTTAATTCTTCATCAAATGTTTCAATTTTTCATGAAAGAAGTTACAGTTTAGGAAAAAAATGTGATGGATAAATAAACATATTTTTAAAGTTATTTGAAATCGATTCATTGAATATACCTGATAATTATCAAGTGTCACTCAATAGAATATTGATCTCGCATTGTCTAAAAATTTTTTATGTTTATCAACCAACAATGTATATCATCGGTAGAATACAAGATTATTTGTGTGTTTTCGCATTTAAGAGATTTAATAAGGATTGAATAAAAATTAAATATGAAACGAGTCTCTTTTAAATGCATTTAAAGTTTAATGAATAGTTTGCAACAACGCAATATTTCGCACAATTGACCCCTTATGTCAAAAAACATTCTTATTAACTGAGATTTAGATTGCATAAAAATTTTTACTTCTGTACACAACCCAGGTTGTTTACTAAATGCTCCAAAAATGCATTGGAAAATGTCTAATTCTGATGCATTTAAGAATATGTTTAATATTCTATTACTAATTATAAATTTTAATATTTCAATTTTTATATCAATCAACACTCTGAGAATCCTTTTTGGAATAAATGAAAATTCTTTAGTATCTTTCTTAGTAAGAATTAAAATTTATATAATAACATTTATTCCAATAATTTTATTTTTAAATAAAAATTCTTTATTCATGAAGCTTAACACGTCTTTCCTATTAGCAAAAAATAGGATTCCATAAATTTTATTCATAGTATTCAATGTTTCAGATATATTTTATAATGTATTTTTTTAATTACATGAAAATAAAAATCTGCAATCCTTTCTTCAGACATCTCGTGTTGTTATCCTAAAAATAGTATTACTAATTATAAGTTATTTTGAATTAATAAAAAAAATATCCTACCAGTTTTCTTTTCGATTTTCACGTATTTCGCGTCTTTAGGCGCAATATTGCAATCTTTCATATTTGTATATTAATTTCGAAAAATAAATTAAAAACGAAAAGCTCTGTCAAAAAATAGATCAAACAAATGTTGTACAAATTTTCAAACCAAAACTCAAACTCAAAAAAATTATTTGGCATATTTTATGTCGGTTGGCTTAAAATTTTAAATTTCCGATTTTTTCCTTAGTATTTTGGAAAAAGTAAAACTAAAATAGCATGTCTAATGCAAAAAATGCTTTAAAAAATAAAGGTCTTTCAAGAAGCTACAATTCTTGAATAAATTTTTTTTTACTTATCTAATGTTGTTTGGCTTTAAATTAGAATTGTCGATTTATTCAGATTTGAAACATGAAACAAAAACAAACTAAGCCTATAGAAAAATGATTGAAAAATTTGTTAAATATCTCGAAGAGCTGTTTTTTTTCTTCCAAACCTTTTTCACGTATCTTCCGTCGCTTGGTTTAAAAATGAAATATTCAATTTTTGGACAGAATTTTTTATGGTTAAAACAAAAAAAAATTGTCAAAGAATGCTGGTTGACAAACTCGTTCTTTATTTTAGGACCTAAAAAAGTGTGATAAAGCTCGATTTGATCGGTTCAGTATTTCGGGAGTTATCGTGTTTACGGAGAGACGGATGGACGGACGGACAGACGCCATTGCTGAAACTTTATTTTCGGCTTCAGGGGGTCTCAGAACTTGCAGATTCGTTAAAAAACGTTAGTGTTAACATTCAGACAATTCTAATACTTTCTCAATTGTAAATGATGAGAATGTAAAGAAGATCAATTTTCAATAAATAATTGATAATAAATTTGTAGTTCTCTTTGGATGATCAACTTTTGTCCTTAAATTTTTCCGTAGCCTGTGTCGTTTTTCCAAACATTTATTGTTCCTTTTTTAAATTTTATTTGATTAGAATTGAAGCCAAAAAAGCGATTCATGCAAAAATAATGAATAACAAATTTGTAGCTCTTTTTCGATTAGGCCACTTGGGTCGATTTATTTTTTCCGTAGCGTGTCTCGTTCGACTATAACAATGTTATTCATTACGATTAAAATAAAAACCACGCAACATATTAAACAATTGATTAAATCAAATTTGTGTTTCTTTTTTTGAGTGAACAACTTTTGTCTAACAATTTTTTTTCTCGTACTTTTTGATGTTTTGACACCAGTTTTTAATGTTATTTCTTATGATTAACACCAAAAGTATGCATTCTAATATAAAATGATTTATAAGCAGTTTTTAGTTGTTTTTTATGTTCACAATTCTTCTTTTTTCAAGCAGCTTGAGTCGTTTCTTCAAAAACTTACACATACTTTTAATGTTATTTTGCACGATTGAAATAGAAGCTACGCATCCTATTACAAATTATTGATCACAAAGTTGAAGTTTTTTAATGGTTGGACAACTTTTCTTTACTTACTTTTTTTGCAGCTTATCTAGTTCGTAGAAAAATTAAATTTATTATTTATATTGTAATTTTTAACAAAAGACAAATATGCTTCTTATTCTCATATTGCCTGCTTATTTTTTTTTTGTATTCTGCACATTTTGTCAAAAAAATAAAATTTTTGTTTTCTCATTACTTTTCAGGCGATCAAACTGTGATTTATCGATTTTTTTAAATCATAAATTTCTTACGATAATATTGTAGGGATTTCAAAAATCTACGTTTTTCATTTCTTAAATTTTTTAATCCTGCGTTGTTTGGCTCAAAATTCTAATTTTCGATTGATTTTTTAAATTTTGTAAAAGCTATAACTTTAATCATTCTTTATCGATCGAGAATTGTCATTAGGATAAACTTTTTATCTTTCTCAGTATTATAAACAGCGACATATAAAATTTTCAAATCCTGTAAAAATGGTCTTCAAAATTTAAAAAAAATTCTAATTTTTTTAATTTCTATCCAGAAAGGGTTGATCAGCGAACTTTTTCTTTCCATTAGTGCTTCAAAGAATTGTACTGTAGTTCGATTTCATCCGTTTATTTTTACGAGAGTTATCGTCTTTACGGATGGGCAGACGGACAGACATAAGGCAGATAGATTCCATCACCAAAACTCAATTTCTACCTTCTGGGGGTTTTAGAACGTGGAGATCTATTGAAAAACTAAAGCGTGAAATTTCTGACAATTATAATACTTTCTTAATCATAAATGATGAGAATGTAAAAAGAACTTTTTAAGCTCCTTTTTAAATTTGTACCATACATTAGAAATTTAAAATAGCGCTTACTTTGGTTTTCAGCATCTGCGTATGCACAGCAGGTTTTACGTAAATAATGAGCCTTCAAAATAAAGTAAGCGCCATAAAACACAATTTATTCAGCTGCGCGAGTAATCACTTTATGTATAAAGTTTTAAGTAGAAGAATAAAAATAGAATACAAAACAGTTTATTTTACTTCTTCTCCATGAATTAAGTAATAATAATTTAATGTACATGAATGAAATAAAGTTGTTATTGATAGTAAAATAAACGGCTTTATTCAATTTTATATTAAATAAACGATAAAGAAAATTCAATTGATTTAATTTCCGCACTTATTTATTATTGGATTTAATGTTAAAGTCTAAAAACTGTTCGAAGAAATGTTTACATATGTTAATAATTAACCTTTAAAAACATTCCGCATTTCACTTACATTTTTTATAACAAGTGTATTATGTTTTGAAGTCTCATTACAGTTTCAGAATTCACTTAATGGTTATTGAATGTCAGAATACTTTTATTTAAAAAGCTAATGTTTGAAATATTACTATTATAGGAGATGATAAAAATCGAGCTATGAGTTAACTTTTAAAATGAAAATATTTGTCTGCAAACGTCCGATAGTGTCCGATAGTGATGCTAGATAGTTGCGACTATGTTGAAAATTTTTACATTGCTTTCATTTTTTAGTTCTTAACAAATAATTAATGCACAACAAATAGAATCATTTTTGTAAATCTCTTTTTTGTGAATATACTTTTCTGAAATAAAACAGATATTTGACATAATCTTCAAATTTTAGATATCAATCATATTGAATATAAATCGTTTTGGTAGTATTTGCTGAGAGCTTTTTTATTTTCGTATTATTACACCATTGAGCCATTTCCCTTTCGGGGTGGGTATGACTTACTCGTTGGGGAATAAAGTAATGTGAGGAAGGGATATAAAATTTTTAGATCCATCCAGAATTGTCGTGTTATTTATTCAAATAACACGTTCGTTCCGCAACACTGCTCCAACCCAGGTTGCTAAATTGTTTAAATTATTAGGGGTGAATGTGAAGATAAGAAGATTCTAGTTTATCCTTTATATTTTTTTACGTATTCTTTCATTTGTTAGGGTTTGTTTACTTGTCCTGTCAAACAACATACAGGTACTATAAAATTTACCTGCACACAATATTAAAGTTTATAAAATAATGTCACTTATTTTTGACAATTTTAAAACAATTCAACTCTTTAAAACATTTATTTTTTAAATCCTAATGGGTCATGTATTTCTGAGGATTCAATCAAAATTTAGAATTCAAAGTACGATAGGTTATTATATTTCAATTGGAGTGACAGAAGAACATGTCACAAAAAGGACACTTTATTTAATCAAGTTAACACAAGCGATGAGGCAAATTTCAACTGTCCATGTTTAAACTTTTTTTGTTCGTTATTAATACATTTATCATATGGATATATCTGAAAACCAAAGAATTCAGACAATAATAGGGTTTTTATCAATATTGCCTGTGAAAAGAATTAAATAATATATGCAATTATTGGAATTTGATGAAAAAGGTTCATGTAAGATTCATGTCGTTTAAATCAATGTTACGTTCAAATAATATCGAGAGTTCAGTAATTTAATTTAATTATTTACATTCTTTTTTATTAGACTGACAGCTTCTCTTTCTCTTTTTATATCTATACAAATGACCTATCGAATTGTACAATTCAATTCAAATTTGTTTCGACTTGAACGCAACTTCGTCGGTTAAAAAGAACCGACCTGATTCGAAAAATACACAGTTATACCAAACAATCAGAAAATATACTATATAATAATAAGAATATTTTCAAACATTAAACGGCTGCTTTATTAAATCAAATCAAATTTGATTTGAATTAAATCAAATCAAAATCTTTTAAATTTGTGCAATAATTATTTTTTTAAATATTTCATTAGGGAAAAATAATTTTTATTCACAATATTTGCTACTCTGCATGATCAGTTGAGAGGATAACAAAGGTTTCTTTTTCACAAAAAGTTACTGTTGTGTTTCCCAGATGGAGGAACTGTGCACTGTCTGACCACGTCTCGGTTTTACTACTTAATGTAAGCAAGTAGTAACGATCGTTTCATAATTAGATATTTGAAAAAAAGGAACTATTTAGTAAGCAAAGAAAGTGAAAGGAAAATTGCATATTGTATTTCCTATTGTTATTCAGACCCTAAAAATTAGAGGAACTAATATGTTTCTTAAAAATTGAATTTATTCAAACAAATAACTCTTGGTATTTTCTAATTAAAATCCAAATTTAATTTTATATTTGGAACGGGCAAATAAGCTTTGAGTGAAGGTAAAACATGTTTATTGTTGAGAAAAATGGACTATGTCAAGATTCAGCAAAAATACTTAAAACTTTATATCGCCGTAAGCAGTAGAGTTTCTTTGAGAACAGTGGTGTTACATTTTTGTTGGTTGTCGCATTAAAATAATGAAGCAGGTCAAGTGAAAGAGAAATTCTGCTAAGAATTTAAAAGGCAGAAATACGATAGAAATAAAAAATGTATGAAAAGATTGTAGAAAGAAAAATCTTCGGAGCTTCGATAAGCAAATATTAAAGGGCTTTCCAAATAATTGCTTTGCACCAGAAAAGACGGATCGATTCAACATCCAGCATGATTGAAAAAGTCTCTGGGGAATTACGTTTGTTCATTTTGGTGATTCTACCTTTATTCCTTTTTATTTATCAGGAAGATACAAATGAAAATTACGAATGAATAATACAAATGAAAAATAATTTTGTCTAGTCTTGTCGAGAAAAGCTTAAAATTTTCATCTACAATCGGTCTTCTTTTAGATTTTTTAAACAATACAATTCTCGAAAAGAAAATATCTATGCATAATATTTGGAACATGACTATTGAAAATAATATTTCCTTTCTTATTACAATTTTGCCGATTTCAAACAAAAATATAATAATTAATAAGTACGTTGGAAATGGTATTATTTCCATTTGAAAGATAAAACAAAAAATTTTAAGACGATAAGATTAGAGCCTGTAATATTTGTTGCAAAGTGATACCAGGAACAAGTAAATAGTTTTATTGGTTTCTGAACTAGGAAATAATTTGTTCAGCTGTGCATAGAAGAATTTCAATGTCCCATTTTGAAATTGATTTTTCAGAGGGCATTTAGACATTATACCTGTACACATCTTAGCTATGTGTATATTTATTCAAATTAGCCATCCGAGCAAACATCTTCAAAAAATGTTAAAATTCTCTGTTATTTTTTAGACTGAGAACTATTTCGGTTTCGATCGAATTTATTTAAATTGCGGGCACAGATGAAAATGATTGAAAGATACGCTTAGATTAATTTTGGATTGAATGTTGGATTGAGGAGCATTGAGCCCTTGGTTTCCCATTAGTTTCCGGATTAAACTCGAGAATTAAAAAACATTAAAAGGTAGTTTCGAATTACTGATTAGAATGTAAAGGCATTACGGACTGGTTTCATGGTTGAAAAAAATAATGGAAAGAATACGAATTCAATTAAATTACGAAGGATTAAAACTTTATTTTGAATTCGCCTTATTTTTCAGATAATTTAAAGGTAGTTTCGAATTAATTTAAATTGGTTTTAATATCGCAGTTGTATTACACGCTTAGGTTTCAATTAATTAAAATGTAGAATTGATTTGTTGGACGGGATTGAAAGGTATTTTTGGATTTGTGTCACAGATTAAAATAAATAGGAAAGATGTTGGGATTAAGAAAATTGAAAGGTTTCTCTTCGGTTCGGAGTCGAATTTATATGGATAGCGGGCGTAAATTAAAATAAATAAACAAGTTGTTCAGGATTGGCTTCGAATTGATTAGAATTAACCTTGGAATTTGTGGGCGAATTGATAATGACTGATACGTTTTTTCGTTTTAAGCTCGGACTCGTTTCGGGTTAATTCGGATTAGTGTTGGATTGAAAATTATTGAAATATGTTTTCGGGTTTCTTTGGATTGAGATTGGATTTTCTTTTCAATCAAGAAAAAGTAAGACGAATTTTGTTTCTGTTTAAATTTATTTAGATTGGATGCACGATACGGTAGCCCATTTTTTATATTAAACAATTTTTTAAATTAATTTTCTCATAAAAATAATTTCTGTAAAAGAAAATTTTAATTGGATAAAGTGTAGAGTTCCACAACGACCTTAAGGTAGTCGCCCTACCCAAACTAAGTTCTCTGAGGGAAAAAAACATTTAATGATTTCCAGACTTGAAATTATATTGTTGCAGTCACGTCTAATAGGAGAAAAAACATTTTGTTGGACTGTGTAATGTCTGAAACTTGAAATGTGAATTCGTATTGATTTAGGATGAAACGCTGGATTGAGGAGGATTAAAATCTTGTTTCAAATTAGTGTCCGATTCAACTCGCGGATTAAAGTAGATTGAAAGGTTGATTTGAATTGTTAGAACGAATTAAAAGAAATTAGTTTCGGATTGGCATTACAGATTATAAAAAAAGAAAAGATTCGCGGATTGTGAAGATTAAAAGATTTTTTCTGTTTAGATTCGAATTCATTTGAATAGCTCGCCTCGAATTAAAAAGGATTAAAATATGGGTTCAGATTGTTTTTGGATTTAATAGTATTAGACGTCAAATTAAGAAGGATTTAAACTTGTTTCGGATTAGTACCAGATTGAAACCTCGGATTGAATTTGACGTTGATGCAAAGTTCCAATCGAAGCCATTAAGATTGAATGCACAGAAGGCACGGGATTACATGATAGATTCGAAGTGAACATCGGATTAAGGATTGAAATTTTTTTCCAATACGTGTGGGATTGAACTCGTAAATTAAAATGGAGTGAAATGTAGTTTTAGAATAGTGGAAGATATCAAAACTAGTTTTTATTTGGTTTACTAAATGAAATAAAATAGAAAGGTTTTTAAATTGAGACGTTTTATATATTTATATTGAACGACAGATTGAGAAGGAATAAAAATTTCTTTGAGAGTGGTGTCAAATTGAAATTGGCGTGGATACACAAATTGCGTGGAATTAGGAAGATTTTTAGGTTTGGGGTTGCATTCTCAAGAATTTTATACACGGTTTTCAGAGGATTCACATGTGGTTTAAAATTGTTCTCGGAAGTATCTGAATTAAACATAATATTCATGCGCGAATTCAGAAGAATTAGGAGGATTTTGCGGCATGTCTTCGGATTCATTCAAATTGTATACGCAGATGGAAACTAATTAAAACTTTGTTTCAAATAGATTTTTGATTTTTTGGGATCAGGCATCTAATTGATAGGGATTAAGAGTTAATCGCAAATTCTTGCCTGATCAAAAGATATTTTTGGTTTTGTTTCAGATACATTCGCTTTAAGGAAACGGATTGAGAAAATGTGAAAAGTCTCTCCAGATGTGCCGCGGATTTATTAGGATTGCACGTATGGATTGAAAAGGATAAAATACTTATTTCAGACTGATTGTACTGCATCGTATTAAGATATCGGTGTGATTCGGAATAGTTGGGGTTAGTTTAGAAAATATTACTATGAGAAACTTTTGCCATAGTAGAGTTTGACATGAAACGACTTTCTGGAAAACGAATGTGACTTGAAAAATCGTCCTTGGACGGTATTGTACGTAAGTACTTGAATACGATAACTTGCATGTAGATATGCATTTTATGTGTATATATGTACACTTTGGAATATATTATTTGAAAGGGAGGCATGCTACACCCGTACAGGAAGCGGATATTCGACGGTGGAAACGCCTCGGCAAGCTATCTTGCGAGTCGATAAATCGTTTTCCGGTTCTCTCTCTGTGTACCTAAAATAGTTGCTTTCAAAATACACTCTGTTACCCTCATCCTCGATATTCATAATGCACCATGTCCCGAAACCAGATAAACTGTAGTGAATACTACGCCAGAGTCTCTGAAAAAAGTGACATTCATAAACCATACATACCTTCTGCAACTTGCTGAACCTTGTGACTCTGAACTGAATTTTTTTATTGTAATTACAAGGCTAGAGATATTAAACATTAGCCTAGTGTGCTCGATTGACCTTCTTATGCAAATCCATATGAAAATGAGCTGCTTTCAGAGAAAATCAATTCTTGTCAAAATATAAACTAGAAATTTCGTTGAAATTTAGCCTTTATTATGTTAGTATACTGCATAGAGGAGACTTGCCTAAACTGTATAATAATTAGCAATATAGATAATGTGAATTAACTATAAAACTATCTAAAAATGTTAATTGTTTCTTATAACATACAATTTGGGCTATAATGCCACTGAAAATTTTCTGAAGCATCTTTATATATAAAAATTAAAATCTAATTTTTGATGGAAAAAAATTTTATAGAAAAAAAGCTTTAATGTTTATTATGGGCTGAGAGCAATTTACACGGTGTTATATTGCCTGGGCAGCTGCAATTACACTGCAAAAAATGCCTGCTAAACCATCAACTATGTTTACTTAGTTCAAGAATAACTGTAATGAATGTAAATAATTATAAACTGCTGTTCTCAGTTTCATTAACTGAAAAATTAGTTATTTTAAATAAATTCATAGTCAATCTAACAAAAAAAAGTTGAAAAAATTCAAACAGTTATTTCAACTACTGATATTAGTTCTCTAAGGCCCAAATGTTTTTTTTTGTTAGTTCAATTAAATTGTTTAAGTATTCAACCGAATGAAGAATTTGGTTGCTACGATTAAGAAAACCGTTGAATGAACTATTTTCCTTAACTGAAGCGTGATTTGAAAAAGTACAAAAAGTTTAGCGAAATTATACAAATTTCTTTAATTAAATTTAAATAAACTTGCTAAACGTGAATTATTTATTTGTTCTGTATGGTAATCTGTATGGTAATATGGTAATATGGTAATCTATATGGTATATCTATATGGTATATCTGTATGGTAATCTGTTCTGTATGGTAACTAAATTGACATGATGATAAAGTAGTATATAGTAGTAAAGATGAGTATTCTTTTAAACTAATGTGGATCCCATATGAAATTGTGTTAATTCATTAGCATCTGTTATTATTTTAAAAAATGTACAAATATCAAAAATACAATTACAGAAATCGATATAATCCCATTAAATCAAATTATACAATTTTACAATTTTTAAGAGTTTTATTTGTCTAATACAAATTTCACTTACAAATAAAATAGAATCTTCTCAATATAAAAAATTTTTAGAAAAATTTTATAAAATTTTTCTTTTCTTTCCATAATTTTCAAGTAGAAAAAAAATTAGCCTTATTTTTATCATTTTTCTCATCTTTGATCGACTAATATTGAAAGGAAGAGAAATATAAATATAGAACATTAAAATTTTTATCTCCATTCTACATGTTTCATCTTGAGCCATCTCCGAAAAAAATCAAACTATAGGAAAAGCTACCAGCATAGAAGTCTTAGTAATTAAATTTGTATACTTTCTCCTTATTCATTTGTTTTTCAAATACTTATATCCAAAAATGATTAGTGAAACATCGCACATTTTATTTTTCATCTCAATTGTGCATGCCAAGAACTTCAATTTGAGTCATCCCCGAGGAAAATCTGACTAAAAGAAAAGCTTTCAGAAAAGGGGTCTTAATAACGACATTTTTCTTATTTTTCTTATTTCAATCTTCTTTTGTATCTACTGCTATGAAAAGGAAAACTATAACCTATCAAATATTATATTTTATATTTATATCATCCCCTAAGAAAATCGGATTTAAAGTAAAGTTTCCAGCATTGAGGGTCTAAAAACCAAATTTCTTTATTTCACTTTGTTCTTAAAAATGGATATAAAAAAGTATAACAAACCACACTTCATTGTCTATCTCAATTCTAAATACCAAGAGCTTCAATTTGAGCCACTCCCGTAAACACGCGGACTGAAAAAAAAGCTTTTAGCACAGGGATCGAAATGACTAAATTTTCATATTTCCTCTTTATTTACTAATTTCATATTAAATAATGCCCAAAAAAGAGTATTTATATATCGCACATTGAATTTTTTACTTTAATTCTACATATCAAGATGAACACTAAAATAAAAAAACCAAAGCTATACAAGATCTTTAAATTAAGGCATCCCTTAAAAAAGCGGTCTAAAAGAAAAGTTTCCAGCATAGAGATCTAAATTACTCAATTTTGTTAATTTATTTGTGGTTGTTGTTGTAAATACTAGTATAAAAAGAAAGAGAACTGTGACCTTTTAAATCTCTGATAACAAAAACCAACAACTATGACACAGAAAATTTTATTTGTTTCTTATTGGGCAATCTTCAGTTCAAAAAATTTATGTCTGTAGTATAAATATAAATTGTACATCAGAAAATGGTTTATTTTCACTATCTCACCATTTAAGTCTATAAAAAAGTGCTGAAATATAGACTGTGTATTTATTTGCTTTAGAAAAATTGAATAGAGGTATTAGTTTTTCCTTATCTCGCATTCTAAAGTAATTTTTAGGTAATTTAGGAATAAAGTTTTTCAAGAATTTCATGAAAAACAGATTTTTTTAGAGTTTCGAAAAATGAAAACAATTATAATCAACCGGAGTCGAAATATAGGTTCATTTTACATTCTCCATGGTGCTGAATGAATTCCTTTTTAGATCTTCTTGATACTGGTCTTCCTTGTTTGATTCTCTCAAGTCTTATCTAGTACAATTTTAGTCCTTTTGCATTATTTTTCCAGTTCTCATTTACACGTCTTATAATCTCTACAAAATTTTAGGTTCGATTTTAATACTTTATAAACTCTGAAATAATTTAAAATCCTATTTGGAAGTTTCAAATGTAAAATTATTGAAAATAATATTAAAAATTCATTAAAATGTACTGAATATTATAGTTTGAGAATATATTATTTGATTTTTTTTATAGACAGAAAATACAAAATACACTGCATTATTTATATTTATATCAATGCAAACATGCAATCGAAAAAAGTTGTTTGAACGAAGTTCTAATAACAATAAAAACTTTTTATTGGGAGTCAAAAATACACCCCTAAAATTTCATTAAAAAATTCCTTCTGTCTCTGCATCGTAGACATAGCTAAAAATCTCAAAATGAAGTTCTTCAAAGTTCAACAACATTTTTTTTAGATTTAAATTATCAATCAAAATAGTTCAAATCAAGTCGATTTATACATGTATAGCGATAATTCCGTTAACATATTTCTACCCTCCCTGATTGACTTTAAAGATTCAAAAATTTGAAAAAGATCTACTATTTGGCTGTTTTCTGAAGAGTTAATGTAAATTTCTCGACTATTTCACCATATAATGTGCGATATACATTAATGAGATTGTATTTCCAACATGTTTTAATAATAATATATAAGGAATGTTGACATTAAAATAATTTGATTGACTTTGAATTACAGGAAAGTATTTAAAAGTGATATATTGCTATTTATTTTACATTAAAATTAATTTTCTTTATATAAATTATCAGAAAAAAATAGTTCGAAGCTACCGTATTAGTACATACAAAGCCAAAAATTAATTATTTAATAAATAATTAATGTTTTCGCGCGCATTTAACGGATGGATTACCGTTGGCGCTCTTATTTAAAATCATTTTTTCATTTTTTTTAATAATTGTTTATAACAAATAATAATTGTAAAGTGCATAAAGAAATTATTTTAAATTTATATTTGTGATGAAAAAGGTTTTTCTTCCTTTAAATTTAAAATTTAATATTTATTTTTAAACTAATAAAATCAAATAATTATCCTAAATTTCACTTTATTAGTCTCTTTTGTGATCGAAGAATTGTTTATATCAATTAATTGTTCGTTGCAAAGATTTACTTGCATATTTCATCATTATAAATAAACGTTCCAATTTGGATGTCCAAAATGTGCCAGGTGCAGAATTAAGTGTAGAAGAACACAATTCTACTCAAATAAAAAGTTGGCTGCAGTATTGCAAGGAATCGAAAAAGGAAAAGAGAACGAATTATTTGCAGGTGAGATTAAATCAAAGAGATGAATTTTCAGCACAAAGAGACGAATTTAAAACAAAAATGAATTTTGAAGCAAAACGTAGCATTAAAAACCAAACAGATCAACTTTCGAATAAAATAGACAAGTTTTCCCGAAAACAGTTAAAAATTTAAGCAAATAGCACTTTTTTTTAGTAAAAAAGATTAATTTTTTTTTGAAAACGGTTACATTTAAAAAAAGGTTCTTTTCAAATAAGAAAGATAAACTTTCATCCAAGTAGAAGAATTTTTCAATATGAATTTTTAACAACGTAGTTAAATTTTTGATAAAAAATGATGAATGTAACCTAATAGTTAAAATTTCCAAGAATAATTAGATTTTTAATCAAATTGTAAAATTTCTAATCAAATATTTGAATTTTTAGCATACAAAGACGCATCGATCAAATGGTCAAATTTTCAAACAAAAAATATTAAAATTCAAATATTTGAATTTCCATGACTAACAGACAAACTTTTTAGAAGACGTATGAATTTTCATAAAAAAAGTTACTTTTGAATCCAAAAGGATGTCGTTTCCACCGGTAATAATCATGAATTTCAACAAAAAATAAAGTTTTCAAGCACGAAAGTAAAATGTTTGAAAAAAAAGTGAACTTTAAAATCAGAAAAGATGAATTTTTTACAAAAAACGATAATTTTCAATCAAGGAAGATGAATTTTTATCAAGTTAGTTGAAGTTCCATCCAAAAAGTTGAAGTTTTACCCAGCAAGAATAACTTTTTATCCAAAAACATGGATTTTTAAAAAAATATTTGAATTTTCTACCAAACAGTTAAATTTTCAACACACAAGATTAATTTTGTGTCTAAAAAGACGTCTATCTTGTGTCCAAAAGGGCGACTTTTTGATTTAAAAAATTTGATTTTTTGATTAAAAAAAAATGATTTTTTACCGAAAAATACGAATTTAAAAAAAAAATCAATTTTCTACCAAATAGTTTAATTTTCTACTAAACTATTGAATTTTCAAACTAAAAAGCTGAATTTCTTTTTAAAAAAACAGTAATTTTTAACATAAGATTTTATTTAGAAGAAAATAGTTGAATTTTTAACTGTAATTATGAATCCCTAATATAAAAATTATTTACTCTTACATAGTATTTCAAAGAAGAATCCGTTTTTACTACGAAAGACAAATTTTTAACAAACTATATAAATTTTCTGTCAAAAAGTTAAACTTTCAACTAAAAAAGATACATTTGTAACCAAATAATTAGATTTCTAATTTAAAAAGCTTATTTTTCAACCAAAAATAGAAAGATTAATTGTCACTTTAAGAAATTCATTTTAAAACAAACATGAAACGAATTTTTATGAAAATAGTTAAATTTTTAGCCAAAGTGATGAACCTTTAACTAAAAAAGTAAGTGTTAAAAAAGTATTTGAAGTTTTGATAGAAAATATGACTTTTTGACCTTTGCCCCAATTTCTACGAGTGCTATCGTAGTTTATGAAAAGTAACGCCATACCATTTTCTTTTAGGACTACACCAGTGATCATTTCAATTTAGGGATGAACGTGTGAATCGATTAATTTATTAAGATAAAATTAACCACAAATATAGAAATATTAATGTCTTTCAGCTCTTTTGAGATTTGAGTCCGGCATTATTTTTCATTATTAATAGTTTTTACACACTTTTATACAACTTTCTAAAGGTTAATTTAATTTGCTGGCATTTAATTTGTTAGATATTCACATTTTATGTGAATCTGACATTTGTCCAAAAAATGCTAAAGTTACCACTTTGCACTTTTTCGTCTTATTGATTTTCATACGATATATATGATTGATTATAAATTGATGACGGTATTAAAATATATACCGTGTCTAAATTCATCCAAACTATGTGAACTTATGAAATATCAATTGATTAAAATTTCTTCGTTAGGATATTAAACGTTATTTCAATTAATCTAAAATTATACATTCAGAAGCAACAAATACTTCATGGATTCCCGAGCACCAAGATATTTCGCACGATTCGAGCAAATCTCAATCCGACAGAATAACTTGGGCGGATTATTGCTGAAAGTCTCTTTAATTAATTTTTCAGTCAAACAGCATCATATATATGACTTATGGTATTAATTATATGTTAATAAAATATACTGAAATAAAATGGTTCAATTTTCATTACAGTATCAGAACTTTACTTTATAAATTTAAAACATAAATTTCGGTATTTTTAAAACAGAAAAAATTAAAATTTACTGGATTAATATTCATTACCATAATTACAAAAATATTACATCAATTTACCTTTACAATCAACGAACGAAGAACAAAATTATTATTAAGAATTTATTGAATATAGGAAATTTATAATCTACTAAATATTTTTATTATTCAATAGAATGACATTGTAATTTTATTCTGCATTCGATACAAGTAAGAAGATGGACGGATATACATTTTCTGTACATTTAATAATAATTATTTGTTAAAAATATTTGAATTGAAATTTTTGCTCTTTAAAACAGGGCGTTCTACAACGCATCCACATTAAAATTAGAGGTACTGAACAGAGGATCTACGAGAATCTAATAATTATTTCATTAAGTCCGTTTTAAGACCTCCAAAGATGCAAAAATTGAAATTTCTGCACATTTTGAGTGGTTCAATAGTACTTATATTATATTGAATTAATCTTCTTTAGATCTTCGTAAAGTCTCAGAGGCTAGAGAACTGAAGAGAATAAAAAGAGGACTTATATTTTTTCTCGGGAAGAGTCCGTCTCATAACATGTTTCTTATTAATTATTAATATATTTTATGTTAATTAGAGTGTAAAAACTAAGTCAAAAAAATTAATTTTGTCTATACAATTACATGCCTATGACCAAAGGGAAACTTTTATCAGTATTTTCTGAGAAAGTCTTAAGTTCTCCTACTTTTTTTCTATATATGTGTAGAAATCCATAAACCTTTAAAAGTACTTTTTTATTTGTTTCTTTTTAAATACAGTGAAACTCTTCTATAGCGCCGATTTTGGTACTGACGGAGGGAGGGGACTAACTCATTATAGCTCGCTCCGCTTTTGTTTGTTCACGCCTGAGTGCTCGCCCCAGTGACAACCGCAGACTCGGCGCCGGGTAGATACCTGATGCGCGACTTCAATTCTCGGAAGAGCTATAGAAGGGAGGGCTATTGAAGAGCTCCACTGTATTTCGAATTTTCAGGACCTAATTTTGCTATCCTGAAATTTTTTTGCGACCTTTAATGGTTTTGCCGTGAAATCTTTTACTAACAAAAAGTTCAGTTCACGATTTACAGAAATAATTTGAATAATTATTTGCATGTGAAATTTTAAGAATATTTTTACTAGTAGTAGTACGCGGTGGGTAAATGAAAGTTCTCAAGTAAATAGGATTTTCGAATTGTTCACATATGCTAAGTCACAAAAATATAAATATAAAAATAAAAGTAATTGTTCTAGCGCTTATAAAAAAATCGATTCTTTTATTTAATTGCTAAGCAAAAAATACATTTTCATAAGATTGTATGATAAATATTGCTTAATATTTTTTAAATTGATTTTTGTATTAAATGTTGTTTTCTGAAAATAAGCGAAAGTGTTTTTTGTGAAAAATTCTATTTTTTCTATTTAGTTACTAAGAAATAACAAAATTATGATAAGCTCGTATATAGTATATATTAGTTCACATTTTTAACAAATTTATTTGATTGAATTTGGTGGTCTATTGCTCCAGAAATATTTCAAGATGAGACTGAATATTTTTGGAAGGGCGCTTTCTGTGAAAATTAGACGGCAAGAAATTCGTATTTTCCCATAGGTAAGTAAAAATTTCTATTGTAGTTTTTCTATATATTGTAGAAATTAATCAGAAAAGGTAATAAAGTTGATAGGCATAGCAAATTTGAAAAACCTTTCCTAGAAACTTAAAAATACCCCTTTCTTGTACAGAAAATTAATTTATCTAATATTTTGTAGACAATGTTCGTTATTATTTAGCTTAAAACCAAAAAAATATTTGCCAATGAATTTCATTTAAGCATGTTTCAGCTCTACCACAAACATGAAAATAATATTTATAGTTATAATTATATGCATATGTAGTCTACGTGAATAGATATAACTGAATATAGAGGCCTCATTTAAATATAAAATTCATTTCTTTTTGTTCAAAATCAAAGAACATATTAATTTATCACTTTTATTTCTAGCACTGAATCGAATCAAATTTTAAATTGTCAGTGAAAAAATATCCAAGATTTGGCAAAAACTAAATCAAGCTTTTCTTTGAAAGATAAATAACTATTTTATTAAAACTTTGAAGGCTCGATAATTTGACTTTGAAGAAGCAAAATCTCTTTTTTCGTGAATTGAGAATAGCTCGAAGACTGTTGAAACAGACAAAAAATAATTAATTTTTGATAAGTTTTCACCTTTTGCTGACAAAGCTTTGAACTGGTCGATTTAAAACTAGTTATCGGATTTTTAGCAAGTGAGTTATTTTTCATATTCAAATAGCACGTCGTATCTTCAAAGACTCATCATTTTTCATAACGCCAGGTCGAGCATAATGCTCGACATTCCCCATCGCAAATGAACATAAGATCCTCTCTTCCGATATCAAATATAAATTTCACCGTCATTTTTTTCTTCCTTCTTCAGAAAGCTCCTGGAAATTAGAGACTCAAATGCCTTAACTTGCATTCTTCACATCTTGTTCATAATTCTCAATGATTTAATTTTATGAATTTTGTTTTGAGCTTGCTATAAATAAAATGTTTTAATGTGATAGAATGTTTATTATCTTTCTAAATAGTTACTTCCCTTATTGCTGTATTTTTTAAATAAATTATGATAAATTATCATTGTGAATAAAGTCTTATAAAATCATTATAATTCTTAAAAATCCTGATGTAGCAGACATTTATTAGGTTAAAGGTAGAGGAAAGGTTCCACTTTTTTTAATTTTAATGTCCTAATTGAGTTTTTAAAATAAATTTTTGCAAAAATTATAAGTTATTTCTTCTAAATTTCTAAAAGTGCTGATATTATTTTTTGTCGTAAAAAAGTCATACTGAAATAGAATGTACCACAAAAGTTCAAAATAAGTCCTATTTCAGAAGGACTTCTTTGGACTTTATTTCTCACGAAATTTTGCTGATACTAGTTTCGTTCCCAAAAAGTTAAAAGAAAGTTTGAGCATGAAAAAATGGTTTAGGAAAAAAGTACTAGAAAAGTTCTCTTTATTTCATGAAAATTCTTACAGCCCTTTTTTATGTGATTCGTTTGCTTTTCTAATTAACAAAATCGGGTGCATTTTTCGAAAAAAAAGGAAGTTTTATTAAAAAAGCCACCTTTGATTTCCTTCTCGATTTTTTTATATTTATAATGATATGCGGGAGGTATTCTGTGAGTTTCCTTCTCGCTAATAATTACCTTTGTGAAGAAAAGTGATTTTTTATGGAATAAAATACATTTTTCAAAATACCTAATATTTTCTTTACCATTCATAATTGTAGGACCTGAAGAAGCTAAAATCATATAGGATGACATAATTTTGCCAAAAAATGAAGAATATGAATGTTGAAAAATACCGCAGATATAATTTCGAAACTAGAAAGTTTCCGGAAGCTGAAATTACCTAAGGAAATAAAAATTCCAAAATGTTTTGTAATGAGAATTGAATATTTAAAAATTAAAAGTAATAATAATTCAGAAGTTTCATCATTTATACTATTAAAAATTAGAGCTTTCCAAATTCCGAAATTTCAGCTTCAAGATATTAGTAAATCCCTTAAACAAATTATTTAAACTCAATATTTTTTATATATGTTAAAATAATATTTTTTTAGGGATTTATATTATTTCAAAAACTTTAACTTAGGCAATTTCAAAATTACGTAATTTTGGGAGTTTTATAATTCTGGAATATTACAATCACATGAATAAACATTTTTGGTAGTTTCATGTTTTTTGATCCATAAAATTTTTAAAATGTTTACTTTTTGTGAGTTTGCTGCATTGGCAATATTAAATTTTCAGTATTTTCCAACATCAGGGATTTTTCTTTTTACTGAAAATTTATGAAAAAAATTTATAAAAATTTAGTTACAAATTTCGTAATTTTCAGTTACAATAACGAAATTTCAGAATACATTGTATTTGAAGATTCAGAAACTTGCAATAAAAAATGTTTACTTTTCAAGTTGTTTCTGCGTCTTCTTCTTCTATTACACTCCTACTGTTGCTGAATGAAGTAAGAAGTAAAATTAATCAAAACAGAACTGTAAAAATCATAATTATATTAATTTTGAAATTTCTCTGAAAGCTTTATTTGAAAGTTGAATAATCTAAAATATTCGTGAATATATTAACTGTTAATTTTGTGAATATACATGACTTTAACTTCTTTCAGAAATAAAACTAAGAATTTAAAAAAATGAATTAATATTTTCAAACAAATATTTTACCTGATAGAAAAAGAGTCTTCCTATATAAGGTAGTAATTTGTGCAGGACGAAACTCATTGAAAATTATCTCCCAGATATTACTATAAATTTTTAAAAAATCAAGACGATAATCAAATCAATCATCTTTCAAAGTGAGCAGTGATTTTCAATAGTACTTGTGCTGGTCGTACCGAAAATTTCGTATGGTAGGGTAATATGCAGACTAATTTACATTAAATCAGTTCAGTTCTCACAAAAAAATTGAAATCTAGTTCATGCTAGTATTTAAAATACTTTTGAGAGGATTGAACTAATTTTACAGATGATAGCATTAGCATTTTGAAAATTTTTTGTTTTCAAAGATTGTTCTGATGAAGCAACTAAATTTCTTTAAAAAATTTAGACCTGAGTAAAATGTGTGTAGTACAATAATTGGTTTGCACGCCTATCAAAACCCAGTAAAACCTTTATATTTTCGAAATTTACATTTTAAACAAAATTTTGGGTTTAACAAAGTAATTTGATACAAATTACGTATAGATTTTTACGAAAAAATATAGTGCCGAGTGAAACGTGTAGAGGTCAATAATTGTTTTGCACGCCTACCTCATCCCGTGACATCTTTCAGATTTTGGAAATTCACATTTTGTACGTTTTTGTTTTTAATGTCACAAAAAATGTTCTTTTGTGAATTTTTGATTTTTTTTATATCGTTTATGGCACAATTGAGCACGAACCTAGCACAATTAGGCACATTTTTTCCGAAAAAACAAACTAGTGCGTCTGGAACGGAAAAGTATTTTTTGAATTTTCGCTCCATTTTTAATTTTTTTTTAATTTTGAGGCACGAAGGAATAGTACAGGACTAGTTTTGTGGTTCGATTTCCAATGGAGCGAAGATGGAGTAGGATCTCTTCTTCAAGACATAATTTTAATTTTAATTTAAAAATATTATTTTCCATCTAGTCTTATTAAGACGTTAAGCATTTTCTGTCATTGAAGATTCTTAACTTGATCGATATTGTGTAGATTTTCTACCTTCATGGTTTGAGGGGTTGATCTACTGTCGGTAAGGTGCAATCTCAGATGATATAGCAGATAAATTTAAAAGTTATGAAATATTACAATTCAGTACAACTTTTTTTTATCGAAAAAACAAAATCGCGTTTCTGGTTCGGAAATTTTTTTTTAAATTTTAGCCCCAATCTTGACATTTTTTTTAATTTTTCGACACAATGGACCACAAGCCTAGCAAAATTAGGTACAACTTTTGTTTTTTCGAAAAAACAAAATGGCGTTTCTGGCCCAGGAAAAGGTTTGTTTTTTAAATTTTGACTTTAAAAAAAATCGTTTATCGCACAATTGGACACAAACCTTATCGCAATTCATCACAACTTTTTTTTAAAACAAAATGGCGTTTCCAACTTCTTGGACATTCTGTATATTCTACATTTTTCTGTTTTTCTTTCCGATATGTATTAATCTTGAAAAATGGCAATTTTCAATAGAGCTAGCAAAAAATAAACGGTTGTTGTAAGTTTTGTCTTTCTAAATTATTATTTAAATATTAATAATACAATGAAAATATAAAAAAATCATAAAATGGTTATTTTTAATTGACTGTAAGAATATTATTTTAACTGTTATTTAAAAATAAAGCTATTTATACTAACATAAAATCTAAATTAAAATACTGTTGTATGCTTTCTTCTTGTTTAATAAAATGTAGCATCAATGTTCTGAAATTCTTCTCTTTTCCAGCAGGCACATGAAACTTACATTTTGTTTTCTCTTGGACGTTAGAGATAAATTTTGGTATACCAATAAAATAAATCAGTAAATTCATGCGAAAAATGTCTCCAGAAAATATACTAAGTGTAATAGAAAATTTGCGTTACATTTTTTATGGTTTTTGAATGGTAATAAAATATTATTAGTAGAGCGACAGATTATTACACGCGGAGAGTTTTAATTTGTTATTAAAAAAATAATCTTCTAATTTTCAAGAATTTTAAGTAAATAAAAAAATGGTGTCATTTATATTGAATTTGCTGCAAATTTGTCGCTGCAATAAAGAACCTTCTGTAAATAATAAAAAAAGGTTCTTACATCATATAAGATTTCCTGTAAAACCTGTAGGAAGGTTTTGGAAAATAAACCGAGTTTTTCTCTAAAAAATAGGTTCTAGTATTTGAAAAAAATATAATACAACTGTTCTGAAATGTGCTTCATCCCTATTAGGATACTCAAAACATAAAAGAAATCAAAACTTTAATATAAATTTTGTTCAATATATAATATCCATTTAAGTATCGTGAATACCCACTTTAAGTTACACCGGAAACCCTTAATATTGAAATTTTCACCTCTACTTTACCCCAAATCACTATTTTCGCTCATTCCACTTTCCCATATGATTTCTATTCAACAGTTTGCACATGATTTTACACTAAATAGTATTGCATGCTCATAATCTGGATCGAACGCTAAAGTAATATTATCCTGGTTATACAATATTCTGTAAATTATTCATATTCTAACAAAATAGCTTTGTTACATTTAGATATTACGAAAATTAAGGGAATACATTTTCGAAGGATTTATTGATCGTTAGTCAAACTGATTCAGCAAAGATGAGTTTAATTAATTTGCTTCGGAATAATCCTATAATGATATGTCGGTGGATTCAAATAAAAAATGACCAAAAATACTGAAAAATTTAGATTTTTGAATTTAAATATTCAATTCTGATATATGAATTCCATACGGAATCGTTAAGAAATACAAATTGATCTAAAATGTATCAGAAAATCGAAGGATTGAAACCTTTTTTTCTTTTTAGAAAACCTTTATGTTATCTGGCGCCAAAGGTAAAATTGACTGCAGCTAACAGACAATCTTTAAACTTGATTAAAAATATGCGATATGCTAAATGCAGTTCCTTTCAGATTCTAAAATAATGATCGATCGAAGATAGGGATAAAATCTTTTTCAGATAAATTTGTATTATTCTAGTTCTTTGTTCGACTTATAATCGCATCTTTCAGCTAGAAACTAATCATTTATACATTCCCTTCAACTGGAAAGATTTTCTTGACGTAGAAAGATACTTAAGTGACAGTTTTAAGTTTCTAGGGCTTGCGCAATTTCACCCTTTAAGATAATTATTTTAAGTAACAAAAGATAAAAGCAGTTTGAAAGGTACTTCATATATTGAAAGATTTTTAGAAGGAACACTTTTAAATTGAAACTTTATCAGGCAGGAAGCTAGGAAATAACTCATTTTTCTGCCCAGCTGTTTTTGGACTTTTATTTTATGATACTCGTAGAGAATAGAGATTTAGTGCTATATTATTTAATTCTACTTTCCCGTATTTACGGTTGTAATTTGTTGAATTTATTTATAGATTTCTGTAACAATGGTTTTAGTTTTTTGTGCGTTTTTGTAAAAAAAACTTCTCACTGGGGTTAATTATGGAAAATTTATGCTAAAAACGGTATTTTTGAAAACTTTTTTAACATGTATTATTTTGCTTTGACAAGTGAAAAGTTCCCGAGTATCTTTTAACTAATTTGCAATTGCTTAAACAGTGTTTCTTACCTGTACATCGTGAAAATTTATTATTTTTTGGATGAATTGTATAGTGGATGAATTTCAAGGATAATAGCTCTTGTTCAACAAATTTGGTAATTATTGAAACAATTTTGATTCTGTGAATCGTAAAATGTTTTTTTATTTTGCTGGAATGAAAGACACAATAACCGAATGCTACAAGTAACTTTTCTTTGGTTAATATATTTACCAATTAATTAAACAATTTTTATCCGTTTCAAAAATTTCAACTATTTTCGGCGACAAAGAATATCAAGAGTGATATTTTTTGTCACAGAAAATTTGCTGAGATTTAAACAATCAATAATACTTGCTTTTTTTAATAGGAAAGATGGAGAAAATTCTAATGTTTTCAAATCTCTGGCACTATATTTTTTGCATATTAAATAGTGTTTTGTTTCATCAATGAAATCGATCCAATAAAAATAACTATCAATAACGTAACTAAAAAAAATGGTTTGATAGATTTTTTTGTTCTATTTGTTATAAATTCGGAAACAAGATAGTATTGAACAATAAGCTATTGTATGCATGAAGTAGAAAGAAACCATAATTCTTTCCAGGATTCTTTTTAAAAGGCGCCAGTGAATGATCATTAATTTTTTAAATACTTAAAAACTGTCTTTTATACCAAATATCACTCTAAGCATTCATTAAATGCGTTATTTTTTTCTCACAGTAATAACTGCTTTAACAAATAAGAATTGTTTATATCATGGCCAAATATCGTTGAAAAGTTATATTACTTTCAACATTTGTTTATTGTGTAATGAGTTGTGTGTAATAAATTTTAATGAATAAAAAGAAAAATTGACTAAACAAATAAAAATTATTTAAATAACTTTAAAATTTGTTCAAGGAAAAATATTATTTATTCTGAAAACTTATTAAATGTATGTTAATCCTTAAAAATAATAACATTTCACGTCTGACAGGCAAAAAAACATTATTTTGACAAATAATAATTGTTTAAGTAACTCAAAATTAGTTTAAAAATACTTCGAAACTTCTCGTTCATCAAATAAAAATAATTAATACGTAGAAATTATTTTATTGACTGTTTAAAATATTTTTTTAAAATATATTTTGTGTAGTATATTGTTTTATTTAATGAAATTCGTAAATTTTAACTGAAATTGTTTTTTCATTTGTTTTTAGCGAAGGTTCTCACATCACCTACGTCTTTGACGATTACAATCTCATTTTAATACTCGCGCTTTGCGTTTGATAATTAGGTTAGAGTCATTAGAAAAATTTATAAATTTTGTTCAAATCTACTGAAAATTACGTTTTAAATTTGCTTCATTCTTTCTGATCTCTTAGAATCGAAAATTGAATATTAAAAAAAATGATCTAACTTTTTGAATTCTACTCTAATCAAAAAGTGGATAGCTTTAAAATATATTTGATATGCAGTGAAAATAATAAATGGAATTTTTTTAATACATCAGAAAAATAATTCTTTTTTGTATTTTTAGAAGCTGAAAACATTTTTGAAAAATATATAACTTTTATCATTTTTATCGGAATGAAAAACTTAATTTCTATAATATGCAAGTCTTTGACCCATCTGTAAGAAACATCGACACAAATTCCTGTAACTTACAAAAAAATTCAATTTGAAAATGGTCTAAATGTTTTAATTTTCATAAGAGATATCTGCCCTGCTTAAAATGACGGATAGAACCCAGATAAGAACCGAATGGAAGTTGATTCTTATATGGCGCTATTGGAATTAAATCCGGGTTTTGTCTCCGGTTTATACCCGGTTCTTGATCGGATTCTAGCTGGATTTATATTTTTATCTCCGGCTTCTATATGGGTCTCATCCGGGACCTTCAAGATCTGTATCCGGTTCTATCTGGGATCAGATAACATCTACTGGATTTCGACATGGGTATTATACCGCAGTGGCGTATTCTCTATTGAAAAAAAGATTATGAAAAACGTAAAATAGTTCAATAAAATCTAAAATTCTAGCTTAAATACAGTCTATATCGAAGAAATCTTGAAACTATAGAGAACAGTTCTATAAAATGATAACCGATTTTTTACCGCAAAAAAATTAATCTTTTGTATTATATATGTACTAAGATTTTAGATTTTAGAAATATCACAAATTATTATTGAATATTTTATGTGATTAAACAAGATTTTAACTAAATTCAAAAATATTTCAAAATGTTTTAAAAGATTAAACCTTATTTGTATTTTTAGATTACTTTAAAAACTTAAACTCATTAAAATTCTATTTAAATTAAAAATATCTTGCACTCTTCTAAATATTTGGAACACTTTTGGAATTTGGAATGCGACAGGAGTCATTTTCCTGTTAAATCTCTTAAAATGCCTGAAAATCTCTTTAAATACATAAAAATATTTTTAAATTACATGCAAATCCTTAAACTCTTTGAATTTTTTAAAAACAATTTGAAATATTTTGTAATATTTTAAATTCCTTTACCGACTTTTTAAACAATATGAAATCCATTGAAATGCCACAATATCCCTTAAAATTAATAAAAATCTCTTGATCTCATTAAAAGTATTTGAGAGTCTTTAAAATCTCTTGAAAATTCTTGTACTTTTTGGTATTCTTCTAAAATATTTTTCATTTCTTTAAAATTACTTGGCATCTTTTTGAATTCATTATAAACTTCAATCTTTTTTAATTGAAACGAATTTCTCAATTCCTTTAAATTATTTGGAAATTCATTAAAATCCTTTTAAACACTTGAAAATATTTAGTACACCAAATTCTCGCTTTCAGTCAAGTTTCGGCAGTTGCCTTCAAATGGCCTTGGACTGATTTCAGAAGGACAGCAACGTAAACAGTGAGGGCCGGCTGACTCGTTTCCAATTGTAATATATATTTAGATATAGAAGTTCGCAAATGCTTTCGTCCTACTCCCCTAAGAAACAGCGTGAGCCACCACTTCTAGGAAGGCTTAGAACGGGGTCACTGAAAACGAGAGTTTGGTGTAATTTGATATCTTTAAAAACTTGTAGAGCGCCAAAGGTAAGCAAGGAATATGTCATAATATTTGTGAATATTTGGGGACATTTGAAATATTTTGGAATATCAAAAATATTTGAGATTATAAAAAATATCAAGAATACCAGGAATATCTAGGAATATTCAAAGAATACTTGTATGGGAATATTTAGTGAATGTATCAGGAATATTGGAGTGGTCGGCGATTATATAAGGAACGAAAAAATATGTACTTTTTCATAATCGGTTCATATAAGATACCTATCCGGATTATATGTGGGTCATCCAAGAATTAAAAAAATTGATTTATGAGAAAATTCTGTAGAAATCTATACAATATTTCGATGATAAATAAATATTGAATAATCAGAGAAGTAACATGTAATTATAACTAAGAAATTGGTAATTAATCTACTTTAGTAATCATTTTCATTAAATATTAGTTTGTATTTCACTATTTGCTTTAATACACTGTTTCCAACTTTTCACTGAATTTTTAGTCACATATGACTAATAATAAGTAAAATTTCTTGACTAAATTAAATTATTTCCTAGTCTGTGTGACGATCCATATGCCTGAAGGCCATGTGATGAGAGGGTCACGTGACCAGATTCCTACCTTACGGCCACTTATTTCATTTCCCAACTTATTAACACACGAAACGCCACATCGAATTGAAAATTTGGGGTATTAAACAAGAAGCACTAAGAATGCTGGGTCTGTTCCTAAATTTGTATAATTATGGAAAAAGTTTTTTGTTGTAAACTTTTTTTTTTGCTTTTTTCATAATTATTAAAATTTAGGACCAGACCCACCTTTCTTAATGCATCTTATTTATTATTTAATTTCTGGTTCCATTTGCCAGATAGGAACTGGGTAGCACCAGGCAGGTGGTTCACAAGCGTCGATTGCCATATAGAGACCGGATAGGATCCGGGTAGAATTCTAATTTTACATGATGATTATTGTCATTTCGTTTACATTGACCATATAAAACCCATGTAGGCGCGGGTGGGATATTTAAACAAGTTATTTTTTAATATCATTTCCCGAATAAGGACCGGGTAGACCCAGATAGATCTCACAAAATTATATTAAAGACCAAATAAAAACCGTATAGAACCGGGTTAGGGCCAAAAGGGTATGTAACCGGTTCGTTTTCGGTTTTAATTGGATTTCAACTTGTGATTTTAAGCAGGGTGGTTAACGAACCTTTATTTTTAGAACCCTCACAAAGTTTTTCTATGACTGACACGATTGGACATTTCTTCTAAAAGTTAGCGTGGCTACAGCATTCATGTAACCATAAATATAGACATATATAGAGACATGCAGACATACAGACATTAAGAAAAAAACCGGAAAAATTTTGGGACTTTTGGACTCTGTGAGTGCTGGGACGTAAAAAGTAATTAAAAACTAGGAATGAAAAATTTCGAAAATTGCATTACATTCTCATGAATAAGAATGTAAATAGTTATATTATGTAACCAAAATGCACAACCATGGTTCAAATGTTAAAATGAAGTATGTTACAAAATAACAGTGTAAAAAACATATACTCAAAAGAGCCAATTTGCGTAATATAATTATATGAAAGGAATTAACAAGAGAAAAATATGTTATTAATTAACGTTTTAATCGGCTCATTAGACGCAGGTATATAAAAACTACAAAGGGGGATAAAGAAAGAGAAGAGACATTTAATTCACCTTGGCCCAAGAGCCTATTATCAACTTTTATGTTTCAATTAAATTTATTTGGTGATATCAACTCGAATTAGATCGATAAAAAATGGCAATGAGGAAATTTGAATATTATATTTTTTTTTTAATTTGAAAACGGCGCATATAAGCGCCTTTGAAAACCTACCTGTAAAGCCCAATATTAACTTTCATATTGCAATAAAAATTATTTGGTTATATCAGGGTGGGTGGGTCGACAGAAAACTTTTTTCTGTTGGTTATCACTACAGAAAGAGTTATGATGCCCATATCTTGGGTAATTCTCAAAATATGAAGAAAATTTCTATGGTTAATATGAACGAATTTAAAATCCCCTACGAAAATTAATTCACCACTGAGGATTAACAACTTTTTGTTTTGCTGGTCCTCACTCTTAAAAATGTTATGACCTCCATTGAAAATGGTGGTCGACCATTTCGCCACTTGGTGCCGAAAATAAGAACTAGAAAGTGTAGGTCCAATTTTAAAGATGTATTTTAATGTTTTCACAACATTATTTCCTATTTTAGATTATGCAATCAATATGAAAAATAGACTATTGGAATTGAAATACGAATTCTAACCTAACTTTTAAATAAGATTTTTAAATAGTGAATATTTAATGCATAAATTATGAAAAATTTACTTTGAGTTCATTTTTGGTTCAAAATAAGTCCATTTAAGTTTATAAGCTATTGCAAATCACAACAAATAGTACTAGGATTGTTTTTTTGGGATGGGAAATATTTCTGTCGAAAATGCTCTTTTTCCACTGTATAAGATGTAAATTCTATCTAAAACCTTCTGCTTCCGAAAAAGACTTATTTTTCGTATCCAGTAAATACTTTAAACTCCACAACAAAATCCTTAAAACAATTTTATGTACAAATGAAAATGTATCTTCAAAATCGTACCTATCCTTTCTAGTTAGAATTTTTGTTATCAGATGGTGTTGCAGTTTGACCATTCTCAATATATTGGGAAATTTTTTGGATATGCAAATAAATTTTGTGGCGCATATGAGTGCATTTGACGTTTTTCCGGGCGGATGCAAAAAGTTTTATGATACTTTTGTTAGTTAGCGAAAATTTTTTTTTATTAACGCATTTTAGCGCATTTTAAGTTATGACGGGTTGTTATACTGCTGCCCAACGGATAAACCTAGTAAGTGACTTTTGCCATAGAGGTTATTTTCTCATGCGCATGTATCGGAAAATAGTCAATATGGCAAATGTCACTTACTAGGTTTTTCTGTTGGGCAGTAGTGTAATAAATTTGAAAAAATTTTATTATTTAAACAAAAATAGCGTCAGCCCGGAGGGAGAAGGGCATTTTAATCGCTAATAATTCGGTTATCAATCTGCCACAAAATTTTTCTTAATAGTGCTTATCAGCGCATTTAAAAATCTGCAAGGTCATGCAATCTATACGTTAATTCTTTTAATAGGCAGGGGCTGGCATTTCTTCAACCCCTCTAGCGTAACACCTTATATGACTCATGGCGCAAGTCTTAGGCGCAAAAGTTTCATAGCGCAATATTTTTAATTGTTGGCGCATATGAGCGCATTTGTGAAGCAATTTAGCAGGCTAAATAAAATCCTAAAATTATGAATGAGGGATTAAGGCTGGTGTAACTGACTTTAAATACTTGATAGGTTTTCTTTTAAAATATTATTTATTTCGGCTGATGAAACCTTATCAAGCATGCTTTATAAAAAAACGACTGTTACAAGTTTATAAACACACATATGAACCCTCCAGAGCAAAAACGAGGTGCTCACATGCGATGCATTAACTTCAGTTTCAAGAAATTGACATAAGCACAATAAAGTTTTTATTACTCGTGGATATTTTCTCAAATATGCCCAGTGACTGAAATTCTTGATATCTTTATAAACGAGGTAGGAAAATTGTTTCAAAATTCAAAACATATACGTGAGATATACTATTTTCCAAAAATGGTACTATTCAAGTAAATAATCTCAAGCAAAAACGCTTTTATGCCAGAGCCGGAATTAGAAATTAGTAGTTTACGTCCTAAAAAAATGTTCTATATATATATGGCAGGCCGTAATAAGCATCAAAGAAGTAAAAACTTCAATTACGTGAAAATGATCCTAACGCAAAGTTAATATTTATGATAATTTTGAAGTCTTCTGATAGGCTGGCTCATTTCCAAAGATAAATTTCAACTTAGAATTCTTATTAGTTTTCTCGAATAAATTTATGTTGATTTATTATTAAAATTTATTTTTTTAATTTATATGGACCTTGTAGATGCCTATGTCTCACTGGAAAGATCTAGAGAATGTTGGAAGATTCTATCACATATTTATTATGCTAACATACTACGTCATTCCATTTACACCGTTGCCTTGTTTAAAGTATTATTTGATTGATGTCTGAGCGAAACAAAATGGAACTTGATAAAAATTATCATCCATAAGAAGGTAATCATTTTATACAAAATGTTTGTACCTAAAAATAAAAATAAAAATTTATCACAAGTCCAAATGTATATTGCTTGGTTCCAATTGTATAACTTTTTTACTATAAATTCAAATTTTTAGTAAAAAAGTTATTTAATCGCCCTCTTTAAATAAACATTCAATTTAGTTAATCGATCCTCTCAATTTTTTCATTTCTTGAAAAAAGTAATTCCATTTTTTAATAATCTGTCAACATCAACTAGCGTTCTCGATCTCAGGAAATCAAAATGTTATTTAAAATATGAAATCTCAGTTTTCAAAAAAATGAAAAAAGTACTCTATTAACTCTTTGAAAATTAAAGTGTATTTACTTCTTAACGAATTTAAAAGGAATGATTACTACCTTGTATTTTTTATGTAATCCGACGCCCTTGCGTAATTGGGCCAGCAGAATGCCCCCAAAAAATGACAAACTAGCAATTTTTTATCAAATTTATGCCAAAGGTAGTATTTTTGTAAATCTTTGGACAGTAGCTATTTGTATTCAATAAATGACAAGTTTCTAAGTATTTTGAATCAAATTAAAACTGTTTACATAATCTTCTTTCTAGAAATCGTGAACAGTTATTACTTTTCTGGATAAATAATACAATTTAGGAATGCTAAGATTAATAATTCTCCTGTAACATATTTCATAAATATAAGAAAAATTTTCATTTCTTTAAACAATTTTTTTCTAGAAATTTGTTCCAAATTTAAAGAATATGACTGACAATGGATTGCTATTGAAAAAACATAATAATAATAACTGTTTAAAAATTTTTGTATTAAAAAATCCACAGTTTAAACTTTTTTTACTAACCAGGGTCTTCTCTGAAAAAGCACTTGTTGCGAGAAAAAGAACCCTATACGTTTGAAAAGCCAAAAAAAGTGATTCTATTCATGAAAATTCATAGTTCAGGATAAAACTGGAAAATAAGTTTTCGAACTATTCGAAAAGAGAGCTTGAAATATCAATTTTACAATTCGAAATATTTTAGTATAGATAAAAATCGATTTATTAACGTTGATTCCAAATAAGAGTTAATAATGATCACTATTTTTGCGTAACGTTTTTTTTTTTTAATAAAATATCTCTTAGCCCTTGTTATCAATTGATCATACTGCAAAATCAGAGAATATTTTGAAACACTAAAGCAAAAATCAAATATATTTTTAAAATAATTATTTTTTCGATATGCCATTCCCTACTGAAATTATTTAAATCATGCGATCCCAAAATTTTTAAAAATCAGATTTATTAATTCAGGTTTCTAGATATCTCAATGTCATCAGATGGATTTCCTCAAATTTTTAAAGGTACTTTTTAATTACTTTTAATCACATCTTTTTTGAGTCGTTGAATTGCGGAATTTTTAAAATCATGAAAATCGGAATATGATTTTGTGATTCTGAATCTTTTATTTTTTGAATCTAATATAGAGAAGTCCTGATGCTCAATATTTCCAAAGTAAATATCCTTTTGAATTTCTCCTATATATTAAAATATTATTATTTTTCCTGTATATATTTTTTTTAATGTTTCAATTTTTTTGTTTTATCAAAGTCGCATGTCCTGTTATGTGACTTTTAACACGTAAAATACATATAATTCACAAATCCATTATTTGATCTCTTATTTTTATATTTTATTTTCTTTCAAGTTATTCTTAATTAAATAAATATAATTAAGGTGGTTTGGATTTTTTTTTGTTTTCGAAAATCTTATGGTCGAAAAAGGTCAACTTTTTAAAAATAACTAATAAGCCTTTTAATATCCTGAGCCATTAGGTGGAAAAATAATTGCATCCTTTTACCTTTATTTTTGAAAGAAGATTAAACTGGTCTACTTTTGATCCTTCCAAAACACGATATTAGATTCACACACTTCATTAACGTTAATTTCTGCGAAAGAAAACATTTTAAAAAGTAACATTATACGAGATGTTAAGAACACTACAAAATAAACTTAAAAACTGCCATTTAATAGAGTGGAAATGTGATAATCTGCATTTCTGGGCACATGAGATAAAGTATACTTTTTGATAAATAACATTTTTGTTCTGAAATTTATCTCTTCTGAAATTAACCGGAATAAATTTTTTCAATCATTTTAGGTATGCTTAAGTTCCAGCAAGTTCGGTTGAAACTTATATTTAAAATAAAACCTATTTATAAAATTATTTTTCCAATAAATGTGGAACAAGATTCGAGAGTTTAGGAAAAGAACCTATACATATTGTATAGGTGCCCCTGTACAGTTTTGATTAATTAAATGAATTGTAAACTGCGAAATAAAAAATACAACAAAATTTGGAGAAAACTGTCATTCATGCCAAATATATTCATACAAAAGCGTCTTCGAAACATGATATTTTTTAAAGAGGTATATATTTAATAGAAAATCTCAAAGAAATGATAAAAAACTATATTTCTGTACTAGTATTATTAGTTGTAAATTTGCAAATCCTAGATGTTATTGAATATAATTTAATCAATTCATTTGCAGTCTGAAATATATTCATTTGCTTAAAAGTATTACATTTTTTAGGCATTTTCACATGCCTTGGGGCGTCCATCAAATTAAGTGCAGCCAGGGCTTCTGGCTGTTAAAATATATGCCAGTCAATCACTGACTAAAATGGCGCTTTCAAATTTATTTTAAAACTTTTGATATGGTTTCTTAGAAATAATTTCAAAATATGTATCATTATGATTTTTTTAGATTCCTGAGCCAACTTTAATTATGCAAACTTTTTTTGTAGCGGTAAATATTCTGTTATCATGACAAAGATTACTGCTGTTCAAATAGAGTCATTAGTGTATCAAGTTTCAAAAACAAAGTCAATGGGATATTTTCACAAGGTTACCCGTAATTTAAATATAAATAAAGTAACTTGCGATTATCTAAATTGTGCATGTATTTGTATATTTGCAAACAGTTTATGAAATGAAATTATCCAAGATAAATACGCTTCTCCCCTCCAAACAATATTACAGAGAGTGGAATAATCTAGAAGAATTGATGAGATAGCGACTAGTATATATAATACTGAAATAACCTGTCGGTTAAAAATAAGTTAAGGTGGGATGACGAATTTCTTTAAGCATATGGTTCTACTAACTTGAAAAATGAAGGTCGTTTGTACTCTCACCATCTTTGTCAAGCTGCTGTGTTACACTCTTGGTAAATGCATAATATAATATTATTATATAATCATGTATAGGTGAAATAACTCAAAAAGTTAAAAATATCATTTCCCTTGAATTTTAAGCTTTCCTGTTTAGAGGAATAATTTTCTTCATTTAATTGGATAATTAAGCATATTTTTGTCAACAACATCCCATATTCCTATTTCTTTACTCTGATCCGCATCAAAATAAATTCTATTGAATATTAGTAAATATCATGCAGTAAAGTTATTGAAATAATTTCAGAATTTTAAAAAGTATTCTTCAACTTCAAAAAACCTGCACAACCTTTTCATATCTTTCTAAATTCTAGAAAATTCATATAAATCATATGAAAGTTATTTAAATATTTAGAAGAGCAGGAGAAAATTTTTATCTTCCGAAACTTCCGATAGATTTTAATATTTTGAAGTACGATTTTGTTTTCTAATAATATTCGTAAGTCTTCAAACAAATTCAAATTTTTGACATAATTTGATTTGGTTAAATATTTCATTTTTGCGAATTTTAGAAACAAAATTCAAGCTTTTTGAATTTGTTGACATAATTACAAGAATTATTATAAAACAAATTAGTAAATTAAGATACTCAATAATTAAAAACTCATAACGTCTTGAAAATACGTTTATTTCGCAACGTACCTGAAAAAAATTGTTGAATCAAATTGAAATTGTTCAATCAACTGAGAATTAGTTGACATATGTTTCAGTATTCCTAATTCCTAATTGA
>NC_046661.1:99367993-99406688 GCF_010883055.1 Belonocnema kinseyi
TATTTATGTATGTGTGTGTGTATTGTAAATTTTAAGTATAGTTCACTCAACACTATATAAAAATAATAAAAAATTACATTGAGGCCGACAGAGGCTCTTATGGAAACCCATCCTTTGTCAAGGCATTTGTATTATCAGAAGAGAAATTCTTAACGTCTTTTCAGACTACATGGAGATATACATTTTAGATTTCTTTTAGTTAAATTTTTTCTAAAAAAAGACCTCCTTCACTTCGCTGGAAAACAAACCACGAAATTTTCGATTGCGGGTCATGTCTGAAAAGATGTCAAGAATTTTTGTTATTCTCTTATGAAAATACAGATTTCCTGAATTATTTAATTAACTAGAAATGCGAAAAAAACGCAAAATAAATGTGAAATCCTATCAAATAAAAAAATATATTTTGACGCAAATGTTTGCTGAATAAAATAGGGGATAGTTAAAAAAGAAAGTCCAAGAATAAATCTGCATTTTTCAATTTCGTCTTGCATATACCCGTTTTGAACCTATGATCAAAAAAACTTAAAAAAATTAATTAAAAATTTTGCTTTTTATCTGTGAGAGTTTCTTTGTGTGTGTCTTTTTTGGGGAGGGGGGGGGGGATTTTTTAATCCAGGCCTTGAACGGTCGTACGTGCAGTTGTACGGTCGTCTTTTTTCAATTCAATCCGAGTCCAAAAGTAGTTTCACTTCAATAACTACAAAATTTATTTTCTTGATAACCTTTCCCTCGTTGTTTCAGTTTCTTCCTCTTACGAGCCTGTTAATTGGGACCCTAATGCTGAGGTCTATACATTCATTTATCCACTCAAACCTGAACATCAGATTTGCTACATGAAAGAAAATGGCCAGATACAGCTACTTACTGGTGATAAAATCGTATTAACGAAGGGCGGAGTCGCGTTTGGATGGGGCGACCATGAAAGACGTGTTCATGCATTTCGTTATTGTGATGGCAATCCGTTTGTAATAGATAATAATATTAAAAAGCGAATTACTGTAGCGGAATTTTGGAAATATGGTATAACAGAATGGGGAATACCACCAATAAGTCCCCAGCATCATTGGTCACCACCACGGACACCCACAGGGTCACCCTCTCAATCACCCCCACGTTCACCGTCACCAACACGTCAGTTTGCACAGCTTAGAATTTCCCACGGCTAAAATACAATTCCGTTTGTAATTCTGAGGTGGATAAATACGTTACAAGCACTAAAGTTACTTTTAATATTTCCAGGAAACAATACACAGGTAAGTTTCTTGTAACTACTCTCACTTTCATTTGCAAAAAACGATTTCATCCAATTAATTAATTTAGATTTATATGACAGTTCACTGTTCACATTTTAAGCTGAAATTCATGTGATTGCTTATAATGCCTAAAATCGGCATTTCTTATCTCTCATATTTATTCCTATTCATACCTTGACAAGATTTCTTACAGTTGCATTTTATATTGTGCTGAGTATTTTGGTTAAAGTTTTGTGAACAAACTTTGTTTACAAGTTCCAATAAATTCGGGTGAAGTTCACTTGCATCGTTACGCCTCTCTGATAGTCAATTATTTGCTTTAAAATTTTTCTCTTAACTTTATATGAAAAATTGTATTTTTGAATCAGAAAAATATACCCTTACACTTAATAAAGAGGTGTATTACTAAGAAAATATGTGCCATTATTTATTCTCCAAGAACCTACTACTGAAAACCGTTACAAAGGGGGATATTATTTGAGCAGCATTACTATCATTAGTCAGTACTTGGTAAGAAGAGCAAAATTTCTCAAACAAATATCTCTCCAAAGAGCTTTTGTTTTTAAGATACAATATCATTAACAAGTAAAAATAAGCGTATGTCATTTTTTGCGTTTCAAAATGTTTGCCTTATTTAATTCTATAGTTTTGTATAATATGTAAGTAAAATTAATGCTTGATTAAAAGTCATTCAAAATAAGCGTGATTCGGCAATTCCTAACAAGATTTTTATAAAGAAAGTCAGAATTTGAATATTTTTCAATGAATATCTTTAAATGTTGATTACAGAATGAACTTCATATGTCTTTCCGATTACTCGTCATTTTTAGACTCTCTAAACTAATAATAATTGTTTATTATTTAAACAATTTTAAACAAATGTACTGTTTCTTTATTTTTCAACGAATAGGCTGAATGTTTTCCCGGAATCAACTCAAAATGTCTTTCCGATTAGTTTTTGCAATAATACTTTAAAAATGTACAGTAATTGTTACTTATGAAAGCAGTTTTTATAGGCAAATGTATAGATTAAATAGTTTCCTTTTTAAAACGGAGTAACGCTTAGTATTTAAAACATATTTAGTGCTACTATTTATTTAGTAAAATGAGCCTATTGAATTTCGGGGTTAGAGCTTGAGATATTTTCTTTGGCGTAAAAGTAAGAATACGTTATTCGAACGTTTTAGAAACCATCATACGTAGGGCCAAATTATTTTATAAAAACAAATAATTTATTTAGAAATTGTATGTTTAAGGATCGTTTTAATTTAGAATGACTTCAGATATTTTTTGAGAGTTTTATAATAACAATCTTTAACAATTGGAACTTACGTTTAAGTTTACTGGTTTATTCAACGAAAATTTTTTCCTTTAGAAAAAGTTGTCCATTTGAGCGGGACATTATTAGATTTTAACAGAATTTTCTGAAACATGTGACTAATTAATTATGCAGTTACCACTGCTCAAATTTCTGTTCATGTTTAGGGAAAATTAACTAAGCTAAAACTTTCACACTAAATAATGGGGTATCGAAGTGTTCCAGCTTCAGAGGATCAATAGAAACTAAATATTGTAAATTCAGGACGAACTAACTCAGAAGCAGCGGATCCTCTTTTTTTCTAGAGGGGAAGGGGTTAACATGTATAATATTTAATAGCACAATTTGGAAACAGTATATTAATATTATTCTATGTAAAAAATAAACAAAAGAATAAATAATAAATGATAAATAAACAGTAAATAATTATTACAGGTATAAAATTCATATAGCAAGGATTTTACGAAGATTTCAAAGATTGAACAAAGACTTCAATGATTACTCAAAGATTTTAAAGGTTTCGAAAACATTTGGATAGATTTACAAGATTTCATAAACATTTGACAAAGATTGCAATAATTTTCCAAAGATTTTATAAAAATTTTGAAAAGATGTCCAATATCTCGCTAAGAATTTGGATACATTTAAAATATTTCACAAAGACTTCTATTATTAAACAAAGATTTAAGATAGATTTTAATGATTTCCTAATGACTTCACAAAAAATTTGAAGATTTCTTATCGATTTACAATACTTCAAAAACACTTCAATTATTTTTCAAAGATTTCAATAATTTCACAAATATAACCAAATATTTCAACAACAAAAAATTCCAGTAATTCGCAAATATTTGTAAAAAAAACAATGATTTCCTGATGATTTTAAAAAGATTTCAAATGTTTCGCAAAGATTTAGGATATAATTCAAAGATTTTTTAAACACTTCTATATTTAATAAAGATTTCAGATTGATTTCAAAGATTTCAATAATTTCCCAAAAGTTTCATAGATTTTGGTTAGATTTAAAAGACTTTACAAAGACTTCAATCATTTATCAAATATTTCACCAGATTCAAATAATATCAAAAATACAGTAGAAGCTCGATTGACCGGGGCTCCGCGTTATCCGAAGCAACGGAACTCGTCCAGTATGCTCGGATAATGCGAAGAATCATTCATAAAACAGGTATTCTAGCTAAAAAACGATTGAGCAGATTGAAACAGTGCTCTATTACCGACTTCCTTGAGCCACGTTACTTACAATGCCTTGAATCATAAAGATAAATCCGCATTCGTAAGTTGTTTACTTTTATTTGCTAAATATTTATATTTACTTTTCTATTTAAGATATATCAAAAATAGATGACTCTTCCGAATTTTGTACTTCATCCGTATTATCCGAGTTTCCGCTTATCCGAGGTAACTCCTTCCACATTACCTCGGATAATCGAGGTTCTCATGTAGTGCCAAATATTTCCAAAATATTTCAAATATTTTGCAAATATTTGAAAGATTTCACAAAGACCTCACCAAAATTTCGCAAAGTTTTTAGATAAATTCCAAAGATTTTCCAAAGGTCTCAAATATTTCGGATAGATTTAAAAGAGTTCGAAAAGACTTCAATGATTTCCGAAAAATTTCAATAAATTCACAAATATTACTAAATATGTCAAGAATATCTCAAAAAGTAAATAAGCAGATTTCGGAAATATTTAAATTGTTTTACAAAGATTTTAGATACATTACAAAGAAATGAAGATTCCAATGAATTCCCAAAGATTTCATAAAGATTTCGGATAGGTTTAAAGGATTTCAAATATTTCGCAATGATTTTGGAACGATGTCAAAGATTGAACAAAGCAAGAAATAATTGAAAGATTCCTATCTCCGACAATCAGATGAATTTAATCATTGGATTTCAGAAGAGAAAAAATCAATACATTCTCTCTGATCGTTTCATTTGGCAGATAATAAATTACCTGGAAATTTGAATCCAGTTGATCATAAACGGAGATTTCAGAACTTTGCATCATATTGATTCATTTGTCGTATCTACTTGATATCTGGTAGTTTTGTGTGAGGTCAAAAAAAGGCTTCTCATTACTTCTGATTACCTTTTTCGCTTCTTCCTTGTACAGTATCTAAATTTTTTTGATCGACCGAAAAGTTCTCTCCGTGAATTGCTATTTAAAAATTTCTATTTTTAAGAGGAAAATTCGTCCAGACAATTAATTTATTAATAAAAAATCATCCAGGACAACCTCCAGCCTAATTTTCCCTAAAACTGTTGTTTTATTCACACAAGTTAGAACTTCTTGCATGCATTACATTGTCTCGTACGAGAACCCATTATTTATTGAGAGCCTTTTAGGCAATACATTTTTTATAAATTCGCGTCCCCGTAAATAATTGCAATTTTCAATGCAAAACTAGAAAAATGTAGAACTTGGAAAACTTTTTAAGGTTAAAAACAGCATTCTGTTTAAAAAAAGGCGCCCGAGGACTCTCAATATGGATAACTAATTTATAGCACATTGATCTATTGTATATAACAACAATTCTTTTTTTCAACTTTATTCAAATAATTAGAAGCGTCTCTAGATTAAAATTTCTTATTTTTCATGTTTTTCATGATTTTAACTTTCAAAAATTATGATATACAGTCTCAAATAAGTTAATATATTTTTAGGAAGTAATTGGTGGTTTTTAACTTTTAAATTAACAAATATCTTTATTAACCGAATTAGTAATTTATTTCAATCTTTAGTGGCCTAATTTTCGGCATTATGATTTAGAGGCAATAAAGTAACTTTCGAGTAAAAAAGCTTTAAAATAAAAATATACATCTTTCCTCACTCCTAGTTTATACTTTTTCAAAGAAAATTATTTTTACAATATGTGCTATATAATTGCAATTTTCTATATAAAGTTATGAAAGTTTATTGCCGAACAAAATTTTGAAAATCTAAAACAGAACATTAATTAATTTCAACTATTTAATTAAATTAATTTGCAACTCATTGACTTCTTGTCTCATGAAACTTTTCTATTTTCAGATTTTCCATTTTAATAACCTATCTTTAATTCTTATATACAGTTAGACGTGAATTTACTTATTTTCATCCAGAAATTAGTTATTTTTGACTAAAGAATTGGGATATATCTCAAATAATCGAGTTCGTCATTTTCTAATAACATTTTGCTTACTTTTCCCTAAATGAATCTATAAAATATCAGTGGCAATTAGTTATAATTTATAAAAGTTAATTTAGAATGCAGAGAGAAAAATAGCTTCAAAACTAAAAATAAGAACAAAACATTTGAATTATGCAAGCACATTCAAGCTTCCACTTCATTATGATTGTTTTTAGAAAATTAGGATTAAAAAAAACAGCTTGAACAACAACTTGTTTTACTAAAATAAAAAGTTAATTTTCTTGGTGGAAAATTATTCTTCTAGGTTGGAAGTTAAATAAAAATTTATCCGTTCCATTACTTTGTGTACTTAGTTTTTCGAAATTCGCTAATAAAACTCTTAATAATTCTGCAGGAAGTTGATTATTAATTTAACTTTACGAGCTAAAGAAAGCTTGTGAGTAAAAAACGCAGTTAACGAGAATATGAAAAAAATCAAGGAATTTTATTGGCCAGGGAAAAGCTAAGAATTTAAAACAATAACTTTGCAAAAGGTCTTTGCATATTAATGGTCAGGCGAAATAAGAAATTGGTTGAGAAAAAATTAGAAAATTTCAAAAATGAAGAATTGTGGTAACACTGTAATAATATTTTTGTTGGTAGTATAATTGCCTACTATTAATGTTTTTTTTTTAATTTGCTACCTCAAGAAGATTATATTTTTAGTTATAAATCATATCAGTACTTTGAAAATTCACCAATTTTGTTAAACGACCTTCCTTTTCGGTTAAAAATTCACCTATTTGGGTTGAAAATTGAATTTTTCTCGTAGAAAATTTATTTTTTGCTTAAAATTTATATTTTGGTACTGCAAAGTCAATTGAAATTTTCTTTCGACGAAAAGTAAACCCTTTCTTAAAATTTGTCCTAATAATAATAATCTAGTTTAATTTTTTAAAACTTTTTTATCTAGATGTTTAAAGTCGCATCAACGATACAGTGATTGACGACGCCTAGTTTAATTTTAATGTGGAACAATTTGCTCTAAGATGTCATGAGGCAGGTCAGTGAACGCAAAAACGATTATGGAACCTTCATCAAAAATATCTCCGGGAATAATGTATGATCTCGATAACATGTTTATTGTTAATCATAAATATCATTGTATATGTAAAAGCAGAAACACTTTTAACTCTGTGCTTCCCATTTCTGTATTGAACAATCATAAATTTGAATAATCAGAAATGAACCAGAGTTAGACATTTGAATTTAATGTATATTTAAGTATTCCTGCTTTTAAGTACACAGTGATAATTATAATATAAAAGAACATGATTAATTTCATAAATCATCATTATAAAGAAAGGAGGTTAGTATTGAAAAAGACTTACTCACATCCGAAATCCTCAATTATATCCACGGTAAAAGCCCTAAACTTCAAGTAGTTCCTAAACTAGAGATATTGCGTTCATTTTTCAATTAATATATATTTTCATAGTAAATCAGAACCTTTAGAATAATACAACACTGAAAAAATACAAATGCCATCAAATAAATCAAGTGATCAATTAATTTAGATTCTAGGTTGGTCCCTCAGGAACCGCCGACAGCGCTGAGGCATGCCTAGCGGCACTTTGTAGTACTGCTTTGTACTGTATTTTTTGTTTGAATCAAATGAATATTTTTATGATTTCGAATAAACATATTTTAAACAAATGCATTGTTTAATAAAATTCAATTTTTTATTTGAATGAAACAAATTGTACTAAACAAATTATTTTTTTCAATCAATCTGGCAAATGGTTTCCATTTCTTCAAATTAAATAAACCTTTTTTTAATTTAAGCAAAAAATTCATTTGATTCAATTATATGAATTCAAATAAAATTTGTTGTTAATTTCAAACAAACATTTTTCTGAGCGTGGGTCACGCCAAAAACAACGGTTGATAACATGTTGGGGGGGGGGGGGGGCTGCTGTGAAAGTAACGTTAGGAAATTAAGATAACATTTTATATGTCATATTCATGATTTCTTTTTATATTTCAAACTTGAGACTCTTTCTCAAATTCCCCCCTTTTCCCCTCTTTAAAGAATATTATTTTTTATCATGTTTTCAAGAAATTGCGCCCTTCTCTCGATTCTCCGTAAAAACCTCTGATTTCGTTTAAATTTTACAATTTGATTGAATTTGCATTTTCCTTAGCACTATTTAAATATACTATAATGTGATTATTTAGATCATGCGGGTTTATTATATCAATATTTGTAACTGGAAGCCGCAAGAAAGCTGAAATAGTAATGCGAAATGCAAGTCATTTCAGGTTTTTCAAACAAACTGATGAAATTCGAAAATTATGAAAAAGAAAAATAAAGCTACTCCCCTCCAAAAAATATTACAAATGGTGCAATAATCTGGTAGGGGAAATGAGAAAGCCACTCATGTATATAAGAGTGAAATATTTCTCTGAATATCAGTTTTTGCCTGGCGAGAAAAAATGCGGGTCTTTGGCGCTCTGGTCATCGGTTTGGCGGGTTTTATTAGTTATATTGGTAAATATATAATATAATCATATGTATCTATAATGCAAAGTAATTTTCAATTCTAGCTTGATAAGATTTTCCGATATAAAAAATTTGTAAATTAATAACCCTTGTTCTTAGATATAATAATTTTACGCCTCTAGTAATGACAGAACTTTGAGCCTTACTTTTATCGCCACATGAAAAATTAATAATAACTGACATTACTCGAAAAAACTGAAGTTTACCTGTTATATTGTAATATCTCGAAACAAATTATGTTTTATAATCTGTAAAAAATAACATTAATGCAAATGACACTGACTTTATTAATTAAATTCAGTAGATCTAAGATTGAATCAAGAAAACAAATGTTTTTGCTGGAATCTTTTTTTTTAATAAAATATTATAGATAAAAGTTTATTTTTCGTCCTGTGAAACCATAAAAATTACCTTTCTCACATCTTCATGTGTAACAAAATGTTATGAAAAGTAATCATTACAAGCTACATTTATCCACACCTTAACAAACCCTAACAAAATATTTCTACCCAGCCCCTCCCCCCTTACTGTAAGCAATTAATGGCTTCTAGAAATAATGCGATATGAGACTGGAAACTAATGAAAATTTTGGTATTTAAGGTTTTCAGAATAAAAATATCATTTTAAAAATTCCCTTACTCTTCATTAACTATTTTCTCATTTTCTCTGAATCAACGCTCGAATACCAGCATTTTAATCTTGTAATATTTGTAACATTACATCTTTTAGAAATGCAAGAAAACAATATTCCAGATACAAATTTAAAATATTAAAATGTATTTATGTATAGATAAAACAGTTTTTACAACCATCAAAGCTGAGTGTTTAACCGAATACTGGAACTTTCAAAAAATTAATTAAAATTTCAATAAAAAGTGTAATTGATACTAAAACCAAAAGAGTTGAAATTTTGCTTTTAAAAAATGAATTTTAAACCCAAAAAGACGAATTTATGATAAATTTAAATTATGTTAAACATGACAGAAAAAATGATCACCTCGATTTTCGGAATTTAAAGTCAAAGAACGAATTTTCTCTACAGAAATTGTATTTTTACCAAAAAAGGGGAAACTTTGAGCAAAAAAGTTAATTTTAAACAAATAAGTTAAATTCTTAATCAAAGAGATAAACTGCAATTAAAAAATCCAATTTTCGAAAATTAGCTTATCTCTCTCTCTCTCACGAACTTAATTTTTCAATTATGATTAAAAATATCAATTTTTATTTATATAGTTCAACTTTCAACCAATAAGATGCATTTTCAACTAAAAATATAATTGTCAAAAAAATAAATGATTTCTCAAAAAAGTGTTTTCACCAAAATTGTCAAACAAAGTTATGGAATACTGAAACAAAAAAGATTTATTTTTATTTAAACAGTGGCATGTTTATACAGAAACATAACATTTTCACTAAAATACATACATTTTTAAATCAAAAAGACAAACTTTCAACAAAAAATTGAACTTTTATCCAGAAAAATATTTCAGTTTGAATTTTCGAAATTTATGAAAATTAAAAAAAATTCATCTTTTTCCCTTATTTTGAATAAACGTTCCCTTTTCTTCAATTTTTTCTTGCTGAAATATAAACTGAAATAATAGAGCCCAATAAAAGAATCCGAATATTTTTGTTTCGAAGTCGAGTTATTTTGTTGGAAAATCGTTTCTTTTTTATGTAAAATAATTTTTGTAACTGAATAATTAGTTACACAATCTTAAGTTGGAAATTCAAGCACTTTTTAAAAATATTTGTTGTTTTTGGTTTAATTAAAATTTGTGTAATTAATTTTGTTGCTACAAACATTGATTTAAAAAAGACTGGAAATATTTTTGAATTGAATAGTTCAAGCTTCAATAAAAGAAATCAATTCTTGATGAAAAAAAAGTTTTTTTAACAAAAGTGATCATTACTCAACCAACTGGTTTAAGTTTCAGCTAGAAAGATGAATTTTTAACTAATAACAAGAATTTTTTTGCCAAAAAATACCAATTTGCAACAAAATATATTCATGAATTTTTAAATAGTAGATTTTTTAAATAGAGGAACTTCGTAACTAAAATATGATGGTAAAATTTTTTATAAAAAAATAAATAAATTTCCAACTAAAAGTATTTGGATTTTTTATTGCATTCTATTAATTAAGTTCATATTTAAGAAGACAGAAAAATGCACATTTACCTTCCTTGTTTGTTATTTGCTAATATTAAAAGGCAAACAATTTTTAATTTGAGAATAACAAATTTTGTAACAACAAGAGTATATAACAATTTTGAAACAATTGAAGAAATTAATAAATTATTATATCTGACACAGTTAAATTAAATAAGTCACATCTACTTTTCTTTATTTTCGCGATAGACTGACATGAATTTGACTTATTAAGTTTAACCGCCTCAAGACATATTTTTTAGAACTAAAGATCATTAGAATCCTAACAGGCTTAAGAAACTATACTATTACTTTTTTGCAGTGTTTTTATTTATTTTTAAGCAAACGTAAAAAAGTGAACGTTTTAGAAAAATAATTCCTTTTTTAGCTTTAACTACCAGTTATATTTGAAGTTAATTCAAATTATAATTTGATTTATACGTATCAAGGTAGGTGCCCAAAGCTACTAACCTGATGAAATTTATGAACACCAATCATTGAGCTTTGTTATAAATGAATTAAAATAATAATAATAAAATTTCTGTCCGCTTTTCTTAAAAAAATTCGTCTTATGTTTTATATGTATTAAAATAGATTACTGGTTTCACCTAACTGCAGAAAATTTCCAATAATAAGGATTTAAATCTGATATAAATGATTTATATTGAAAAAGATACTGTTCATAGTTTTTACGTGGAAAAAAGCTTTGTATAATAGGTATAGAATTTTTTTTCAAACATAATAATCTCAAAAAAATTTAAAAGCATAAAATTCATGTTTCTTTGTAAATAAAGAAGGTTAAAAGTTTAAGAGTCATCGTTCTTTTTTTGACAAAAAAAAGCTCATTTCCATCGTATTTCTATGAAAATAGCTTATCAGACTTTAAAAAATCCAGAAAATTCTGAATTCTGGTAAGTTCTTTTTGTTAACTAAAATTTGGTAAGAATTTTTTTTTAGTTGAAACAATTTTTCTTTGCGGATAAATATGAAGGTTTTCTATTTGCTAACTTAAATGATCTATAACAAAGTTTTTTGAGCTATTTTAATACATATCATAATGAAAAAGGATTTCTTTCTGTAAAAAAGTTAAACATTTCCTATTTGCTGTTAACCTCTCTTATTTTTAATATATTTTGACAAAGAGAGTTTAAAGCAAAATTTAATTTAATTTTTGTATTTGTAATTTAACTTTTTAGAAATGCAACTAAACTATGCGCGTATCAAAAAATGATTAAAAACAAATTGTAGCTTTTTTTAGGATGAACATCCTATGATCATATTCTTTGTTAGCTTGTGTCGTTCAACTAAAAATTGATTTCCTTTTACTTTCAACGTTATTTTTTACGAATCAATCAAAAGCATCACATTCTGTAAATAAAATATTAATAACAATATTTGAGATATTTTTCGATTGAAATTTTGTTTTTATTTCGTAACAAATGAATCTCCTTTAGTAGAAATTTAATCTTTTTGGCCCATAATTTTTTTGTTTGGCTTTAAAATTAGTTTTTCATTTTAACATAATTTTTTAAGAGAAAAAATGATATCATGTTTGTTTGACCATCAGTCTTTTTCGGTTGAAAATTTTACTATTTGTTTGAATATTTCTGTATTTGTTTGAAAATTCATTAATTTTTTTTTTAAATTATTCATTTTTCTTCGGAAATTGATTTTTTCAATTGATAATATGATTTTTTATTAAAACTTTGTTCCTGGAACTAAAGATTTGTTTAGCTGAAAATTTAACTAGAATGTTAAGCATTTATTCTAATTTCTTGAAGTAAACTTTTCTATATTTTGGATAAAATGTGATGTGTTTGATAAGAATTTATCTATTTTATTGAAAATTTATTTTGTTTGCTTGAAAACATATTGCTCTAGCTAAAAGTTACATTATTCTTTTTTTGTTAAAAATTTATCTGATTTAGTTAAAAATTCATCTATTTTAGAAAAATTTGTCTTTCGGAGTAGACAAATATCCGTTTGGTTGAAAATTCCATTAAAAATTAAAATATCTTGTTGAAAATTCGTGTCTTTTATTACGACTTATTCTATTTTGTTAGAATATTAATGTTTTTGGTTAAAATATTATTTCTTTGGTTGAAGAATACATTTTTTGATTCAAAAATTAATTTTATTAACGAAGAAAAATTATTTTTCTGACTGAAACGAAAATTTATATTTATTTTGTTGTAAATTTTTCTTTTTGGGTAAATAATTCATCTTCTGAGTTAAAAAATCCACTGCTTTATTAAAAAACATCTAATTGAATACGTTTGATTTTAATTAAAAGTTAATTCATTTTGTTGCAAATTTGATCAAATTTGTTACCTTTACTTAAAATCGCGTAACCTTTCTCGGGTAAAATATATTGTTTTTAAAAGAAATTAGACGACAGGTAATTTTCCGATTTGCAAAAAAGTCTAAAACGTTGCGCGTATTTAAATTGTTCACTTTTTTTCATCGGCTTTTTTTAAAATCCGTCAGAAAACTAAAAAAAAAAAAATATTTGAAATGAACAAAATAACAGCATTTTTTCACAAAATATTTTAAAAAGATTATCTGAAAAATAGAATAGAATTTTCCACTTTTTCTTGGAAATAAATACAGATACAACAAAAAGTTGAGATGAAAGTTTGCAAGTCTGAAAAGTTTCCATGACAAATGGTTAAGTTCGTATGATACTGATAAAAAGCCTTCCTGGTATTAGTAGAAACTTTCGAAACATATTTGGAAAAATAAAAAAGGTGGAGTTATCTAGGAAATATATTTTTTTTCATAGTTTCAAAATTTGTAGAAAATAATAAAAGATATTTTCTTGAAAAACCCACTTTTTTATGCTTCTAAATACGAGTATGTTTCAAAAGTGTTTGCTAATACCAAAAAGGAATCTTATCAGTATCATGCAGGCTTAACCACTTTAGAGGCCGGGAGAATTTGTTTTCCTAAAAAATGTAATTTTTTAATTTTTCTCCTAAACTATTACAAATATCGCAAAAGAACAAGAGCTTTTTTTATAGAACTTTTTTAGACTTTTAACATGATATTTAATATATTTTTTTATCTGTCATTTTTTCAAAGAAAAAATAGTAACTTTTTACCAAATTTTTTTTTGTCAATTAGAAAGATATATATCGCATAGTATCCTCTAAAACAATATATTTTAACCCAGAGAGATTATTCGATTTCAAGTGTAGGGCCCTGCCTAGTTTAAAATTGATTCGGTCGTAGAAAATTAAATTTCTGATTGAAATTTATATTTTGGTTTTGAAAAGTCAACTGAAATCTTTTTTGCATGAAAACTCATTTATTTTTATGAAATATTTTAGTTTGAAAGTTTATTTACTTTATTAGAAATTGCATTTTTCGTATAAAAATGCATATTTTTGGTTAAAAGTTCAACAGTTTTATTGAAGAGTCATCCTATTTGGTAGAAAATTAAACTATTTCATAGAAATTTTACTTTTCTCTCAAAGCTCATAATTTGTTGTTGGAAAGTCAAACTGAAAGCTTTTTAAAATAAAAATACAGTTTTTTTTGTTTAAATTTTGAAACTGTTAATTGTTAGTTTAACTATTTTATTGAAAATTGATATGAGAGAATAAATTTATTTTTATTCGTATCAAATACAAATTTTAATTACGTAGAATATATCTGGTTTTGGTGAAACAATAAGATTTTACATTATATTTCTTAATCATGTGTTATATGAATTTGCCAACATTCTTTTCTTCTACAGGTTTTCAAATTACCTAATCGGCATTGAGGCAAAGCGACAAAAATAATTTCCATATTTTCGTGACACATCTGTTTTTTTAAAGAATGACAAAGAACAAAAGCAATTTAGATGTGCAATTATTGATTATTTTCACTTACGCAACTTTTCAATCAAACATTTCCTTAATAATATTTGTTCCGATAGTGACAAAAAAATAATAGAGAACCTTTTAAGGAATTGAAGAAACTTTTGTAAATTAAAATCAAATAAAAATGTCGGCTTTCGCCGAATGCAGCAGGAACAAAAAAATACAAATTACTACAGTTTAATCAATAATTATGACGTCAAATTTTCTGCATTTTATGATTCAAGTAATAGGATAAGTCATTTTGAACCCAACTTTATATTTCAAATAACACTGAAATTTGTTCGACACCTTTTAGAAACAGCTAATTAAAAAATATAAAATTTTCTTACAGAAACTTTGTACACTTCTGCTTAGAGCAAGATATAAAATCAAATAATGTGTAAGAGTTTAAATCCTTAATTTATACTTTCTTTCGGAAAATTTGAATGGTTTTGTTCAGTGACTGAAAATTTTGAAATTGAGAAAGGAAAATCATTATAACATGTTAAAACGTTTTCATTTTGAAAATTTCTATTTCAAATAATTATCCAAAAAAATAGTGATATTGTCAATCGAACAGATAAATTTGCAACTAAAATGATACATTTTGAATTAAAAGAATGAATTTTTAAAAAAGTGTTTGAATCATTGGCCAAGAAATATTAATTTTTAGAAAAAAAAATAATTTTCAACAAAATTGTGTAATTCTCAACCTAGAGAGATTAATTTTTTAATTAAAAAGACGAATTTTCTACTTAATGGTTGAATTAAAAAAAAACTTTTTCATTTAAAAAAGAAAAGCATTTTAACCAAATTATAATTTGGGGGTTGAATTATTTTAAATAGAAAATACGAATTTCGAATTGTTTTTTTTAGTTTTGTAGGTTCATTTTCTTTTAAGGTTATAGAAATATCATTTCCGTTAGGTTCTTAAGGAAATTCAGAAAGATTCTTGAAATCTCAGATATGTCGAAAAAGTTGAAAATTTTTATTTTACAGGATTTTGCAACATTTTTGGAAAAATATTTGAGTAAGGCTAAACAATATTTTGGTCTTTTAGGAGCTTGAAAAATGTTTTCGAAACTGACTAAAATTATTCCTAACATTTGGAAAAATATTGGAAAAGAAATTTTGTTCGAAATCTTCAAAAATCTATTTTTTTATTAATTTCTAAAATCTTTTAAAATTTCAAATTATTTTTTTAAACATTATTAAAACTTTCAAACCTTCTAAATATTTTAAAAAATTACTCGAATTTTTTCAAATTTTCCTTAAAAATCTAAAAAACTAAAAAAACTGCCTAAAAATCTTCCAGATTCTTTTATGAATATTCTGGAAATCATTAATATGAAAGAAGATAGCTATAAGCAATAATAATTTACTTAAAGAATAATTTTTGCTAAATTAAAATAAGCATTAACTTACTTCAAGTGAAAAGTGCAAAAACAGTTGCAAATTTTAGAAAAAACAGCAATTTCTAACATGACGGGAAGAGAATATTATTAACAATATGAATAATTCATTTTGAAACAAATTATGGAAACATCTTATTATCAGTATTAAGTAGAATTTTATTGTTTACGAAACAAGTTGCATTAAAAAAGCCGTGAAAAAAATCATAATTAGCATCGAAAACTCGCAAAACTTAGTTTTTATTTTTTTTTTCCGGACTCTATAAACTAAATTTATAAGGGTGATATTACAAAAGTAATATTTTCAAACTTTAAAATTTAAATTCGATTAAGATCAAATTAAAGTTAATATATAGAATTCCTGAATTTAAAAACAAGAATCCAACGACCCAATGTGGAAAAGCACCATAAAATGCTCTTACTGCAACTTAAAAAAATTCATTACAATAAAAGAACATATTTACCAACGTTTCGGTACTCATACAGCACCATTATTATGATTTTATAATATCAAATATAAAGAAGACGAAAGCAAGAAAAAAAGACAACGAAGAGGATTTGGTTGCTTGCCTTCTCATTTTTCTTTCCTCTTTTTTATTTCTGTCTAAAGGGTTTTATTCTCGAAAGAATTTTTTTTTTAATTTGCAATAGGAGCATCTAATTTCTTTCACGAATTCTTAACAGTAATATTTCGGTCGTATCCCATGGCTATTTGTGAAGAGAAATGTAGAGTTTCAAGTGGATTAACCTTTTATTTACGATTTTGAATGAAATTTAACAAAACATATTTTTTCTGATAGGAAATGCGTCTCAAACTTCGTGCGGTTTGCGCCACCTATGAATATAATTTTTTTCTGTTTAGGAAAAAAATGGATTTATTTTTGTGTAAATTAGAACGGGCCTAAAGCCCATCCCGGTTGAAAAGTAATGTTTTGCAGTCATTATCTAGAAATGCAAAAAGAATTAATCAAATTGTTGGAAACATAATTATTTCAACCATTATGTGATTCAAATGTATTTTTTAAATATCATAAACATATATTTAAATTATTTTTTGGAACGAAAATCTACTTTTAATTAAATTTTAATATTTTTATTATAAAATATAGCACAATTGACGTATTTTTTCAAAATTATTATCTAAACTATTAATTGGGAATGATTAAATAATAGATTAAATGGATTATGTTTAAAATATACAGAGCAAAAGGTAAGAGCACCAATTCTTGCAGCCTTAGTTGAGTTTTATTTATTCAAACTACCATCGTTTTCATCATTAACAACACCTTCTTGATCATTAACTTAAATAATTAAATTTATATCCACTGTAACTTCAGATCTAAAAAATATACTCTCCCAAAAAAATCACTGTAATTAATGTTTTTATAACTTTTTTTCCATTTTATATAAAAATTGGTTTGTATTCCTAAAAGAGTTTAATTTTAATATATGTATAAAAAACTCACTTTTCTCAAACAATTTTTTTTTAATCCCATAAACATTAGTTAGATGTTTGTTTTATTTGGAAACTTATGCAAAAGTTTAGAAATATAACAAACTTTTATGCAATAATTACTCTGTGTTTTATAACTTACATTGAATAGTTTCTTCTGATTCTAATTATAAAAGATTTCCAAGAAGAACCTTGTCATTTATTGATATGTAGGTTATGACAATAAAATTCAGGAAATATGAATAAATAATAATTGTAAATTATTTCTTGAAAGAAAGATCCTACTCCATCTTCACTCCATTGGGAATCGAACCACAAAACTTCTGATTTCTAGTCAGGTGCTTTTCCAATTAAGCTATTAGAGAGATCGGAATAAGAACTCTTAATTCAAGAACATAACGCTAATTTTTAGCTAGGTGTTAATGGTACAAGTAATTATTTAAAATTTTTTTAATTTTTCTGCTATATCATCAGAGATTGTACCTTACCGACAGTAGATCAACCCTCCAAACCATGAAGGCAGAAAATCTACACAATATCGATCAAGTTAAGAATCTTCAATAACAGAAAATGCTTAACGTCTTAATAAGACTGATCTCTCTTATAGCTTAATTGGAAAAGCACCTGACCGAAATCAGAAGTTTTGTGGTTCGATTCCCATTGGACTGAAGATGGAGTAGGATCTTTTTTTCAAGAAATAATTTTAATTTTAATTTAAAAATATTATTTTCCATCTAGTCTTATTAAGACGTTAAGCATTTTCTGTTATTGAAGATTCTTAACTTGATCGATATTGTGTAGATTTTCTGCCTTCATGGTTTGGAGGGTTGATCTACTGTCGGTAAGGTACAATCTCTGATGATATAGCATAAAAATTAAAAAAATTTAAAATAAGCTATTTTCGTTCGAAAAAAATTAAGGATTGTGTATGTCTTCGAAAAATTACATTTTATTTGCCTGATTGTGAAAAATTGTATTATGCAAAACTGTTATCAGCTGTTTCAAAATCCTAGGTAATGATTGTTCAAAATTATTCTTTAACTTAGAAAATCAAGCAGCCGGGCTGGGCTTTTAGGCCTTTTCAAGTCTCTGATTCAGGACAAGTTCTATATGCGCAAATCATAAAAATTAATTTTTCTTCGTCCTGTCGACTCTAAAATATATTTATTTGTTTAAAAATATGATGATCTTTTTGGGCTCTTTTACATACCTTATGTTGCGTCAACCAAAGAAGGCTCAGCTAGGGCTTCATGGCTACCAGCACATGCCAGTTAGCCACGGTCTAAACTAGCATTTACAAATTTATTTCAAAACTTTCTATTTGCATTTCAAGTGAAATTTGTTTTGGCGCCTTGATTGAAAATTATATTCGCAATGAGAATTATTCTTTTTTTAAGTTTTTTGCTTTGCATCCAAACGCAACAATATGACACTAAGAGTGCTTTATTGCCATCTCTGTCACTTTTACAGCAATAACCTTAATATCACTCCTCTAAACGCTCCTAGGGAAATCGAGTCAATTGTCGAGAATCGGAAGTGCCGCATATACTGGAACATTATATTCTCGACAATTGTTTCTGTTGCACACTCGAGGCCTGACATGGTTCTTCTTGACTTCGAGAAGCGAACCATGTTCGTTATCGAATTTTCGGCAACAGCTGACAAAAACATCATAGTCAAGAAGAATGAAAAGAAAGAGAGGTATAGAGACCTTATAAGGGGGTTGCAGCGATTGTACCCAGAATATTCTGTTAAACTAATCGTCCTTATCATCGGTCGTGAGATGTGGTTGTGGCTGAAATTTTACCGCGATTTCGCTGGAAGCGGGTGCAATTTTTCAAATTAGTACCCGCTCCCGGTGAAATTCTGCGGTTGTCCTTATACTCCTTATACAAGATTGCCTAATCATTATTAAAGAATAGCGTTAATGACATTTAGAATGACCCTTTTTGTTAGGGCAGGTCTGACTCCGTCTCAAAACTGAGACATGCTTAAGATGTGCTTTTAAACTGCAGCATGTCTTGATTGAGGGAAATTCAAGTTGAACTCAAGTTAAAACATTTTTACTCGAGCATATATCCGTATTTACCTCATATTGAATAACTACAAGATTTTTAAATTTTCAACCTTACTTTCGATGTTTCAGTTGCCGCCTCTCACGAGCCTGTTAACTGGAATCCTAATGCTGTGTTTAATACACAAACTTTCTTTTTTGTACCTGAACAGAAAACTTACTACAAGAACGAAGCTGGTCACAACGTACTGCTTCAACTTCATCGAACTGTAGTGTGGAGGGGTTACGTCATGTATGGATGGCAGGATGGAGAAAAACGTGTTCATGCATTTCGTGATTCTGATGGCACTCCATTTGTAGGGGATAAAAGTGTTAAAAAGTCAATTACTGACTCAGAATTTGGGAAATATGGTATAACAGAATGGGAAACACCATCATCAAGGCCTCAGCTTCGTCGTTCAGCATCGCGATCACCGTCACCAACACGTCCGCTTAAACAGCAAAGAACTTCATCATTCTAAAATAAAATTTCATTTATATATTGAAGATGGATAAATACATTTACAAGTATTAAAATCACACCAATAAAGTGACTTTATAATGTTTCCCAACATCATAGTAATAGGGGAAACAAGGCTAGAGTATGGTTGCTTTTATTGCTTCTAGAAAAGTAGGCCAGTAGGGGAAAAATTGATAAAATAGTTAGTTATTTTATTTGATCTACCAAAACCGATTCCATTAAATTCATTGATTAATTAATATTACAATTCATTGGTCACATTTTAAGATGAGAGTCACGTAATTGGTTAAAATTATTAAAATAAGTTTTGCTATTTCTCAAATTAATTTCTTGTCATATCTTAATGAGCTTTAATGAAAATTGTATTCTGCAACTAAGAAAATATACAATTTAACCAAATAAATATGTATATTACGATAAAAAGTGTGAAATTATTCCTTGCCCTAGAACTTAGTGCAATACAAAAATGTCAGAAAAAAGTGTTTCTTATTTTTTATCGGCATTGCTATCATTAGACAGTAGATGATAAAAGGAGAAAAATTTACCAAACAACTGTCCCTCGAGAGGCTTAAGTTTCTAAGATACAATATTACTGCCAAATAAAAATAAAGAGATGTCATTATTTGTGTTCTGAAATTTTTAACTCATTTAACTTTTTATTTTTTTTATAAAATGGGATAAAAATTAATTCTTGATTACAAGTTATTAAATAAGGTGCAATTTGACAGATTTTAAAACAATTCTTATAATGAAAGTCACAATCTGATTGTTTTCAAAAATCAGTAGGCGTTATTGTTTGTTTATAAAATCTACTTGAAATATCTTTCCCATAACTCTTTATTGTGATACTTTGGAGTTTGACAATAATGATTAATTGTTTAATCTATTGTTACAGACAAATGTACAGCTTGTTTACTTTTCAATGAATCAGCGAATTTTTTCCACGGAACCAGCTGGAAATATTTTTAAGCTGAATTTTGAAATTTTGTAATGTTTAAAAATTCTTTCAAATTTGCAAAGCATCAAAACAAAAAATCATCAAAATTACATTAATAGTCGATTCCCTAGAACAATTTTGGCTTATTTATGAAGCAGTAGTAAATATGTACAATTTTTTCAAAACTTGATAACATAATTAACTATTGTCGTAGGTGGGAGAGAGATACATAAAAGGTCGACATTCTTCATCAGATCTACAATTTAAATTTAGTACTTGTAGTCATAAGACGTGCCTGTGGAGTTATTTTAAACTGCTATTTAGCCAATCTATAGCCTATTTCTTATTGTATTTTAATTTTTAATCACAGAAATAAATTATTCTACTTCACTCTTTATTTACGAAATGTTTGAAAAATGTTGACTTGATTTCGAATTGAATTTCCCCCAATCAAGACATGCTCAAGTCGAAGAGTTCGACCGAAAATGTTGTTTGTTTTTACGTATTTCTAACGGCTTAGGAGATCCTTCAATAAAATTACAATTTTAATTTTTTTTAAGAATCTTTTCAGAATGGAAGCTCCTGATGTGTCCCCTAAGGGTTTACATTTCTCTTGCACCTTTATCCCTATTCCTTTACACACCCCCACACACTTACTTTGTGGCGAGAGGGGGACCTACAGTTTAAGGTGGGTTCCGAACCACCAAGAGCAACAGCTTTAAGTACTTAGAGAAAACCTTTTTCTCTAGAGGTACTGGTCCCACGACTTCTCCCGTGATGAATTCCTTGCTAGACTAGTTTTCACCACATGGGCCGCCGAGACTCTTCCAGAGTGCGAGGCGGGATTCGAACCTGCAAGACGACGGAGTGGGTCCAAAGCCTAGGCTTATGTCCCCACGACCATCGCCCCACTTAAGAATCTTTTTAAGGATGATACTCGCTCAGACTCACAGATTCTGAATTTTCTTTATCAATTCTTTATTCTTTATTTTCTTTATTCAATTCGATAAAGAGAAATCTCGTGTCCTTACTTATATCTGAAGTCTCCTATTATTCGACCAGATAAATCCACCTTCAGTATCGATGTGTATGTGAGACAAGTGCCTCAAGAAATAGCCATCTATCAACTTTTCTTTTTTACTTATCCTTACTTTTAGCAAAATGCCGACGTCGCACCATCGGCTTTTCTTCTGAAATATAAAAAGTGACGTCTCACGAAGGCAAGTAATTTCGCTATGTTCCATTCACATTGGAAAAATAAAATTCCAAGTTATAGAAATTGGCGGCACTGTTAAAGTCTTTTCTATTTGATATTCTTATAATCATAATAAACTATATATTTTGTAGTTGAAAAATATTTCTACACGAAGATATAATTTATTTCATAAGAATAAAGAAATATCTGATAGAACAGGAATATACAGAGTTTAGGATTTTCAAAATGGCCCTACTTTTTCGGATTAGAGTCATAAATATGAATGATGCAAAAAAATATCTTATTTAATCTGGCAATTAAAAATTTCACAATATTTACTACTTTATTATGAGTTTTATATCCTTTAATAATGTTGCTATTTACAATGAACACATTTTTTATCGTGTTCATGAAGAAGAGGAGAAAAATAGGATTAGCGATTGGTTCAACGCTAGAACGGATGTCAATTAATATCCTTTTGAATAACCGTTACCGCAAGTGGAACATGTACTCTTATCCGATTAAAATTTATAGATGAAGTACCAAAATCATTATTTATGAAAAAACACAAATACAGGAAGCATGGATATATTGCATGTTAGAGGGCAACGATCCCCCATTTCATTTCAAAACCGAAAAAATAAATTTCCTTTTTTTTATTTTAACAGGTGCGGGTTTTGAATTATCAAAATAATTGTTTAGGGTCAAATCTTTGAGCACTGTATTCTGCTCATTTCTGTTGGTTTATTAATTTTCAATGATGTAAACAAATTCCATTTGTTTAAAAAGGTTTTTTTGTAAAAATTCATCCAACTGACATTTTGTTGTCGATAATGACATTAATTTATTTTAAAATCTTTTCTAATTGTATAAACAATAAATTATTATTAGCTGAAAATAAATAATAATTTATTGTTTCAACTTCCGAAAAATCTTTTAAAATAAATTTATGTCACCTAATGACAATAAACTGCTAGTTCAACGAATTTAAAATAAAAAAACATTTTTTGCACAAATAGGATTTTTTTTAATAATTAAAATTTTATTGAACAATTTTGTTAAATATTCTGCTAGACCAATAGTAATCACTTTTATTTTTTTTAATTCCAAAAATTAAATTAATCAAACAATTGTAATAAATATTACACTAACAACATATTAACAATTAAAAACAATTATTTAAACAAATTCCATTTGTTTAAAAAATTATAAATTAATGCAATAATTTCGAGAAATATTCCACTAGACCAATAGTAATAATTTTGAGGGAAAGAAACGAATTCAAAATAAAAATTGTTTAAAGCAACTTTATTTGTTTAGACAATTGCAAATTAATGAAACAATGTTATTAAATATCCCACTCGACTATTATTAATAATTTTTAGGGTAAACACGAATTTTTTTAAGAAAATATTTAAACAAATTCAATTTATTTAAATAATCGAAAGTTAATTAACCAAATAATAAAAAATATTCCTACATGCCAATATTAATCATTTTAAGTAAAAAAAGACAAGAAAACAATTTTCAAATATCCATTTTTATGAAAAATTGGCATTTTTGGTTGTAAGGGTAGTTTTCAGGTAGTCGTGGGGGTTGTCTACGTGTGTCAAATCCATATGTCTAATACATGAAATTCTTCGTTGAATAATTCCCTACAGGCCACTATTCTTTTTTGTCACATTTTTTAAATCCTAAAAAATTATTCTAAGAACTCAAAAAACTGATTTTCCTCATGCATTTTACATGGGAAACTTCAAGTCAAAACCGGCACCTATTAAAATTTAAAAAATTCAAATAAAAATTTAGAAATTTTTTTTATTTAGAATAAAATGAAGAAGGGGGTTTGTTGCCTTCTAGCATTCAAAAAAATTTTGCTATGCATTTTTGGACCACCTTAATGTGCATTGTAAATATTTTTACATTTTTAATATGTTATATACCTGTCGTAGACATCGAACACTTAGTTAATAATATATCTGTATATTAATATTTTTTCATTAAGTCAGTCAAATTACGCACACAATAATGATTTAAACAAATTTTTTTATTTTGTATGCAATAGTTATACAAAAGTTGAAAATACTGATTATTCAATATGACGAAACTGATGAATGTATGCATTATCAATTATCAGAAAAGTTTTAAACATTGTATTAAAAATTTCTTCAAAAAATGTTCACGGTTGGTCCAAATAAAATGGAATAAAATTACGCTTTTTGGTCAAACATAAATTTAGGCTATATATAGGCTTTGCTTTATTCGAACAAAAATGGTATCTTAGTCAATTAAAATGGTCAATTAAAGAGTCTTTCTGAATAGAGCACATGCGTCAGGGACATGTGACTGGTGAGTGACACCATGGATAAATTTCTTTACTTATTGACAAATTTTAATGACAAAAATTTGTATGCAGGCTTCGTAAAATGTAGTATGCTTCAATGTATAATTGCATATAAATATGCCAGAAAAATAATTTTCAAAAAGTGTATAAAATATATTTAAAAGTCCGGGCAGGGGGGGGGGGTGTCATCTAGTAGCGCGCCTCTCCAGTAGGGAGAGTGCTCATCAGACAAAATCTTAATCTACAAATTATTATCAATAAACTTTTACAAGCTGAACTTCTGCAGCAGAAAAAACTTCTAAAGCATCTCTTATTGCAATTCATTGATATTTGTATTGTATATCAATCGAGAAATGAATCCTTTTTTCCTGGTTTCTAAATCAGTTTCCGATGAGAAGAAGTGTCTAATGGTTTATCCTATAAAAGGATATCGTTTATGGACTCGGTTATGGGCCCTCAATCTTATCATTCAATTGAAAATTGAAAACTGTGGAAAAATCATTTATGAAAGAAGATATTGGAAAACTGGGCAGGCTAAAATATTTTCAGAAAGCAAGACAAATAATAAGACCATTAAAATGCATCAATAAATGTGCTAAACATGATGCTACTCTTGGATGTACTTTCGATAATTTTCTCACAAAGAGCGAAAAAGAGAAGCAAAAAGTTTGTAAATTGCAAAGGATTACAGAAAATTGCTTCCTAAAGTATGAAAAAAACTAATGCAAAGCGGCTCAATTGGATTCAGAAAGTGTGGAAAATTAACCCCTAAAGCCTCAAGAGAGGCAGGTTATAAAAACCAATTGACAATCTAGCATTCAAAAATAAAAAACATATTCTGTTTTGTATGTTTTGATTATGATATGGTACTTACAAAGATCATTATATATTCAATACCTTTGCAACAATTATTAACTTTAAAAATATTGATTCTAGAAAAGAGAAAAATAAATAAAAATTGCATGAATTTGCAAAAAGAATACGACTTTATTTGCAAATTTGATGCAAAAAGTATTATTAGCCATATGGTGAGACGATTTTAGTGCATAAACCATCTCAAATTATAAATAAATCAAGACTACGATTTCCCTAAAATTGTTACAGTAACCTTTTTCATGATTTATAAGAAATATCAAGTTTCACCTAAATTTTTAAAAGTTGGTTTCTTTTAATGTCACTATTCTGCATGACTTTCGGCTCTTTATAATATTTTCTTTTAGAAGTTAATATCGCACATACTTTGCAAATAGCTTTTAAAAGCTTGTCTTTTATAGCGAGATAGTGTAATCTTTTGTATAGAAAATATTACGCCTCTGTTAATACGAGTGCCACAAGAGCTTCGTGATGAGGATAATATCTTCATAGAAGAACCGCGTGGATGTAAAAGCCAAAGGATTGTCAAAGTTGAATTCATAAAGGTTGTTGGTGAGCGGAGGGGGATAATAAAGGTGAGACGAGAGATGAGTAAAAGGCGCTATATTGAAAGGGTCTTTCAAGAGTTGCAAAAAGGACGCAATATCACGTTCCCGTATCTCTACCTATCGTCGCATATGCTACAACTTTTGCTGGATACCAACGAAAAAGGCTCGACTTCACGTGCGCTGGTGTAATCTGCAATATCCACCATGTGATCCCCGCATGGATGAACTTGCACAGACGAGTAAAAAATAGCACACATGAATCCTCGATATTCTGGGGAACCGGAGTGATCCAATATTTCAAATGATGATGGAAAGAAGCTTCAAAACATAACCAAATGTTAAAATTTTTGAATGGTATGAGTGTAAAATACACATTTAAAAAACTCATACTATGTAGGTCCAATGAAAAGATATATTGATAAAAAGGCTAACAAAGTTGTGTAAGTAGACTTGGCCGACTTCAGTTTAATTATAAAACTTAAAATGCTACTTCGGCTGACTGAAATTGGTTTACACTACTTGGTATTAATCATGGCTGGTTAAGCATGACTTAACTACTAAAGAAACTTTAGAATAGTTTTTAAACGATACTACACTATTATGTGCGCGCGCACGCGCGCGCTCACTTTTGTCCTCATTTTTTCATTTAATTCATTTTCTAATAACAATATATTTGTTAAAATTTTCTAAACACTAATATTCTTGTTCATATATTACGTAACGTTATTTTAAACCCTTTTACTTTTCCACATCCTAACTGCAGTTACGTAACGTTTTTTTTGTATTAATTTAAAAAACTGAATAGACTTTTTGTAAATAAAAATAGATTTTTAGGGTGAAGTGCAGTATAAAAATACATTAAACAATATTTTGACATAACATAGCACCCCTTTTTTGAGATTTTTTTAGTTACAAACATTTTCAAATTATTTGCAAGGAAAGAAGTATCAGCATTTTTTTCAGAATTATATAAATTTTATCATTTTCATGAGACAATTAAGAAAGATTTTTAAATATTTCAGATTAGTCAAAAAAAGAATATAAAAAATGGAAAAAATATTTATTTTATTTTACAGGATTTTACACGTTATTGGAAAAATTTTAGCCTATTCCAAAGATATTTAGGGCTTGTATAATTTCAAAAGAAATGATAAATATTCCATAAATTTTCGGAAATTCTTCTAAGGTTCAAAATATTTTAAATCCATGCAAAGCCTCTTGAATTCCTAAAAATATTTTTATGTTCCTGGAATTTTTTTTCAAGTTCTGAAAAATTATTTCAAATGTAAAACGCTGCCTCAAAAAATCCCCAATTTTCCTGGGAACTTGAATAACATTGATTTCTTCCCTTGCGAAATTTCAAAGTTATTTTAATTAAGGGCATGTGATGTTTTACCATATAGGTTTTCAGTTTTCCACACATTTTGTTCACAATTTTTAAATCGAAAAAAAAAAACATTAGTGTCGAGAAGTTTACGTTTTTGACATCTGGCTTTCGTTTTGTTCAAAAACTTTCACATAAATCTGCATTTTTTTAAATCTTCTGCAGTTTTAAAATCTTCTTTATTCTCCTTCAATCTTCGTCATGTTTGTAGAATATTATGGTTTATTTTATTTTTTATTTTTGAATGTTACCAAATGGCAAAATGTTGCTTTGAATTCTTCTACTCTTCTTAGAAATTTAAGAAAATATTTGATGTTTCAAAATATTTTTGAATTTTCTCCTGAAGTTGATTTTTAAAATTAAAAAATTGAAAAAAATTGTTTTGGGATCCTAAGGAATTTATGTCATTATCCTGAATTAAAAAAAAATACCTAAAATATCTTAGAAATTTTCATTGTTTTTTAATGGTTTCAAAACTTCTACATCTCTTAAATTTACTCAAATTTGTTCTAAAATTATATATAATGGCACGATGTTGCTTTAAAAACTTTTAAACTCTTTTTTTTTAATTTTATGAAATAATTTGAAACGATTTATAATTTTTTGTAATAATCTCTTAGAACTCATTATTAAAAAATTGTTTGAAATTTTCCCATGAATCTAAACTATATATTTTTCCTTCTCTTGACGCCCTAAAAAATTAGGTTTACCTGAATTTAAATTAAATCCTGGAAAATGGAAATAATTTTGTTAAAATCTTCCATATTTTTTTAAACGATTTTGAAATCTTTAAAATTCAAATTATTATTTCAAAATGAAATAATAACTGCTTAAAATTCCCACATAACTGTTTTAAAAAATTTAATCTTAAAATCTTTCGAAATTATTAAGACGCTTCTATTGTTCTAATTCTTAATATAAGTGTTTTCAATCATTTTATTTTACTTATCTCTTTGAAAATTAAAAAAAAAGGATTAGACGGACGTAAAAAAGAAAACATTTTTTTCTTCTTAAAAACTTTGGAATGTTAGTATAGTAGCAAAATCTTAAGATAACATAAAAAGCATTAAACAATTGTTGTCATTTATATTTAGAAATAATTTGTACTCTACATTTTCTTTTAATATCACATTCATTTTTGCAAATTTGCTTTATTGGTAGCTTTTGATACTAAGTTCCGAAAAAAATCAAACATATTTCCATATGATTTGAAAAATCGAATGCAAATACATATTTTAGTACATCAAAATCATTTGAAAAATTATCTAATTGAAATAATATAATTGCAAACATAAATTAACTTTTAATATTGAAATTATATTCAATACTCCATTATAGAACCTTTAAGTCAATAATTAAATGATGTTACTGCAAGTTCAGGAACTAAGTTTTAATCTTTATTTACTTTAATAATTAGAAAACGTTAATGAGCTAATAATCAAGTAACCATTTTACGAAAGAAAGACCTTTAAAATATAATTCTGTCATAAAACATTAAAATTACTTTAACTTTATATATTTTTAAAATTAGAACTTTTATGTATAAGAATTTTATATAATCTTAAACTTTTAAACTAATTCCAGAAAATGTCACTTTTAGTAGAATCAGTTGATAATGAATTAATCAGTTCACGAAATAAAAAACATGAAACAATTATTTTTATCGAAACATTCAAATAATGTTTGCATTATGTGTATATTCTCCTTTAAATTTTGAAACAGCTTTTTTATACGTCTAATTTACTAATAACCTTTGTCACTAATTAGAACCAATATGAAGAAAGTGTGAAGAAAATTATCGGCTAATAATCAATTAAATGGTTCACAACATAAAAAGCCTCAAATAATTTGCTTCACTGATTTTCAATTTTATTTACAAAAATTTCATTTTTCAGTGATTTAATAATAATTTGAGGGAAAAAATTAAAACATTTTCACATATACGTTTGTAAATTAAATGAAACTATTTATCATAGAGCACCAGCATAATTCCGAAAAATTACTAAGTTGAAACAGAGGTACTTTAAAAATAAATTGATTTATGTTATGCAAATCAGATTCAATGTTCCATTATATAACCTACAAGTAAATAATTAATTAATTTGTTACTTATGGTACTTAATTTCAGGTAATCAATTTTATTCTTTATTCAATTAAATGTTATAATAAAAATATTCAGCTTATATCAATTAGTCATTAAAAAAAATAAGAAGCATTAAACTATAATTCTCACTAAAAACTTTTAATAATTTTTAGTTGATACATTTCTTTAAATTCAAACTTTCACTTATAAAATTTTTCTTCATTAATAAACTCGTAAACTAATTCCAGAAAATTTGAGATTTGGTCAAATCAGTTGATAATTAATTAATGATTTCACAACATAAAAAGCATTACACTATTATTTTCATGAAAACATTCAAATAATGTTTACAATATCGGAAGCACCATAAAAATGATATACTTGTAATACAAGTATTTAAAAGAAAAAAAGAAACTTTTATTTAAAAAGTAACAGCTAATATTTAATTACATAATCGGAGAGGAAATAACCCAAGCGCGAAGTCACATACGGCCCAACACTGGCTCATAGTCGGCAAAAATATTGCCGAAACTCGGCTGCCATTATCGCGCCAATGACGGAATGATAACTATGGCCTGCACTTGGCAGCCAAGATTTGGCTGTCATTGTCGGCCCAACACTGGGTACTAGTATTGGACCAAACCTAGCTGCGATCGTCGCGGCATTGCCGGGTTGATAACTATGGCCTTGTCTTGGCAGCCAAGACTCGGCCGCCATTCTCGGCCCAACACTGGGGACCAATACTGCTATAGTCTAAGGTCTAAGGATATGGCAAAAAGGTATTTTAAAAAATAAATATTAATTGATTGCAAGCACTTTGAATATACATATTAGTGGTCCTGTTTAGATCGAATACATATATTGCATTTTGAACATTATATTACAAATAAAATTTCTAACGCCACGGGGTATCGAACCCACATCTATATACTTAAATCTATCGCCTTGCAGTCGGAAGTGCTAACCACTGTACTAAACCGACAAGTTGAAACTCTGTGAAAAAGCCATCCTCATAAGCTGCAGTTCAGAAAAGTTAAAGAACCGAATTTTAAGCTCTCTTTTTATAATTATTTACTATAATGCGACGCTGTGTAAATATAAAATACGAGTTGTTAACAGCAATATCATAACAATAATATTTAAATAAATAATTCAAATCGATTACAATTTTTTTTCGCGTAATATTTCGCTTTTTTTCGTTGCAGCCCACCTTAGAACTTTTTTCAATGACGGAAGTGTAATTTCTTATGACAATTTACAATTTTTTATGACAGAACTTAACAAATTTCATTGTGAGCTTTGACAATTTTTCAATAAATTTTATTTTTTTTTTTCGTGTAAGATTTGTTTATTAGGTGCTAAAAGTGAGACTTGGCGCAGTAAAGTGCCGATACTGGGCCAAGCATCGGTGGAGGATCAGCAAATATAAATAGCCGATATAGACTGCCAGCATTGGCTCAACATTGGGCCGATTTAAATAAAACATGGTTTGCCGTGGTAAAAGTTACACTTGGCCCAGTAATGTGCCGTCACTGGGCCTAACTTTGACTGATCCTCGTGAAACATGGTTCCCTGTACTAAAAGTGAGACTTGGTGCAACAAAGTGCCGATACTGGGCCAAGCATCGGTGGAGGATCGGCAAATATGAATAGCCAATATAGATTGCCAGCACTGGCTCAACACTGGGCCGATTAAAATGCCGATATTGGCCCAATAAGTTCAGCCGACCTTTGACTGCCAAAATTGGACCAACACGGGGCCGTGTATTCAGCTGCGGCCATTTGCACTTGGGAACATATTTATATTGCTAAATATTAAACAATGTAAATCCAATTTTCATGTACTTTGATATTTTATTTTTTATTATTAAATTTTAATTCATATTATAATATCATTGAACTTAATGATTTCACAATATATCTATTAATTTAATAATCTTTTATGTTATTTAACAAAATTAGATTTTAAGATGAAATTAAAAAAAAAAATTATTCCTGTAACATTGAATAAACCAATTTAAAATTGATTGAAATTATATTTGACTTCAAATTTGTAAATAATTTTTAAAAAATGAAACATTTATATAATATTTTTGTAAAAATTACAAGCATGTATAACATGATATTATTAAGCTTTATAATTTGCAAATACATAAATACTGCAAATATTATAATCATAACTAAAACTTTTAACAATAAATCGTTAACATAATTAAAACAATAATATAATAAATTTATTTAATTGTAATTTAACCTATAATAACTTTATGTTTTAATCAAAATTTTAATTATAATTCATATAATAATATTATTATACTGAAAATTTCGCAATATATTTATTAATTTAATAATCGTTTATATTATTCCAAACAATAAAATTTTAAGATTAACTTGAAATAATTATTCCTGTAACATTGAATAAACCAGTTAAAAATTTATAAAAACTATATTTAATTTTTATTTTGTACATAAATGTATAGTATATAATATAAATATAATAATATTATATATATATAGTTATTTTTACCATTAAATCATTATTATAATTAGAACATGAAAATAATAAATTAATTTAATTCTAATTTAGTTTATGATAACTTTATATTCAAATAACATATTTCTTTATCACTTATATTATAATATTATTAAATCTAATAATTTTACAATATATCTAATATATCTAATTTAAATTATTATTGCTGTGACATTGAATAAACCATATTCTGGAGAAAAGTATCTTCAGTAATTTAATGTGACGATTATAGAACTATGAGAAACAAAATTAAATATTATACATATGATAATTATTTATTAAAAATAATAGCTGTTATTGAATGTGAAAATAAAACGACACAATACGTTAATAATTACCGGCGATCGATAAAAGCAGAAATATAGTTTTTTATTTCGATTGATTTTATACGTTGAAGAAGGATGTCGCCATGGAATAAACCACATCATTAACTTTGCCATGTCAGATTCCGCCCAAGCGATACTAATGGAGGTTACGAGTTTTTATATATAAATATAGGATTTCCTATTTGAATAATGAAAGATTATGAATGCACGCACTATGATAATAAAAACATAGGCTCTGATAGAAATGCTCTTTATTGAATAAAAATCTGTGTTTTCTAGTCTTCAGCTATCAAAAGCTATTACTCTAATAAGTCAGACATTTCTGATTTATCCTAAATTAAGTTCCTTTTCTGATTTTTAGATTTTCGTAATACAATCAAATTTGGATAAAACTGATCTGACAGATATTCATCCTCGAAAATGTAGAAAATCTCCAAAGTGTCAAGTTTTCAAGTAAACATTGTCATATTTCAGGTTTGGAATTAAAAGAGGCTTTAATTTCACATAAATTTGAAAATTGAATCTTCTAACGGAAAGTTTTGTAAAACAGTTATTAATAACTTGAATAATTAAAGCTACGAAAGTATTTTCAAAAATGTCTTCTTTATTTTTTCTTAAAATATAATTACACGAATAAACTAAAGTTTTTCTGATTGCCCGATTGAAAACGATTCAGAGCGATAAACAAACCTTTTCTCGAATAATACGGCCTTAATTGTGTCTAGATTTTGTATCTGAAGACAAGAAAAAATTTGAATTTGGAAAATGGAACATAATTTAGGGAAAACTTACAGTGAGATTCCAAGAAAAACGGAGAAAATAACCCGAGCCTTTCATTTGCCAATAATGGCTTGCCACAAAGTAATGTTCCTTGATTGATTCATTTAACTATCATTGCTAAAAATATTACATAAGCAAATAATTTTTTGAATTTTTATAAAAACTTACTGGTGACACAAGCAGACAAAGCTTTTAGCAGTCATTTCCTCTATTAATTCACCTAAATATACTTAGGCAAAATATTGACCCACATAATTGTTGACACCTTACCTACCTTTAAATATTCTGTTAAACAATTCATTTACGTTTAAAGATTTCTTAAACAAAAAATTCCTGATGACCGTATTATGGCTTCCTTAGACGTAGTGTTGCATAACGATACGAGGTGCTCGGTTCTCTTGCTCATTTCAGTCGTTCGAGAAGTATTCTCAAAAACTGAGAATATCATTCTCTCTTTTGTTTGTATCGTCCCATCTCATCTCATTTCATCTCGTTCCTCAGCCGAGCTACCAGCGGAAACGCCATTGACTTAAATGTAAGGATATCAAATTTAAAAAATAGTTGATAAAAATGTCAATACACCATGTACGTTCCAAAAAGAGTTGTATTTAAAGAATTCCTGTACAAAAAATATCTTTTAGGTAAAAGAATATGACTACGTTATCCATGAATATCGCTCCAACTGAAATTTGAACTATGCATTATAATTCTGCTTTAATAATATATTATTTCCAATATGAAAGTATACAAATTTGAGGACTTTTTCTGGTTTATAAAGTCACCAGTAAAAAACCTGCATTTTAACGTTCAGAGATTCAAGCACATGTAAAACGGTCTCTTTAGAGCTTATTTTTGCAAAAAGAAAATTATTTTTTTAATGAAAATTTCTTTCAAATATTTTTAAAAATCCTAAAATATTTTAAATTCCGAGTAAGATTTCTTTTAAACGTTTTTTTAATTCTGGAACTATGAAGAAAATTCCTTATGATCCTTTAAAATATCATGAAACCTTACATGTCCCACAAAATTCTTCTAAATCTTATGAAATTCTTTAGAACTGTATGCGATTTTTTAAAATAATAGCTCAAAATTCTTAAAATCGTTAGAAATTCCTTGACATTTATTAATTCGCTTAGAAATTACTTATAGCTTTTTAAAAATCCTAAATTCGAGCCTTAAGTATCTTAAAATCTCTTTAAAAATCTTTAAAATTCTTTAAAAATCCCCTTTAAAATTTTTTATTTATATTGAAACTATTTCAAACAAATAATAAGAATATATCTCAAAAGATAAAAAAATCTTCATTGAATACGATTCTTAAATACGGAAGTTGTTTTTACTATTCTCGCAATTTTATTATTCATGTGAAACAAGTTTTTAAATATCCCGCTTAATAAATCAGTACACATTATTATAATAATTATTATTGAAAAAGGTGTGTACATAAGACTTTTTTGGCCCCAGGAATCTACAATTAGAGAATAATTTTCTTTATGCATCATATTTAATACACAGCCACAAGGATTATACAGCAAATAAACTAACGAGATTAAAGAAAGGATTATACTATTGAAAATCATAGTTAGGAACCTTAATTATTAATAAAAGAAGTATATAATCTAATAGAAATACACATTTTACTCTGAATGCTACGTTTTTTGTGCCTCATATATCTACTTTCATATTTTATGACACTACTAATGACATTTGTTTTTTTTACGAATGTTAGTTTTGACATTGACAAGGCAATTGATCGAAATATACGATCTTTCGAGAAGCTCGCTTATATTAGACGATATGCGATGAGATTTCATAAAAAAAGACAAGAGATTTTCTCGTTGTTTCTCATTTCTCGTATTTCTCGCTCAAATTCAACACTACTTAGACGTCTCATTGCTTTTCAAGATTAGGAAATAGACACAAATTGCGTTAGATGATTTTAAGGAGGGTATCATCTTCTTAATGGATTCCACTTTTTGAATTAACAACTTTGATAAGATAATAATAAGTCAATTATTATGAATTGCTTAAGAAAATCAAGTTATTCTGGAAGAGATCTTGATTTTGTATCGAAACGTTCTATACATCATAAAATAGGAATTATTAAAAACCTATTCGATGTTGCTATTCTACGATCCGATAAAAATTGAACTTAAATAACCCGCAAATTGTTGAAAAATGCTTATGGTATAACAATTATCCTAATGAGTTCGTATAAAAACATATTAACAAAAGACTTTTTGAGTTAGATTTAAAGAAAAACGAACCTTCTAAAGAGATTCCAAATGTTGATGGGATAATTAATGTAAAACAGGAAATCATCTTCATACCTTTCTTATGGACAATTTCACAACATTTTAAAAGGCTATTGAATGAATTTGAGATAAAAACTGTTTTTAGAGTTGAATCTAATTAAAAAAAGATGAATTACATAATTCAAATTAATTTAACGGAGTTTATAAAATCACGCGTTATTGTGGCTGCACTTATGTAGGAGAAACAAAATGCCCTCTACCCTTTAGAACAAAGAAACACAAAAATAACATCTACCATGTGGAAAAAATTCACAAAGCCATAGCAAAATATTTGCTTCAATGTCATAACTTTAATGGCAAAAACTGTCTTAACAAAGTAATTGATTTAGATTTTTTTAATTAATCTTATTACATGATTTTAGATAAATTATGTCAAGTCCACATCTATCTTGCGTCTGATTATTCTCTGTCTACGTTTTACTCTGTTAATTCTATACGATTTCGAATTTCACATCATTTTTTTTGTTACATTATTTTTATTCAATCACGTGTATTTGATCATATAATATTATTAGTACATACACCTATGATTTTTTTAAATGGTTACTATGCATGCGCCAACAGGTTATGCATTGGAAAAATGATCACATTATAAGTGCTCATTTCTTAAGATGTAGATGGAGGGTGCACATCCAGTCATCCTTGTAATTTCAATTTTTGAAGACACAAAATTTTTCGATTTTATTCATGAATTTCTGCGAAATTACCTAAGGTGTTGTAATTTTACTATTAATTTAATTACTATCACGTTATAAATTTTTGGAATACGTTTCTAATGGTTCCAAATTTATATATTTTTATATTAGATAATCCAATGAGAGAATCGGTCTGATTTCTAAGTGTCATTATTGTACATTGCTAAATAAATAGTCCGGGAGAAGTCGATGAAATAAGATTTTTCCTTACTAATACTAATTTGTGGTTTCCTAGACGTTAAATTAAGAATTTTTGCATCCCGAATTTCTTTTCATATCAAATGAATTAGAAGAAAGTAGAACAGGCATGCGTCTAAAATAATACACAAAACCCTAATGTGAATATTAAAAGCTATAAGCCTTCCACTTTCATTTAAAAATGACCTTGCTTTTCCTTTTGCAAATTAGTATTCCTGTTCCACTTATTTTAATACTTTTGAGTGCCTCTCAACGCACATACTGACCTGGAATATTCAAATAAAATAAAGTTGCATTCCATGAGATAATTCTCCTATAAATATATAAACGCAGGTGTGAATATTCTAGATCATCAAAAAAATACTCCTTTCTTGCACATTATACTTAGTAAAGTGAAAGGCAATCAGTCCTTACTTTCAAAGAGATTGCTGAACGTCTCCCATAAATATCATTATTTCTGTCTTCGGAAATTTAGATCTCTTCTTCTACCATATCTTTGTAATGAAGGGTTTCACAACTTAATTTTCGACGTACATTTACTTTCGTGAGGTGCAGCCGAATTGTGCCTTATATTTAAATTCGACAGAAGGGGGCGGGGAACGGGGTAGCCGAATTGATTCCGATTCCACCGTTCCTCCTTTGCCTCTCCGTTTGTTACTTGACTCTTTATCCTTCTCCATTTATTACCCTAATTTTTCCTTCAAACTTTTTCCAAAATTAGAACTGGCAGCGTTTTAGGGAACTTTAAATGAGCTTTTAATTTTACTTTGAGCTAAAACTGAAATTCCGTTGAAAAACTTGAAATAGAAATTGTCATACAAAATTGCAATTTTCATATAGGTTCCGACTTGAGCCCCCTTTGAAGCTTGATAAAGGAGATAAATATTTAGATGGGCAATTTTAAATAATGTTGCGGTTCTGTTTCACAGTTATTCATTTAAAAATTTAAATAATATTCACAGAAAGCCCAAACATGATCCAAAAATAAAAACACAACATTTTTACGTTCATCATTATTACTTTTTAAAAATTTCTGCCGTCTTTTTTTCACAAGTAATTACTAAAGGACAATTTTAATATTTCCTATTACTTTTTGATTAATTTTCAATTTTTTAAAGAAATGTAAATTATTTAAACATTTATTTACTCCTAAATAATGTAAAAAGTAATCTATTTTCTTATGGTATCCTATTCTACGATTTGTTGAATAATTACATAATTTTGATACATTTCTTGTAATACTTGATAACTTTCTATTTGTTTGAATAATTTTCATTTGCACAATCAGTTTTTTTCGATAACTGAATAGTGTTTAACATGACTGTATACCGTATAGAAAGAATACATAAACCACTTTTTAATTGTTTAAACAAATATGATTTGCCTAAATAATTCAGTTTTTAGAAATTTTGAATAAGTGTTAAGATAATTGCATAATGTTTTAAAAAAATGTACTTCAAACAAGAACAACCAATTAAATTTTAATCAGGAAATACGATTATTTTTTTTACATTTTTTGGAATTAAATAATTTTTTAAATAATTTACATTTCTTTAAACAATTGATAATTGTTTAAAAAGTGATGGGAAATTTTCAAATTGTCGTTTAGTAATTATCTGTATGAAATGACGACGGAAATTGCTAAAATATAACAAAAATTAATGTGAAAATGTTTAATTTTTTTTTTATTTTTGCGTCATATTTGTGGTGCTCCACGTATGGAGAGGGTGGGTTGGAAATAAAATTTATGAATATGGATTCATTTTGTAGACACACCAGCTTGCAAATCGATTGGAAATATATTTTTAATTCTTTTTTTATATTTTAACATAGAACAAAATGTACCCAGTGTGCCATATAATATTATAATTATATGGCTCGGTGGTCACCTCGAAAAAGTAGACTCCACCTCTGTCTGTGAATATTCATTTAATTCTTCGAATGAAAAACAATGAAATTGAACCACAAAATATGATTCTTGAAGTCAAATATTTCATCAATTCTGACCAACAGCATATTCATTGTGACGCAAGCAGTTGTCTTTGAAACAAAATAAAGATTCAAGAAAAAAGATAGAAAAATTATGAATGGCTATGGTTGCAGAGTTTTTAATTGAAAATTTTTGAAAAGGAAATTGTTTAAGAAAAAGCTGCGAATTGCATACCCTTCAAGTTTAAACCTTGAAAATAAAATAAATGGAAATTCCGCAATTTTCTGATTCAACAATTTTCAATTCTGGGTGAAGCAGCTTTTTTCAGCATTTTTGGTCGTAGAATCGGAAAAGAGAGAAAAAAGGTCTATCCAGAAATTGAACGAATTAATCAATTTTCTTCTATCTTTCGTTAATCTTCTCGTCGTTATGTAATGAAACTAATACAGAATATTAAAATTAAATTCCTTAATATAGAATTAATTTTTTTCTTTAAATCGGCTGTAATGTCTAGCATTCGGAAAGCTGAGTGAGGCTTGACAGACTAAAATGTTGGGCTAATCTAAATCTTGGGCTCAATTTTGGGTTTACGATGTTTAGAGTCTTGTCGAAAAATAACACTCTAGACTACCCGTTATTTCATTCAGAATTGGCCGCCCCACTATTCTGTTCGTCACGGGTACACTCGCGGTCGCGGTTTGAATCTCCCAGGTGCATAAAATGCATCAATTTTCAATTAATGAGAATAAAATAAGAACCAGACCGTTTTCTTTTTCAAAGCTCCATGTTTGATTCTACGAGGGTAGTTCAATAAGTCCTTAGAATGACCAACAGATGGCGCGCGAATCGCTCCAAATCATCTGTTTTCAGTCAGCACCACTCCCGACTAGA
>NC_046661.1:99406788-99418161 GCF_010883055.1 Belonocnema kinseyi
TTTCTGAAGGATTAAAAAAACTTTAAAAGCGATTGACCAATTGTATAGAGCTCCAAGGAGATTATGTTGAAAAATAAAAAAAAAATTACCCAAAAAAAATTGTTTTTATACTTCATTCTAAGGACTCATTGAACTACCCTCGTATATTTAGATATTTATATTCTGTGGTTAAAATATGAAATCAAACCATTCATAATTGTAACAGAAAAGATGATTTGTTTAATACATAGGTTAAATTTCAAGCCTAAGGAAGCGCCTTAATGGGTCCGCAACTCGACAGAAACCTTTTCGTCAATTTGAATTTAATATTCGTCTAAGAATTATTGCTGATATAAACTTATAAATCATCAAAAACACTTTCTAATCGTTTTTACCCTTTTTCCATTTTAAAAACGTACAAAATTTTCTTTTATGAGTTTTATTATGCTGAAAGAAACCAGTAATTCATTTGGTTCCAAACAGTTGTTTTCATGTCGATGGACGGTTATGAAGCCTCAACTTCACAGAAAACCTTTTTCAAGTGATGTCACGCCTACATTATTTATAAATCCCCTAGTAATACTCTTAATTCTAGACAAAGCCTCTATGGCAGAGTGCACTTTACGAGGTTTTCCAATTGTCAACGGTGCTGCTGTTCCTTTACGACTATTATCAAAGGTAAACCAACCACGAGCTTTATATACGAGCAAAACGAAACGACCCAAAAGAACACTATGAGTTTTCTTCCAATATTTTAATCAAAAAATATTTCTTCATATCAAAACGCTAGTGCTAATTAACGTTTTACGTTCAATTTGATTCTGCTAATCACTTGCCAGTATATAATAATTTTTGGAGAAATGAGAACAAATCTACTGCGGCCTGGATTTTAATAGGGAAGGCCATAATATACGAGTGAAGCGTTAATCAGTTACGCGTAACTTACGCGCCCAACGTAAATAAATTTAGCAAATATAAATGTAATTTAGAATATCGATGTATTTTCTCGAATACTATAATTAACTGATTTGCAAAGTTACATTTTTCATTTCTGATTCTAAGGTTCAGGTAAGTGTCTCGGCTGTCCGTTCCGCGGCTTTGTAATGAAGAGCTGGTTTGCGAATCATTTTGTGTTTTCTGACTATTGTGCAACTTTCGGGCACGCCTAGGTATGGATATGTCTGTCCAGTGTCAGGGTGTCTAATGACATTCATAAATGCGAGTTCAAGGTCTTTGGAAATGCCAGTAATTCGTCCTTGCTTCAGTTAAATCTTGGCACACTTGTCCAATCCTAAGTTCATACCAATCTTCCTTGTGTACCTCTCGACGACACTTATAGTATTCTGAAGCTGTTTTGCATTTAACTCATAGATGTTCAGGAAATCCATATAAAATCCATGAGTGGTCTTATGCCCAAGGTGAGAAGTAGCGCTGCAGTGGTACCCAGCAAAATTGCGTAGTACGAGACGTTCTTATAAAAGGGGACGCTGTTCATAATCACATGATAATTTCCAGATAAGATAGTGAATATAGTTTTCCAAAGGGGTATCAATCTCTCAATGTATCTCGCTATGTGGGAATGAAACTTCAAGCTATTCAAAAGATGGAAAAAAATATATAAGAGGTTGAATCGAAAGCTTTTGGTAGTCAATCCAAGTCATCGACAGAGCCTGTTGGTGGACTGCTGCATCTTTGCAGAATTACCTGTAAATTAGTAAGTTTTCTCAGCAGCCGTCGACACCTTTGCCAAACCACATTATTTATAGATATACATCAACACATGCCCATTGTCCTGAACTATTCTGTTATTTATAATAGCTGCAATGATTCTATAAAGCGTGGTCAGACAATTTATTGACCTGCAGTTTCTCGGGTTGGACATATCGCCTTTCTTTGGTAGATAAACAATGCATCCTTACACTAGTTTCTGCGCCATGGGGTCTCCGAATTTAAATATGAAGTGAAGATACAGGCTAGATCAGCGATTCCCAAACTTTGTATGCACTTTCTGGGGAGCGGCAGGGGCCCCACCCTCAAATTTTTTCACAATACTGGAACCCAAGTGAGACACTCGACGCTAGTCGTTCGTGCTCGGTTGCTTGCTTCGCTGATCTTTTCGTTGTTAGAAAATTAGAGCCGGTTGAAAAAAATGAAAAGTTGGTTAAATATTATTCAATAGAATTTTAATAAGTTCTGTTAGATTTGTTAGATTATCAAATAAACGTTAAAAAAAAAGGTAGAAGGAAATCGGATAATAACTTCAAGAGTTATCGCACTTTTGTTGCATTCACAAGATTTGTAAATATTTTATTTATTAGTTCGGACATTAACCGACTTTCAAAAACTTTGTTTTCATTTTCTTTAAATTATATCACGAAATTTATTCAGCCAATTAAAATTTAATTGAGCTAAGTCTTTATAATTTCAGTTATTGCAAGTTCATAACAATGAAAGGGTCATTCGTGGTAGGTACCCGAAAGTCGAGGAAAGTAGCCTTCTGCTCGCAGCGGGGAGCCTGCCTCGGAGCCTGCCTAGCTGCCCGGCCCGGGGTGGCGTCCCCCTGCCGGCGGCAGCCTCATCGGCCAGCGGCACTAGTTTGGGAATCGCTGGGCTAGATGTTGCTGTGGAAAAGTAAAGTTCTTTCACCAGAAGTGCTTTATAACATCTGGTCCTAAAGCAAATAAGTTCTTCGTGCCCACAAGTACTATCTTTGCCATTTCGGCAGGGGTTTTTGGATATTATTACTAAGGTATTATGAGCTTCTCGCAAAACTTCTTGAAGTGGACAATATTCAAAGTAGCCTCCCTCAGTGCTTGGATCTCGAAAACCGGTATCCAAAAAGTCTCGAACTAAATAGCTTCTAGCAAGTGAACATAAGGATAGCTTTTATTCCTATTTGTTCAGATAAATGATATAATTCATAGATGCCAAACCATGATGATTTTTAAATTATCTCATCAAATTTGGTTACTAAGATGCAGCAATAAAGTAAACGTTTAGTATTAGATCAGCTGATTTTCAAATGCAGCAATTTATAAAATTTATTGTTTTCCGCCCTAATATATTAACAACTTTCTTTGCAATCTTGTTGAAAAATATTACTTTTTGCTGACTTGCCAGACCGAGACGCACAAAAGAGAAGTGCCAGAAGCTGAATAACACCCGGATGAGGCGTCTTACAATGTTGACTTTGGAATACCTATCTGGACGTAGAAACAACTACGACTCTATCAAACCTATTTGTCGATGCGGATTAAATCGATTAAATGTCTTAAACACCCATAAGTGGTAAGGCAAACAGAGCTAATCACCTTACATTTTGGGGTGCTTAAAATAATTTAAATGGAAATAAGGAGACGGACCGACAATTTGCTTGCATTATTAAGTTGACGGATCGACTTAAGGATGACTTGCTGGACTGCTCCGCTGGCAAAAAAAGAAAAGGAAGAAGCGACACAAGACGGGTCGCAGAAATCAGACATTCCTTGAAAGACGATAACACTGTCAAGAAAAGAAAAAACATTAACATTGAGGTTCATCCTAAGCTAAAGGCTAAAACCTACGGTAGATTAAAGCACCAAAAGACGCTTGCACCAACTGAACGAGAAGATTGGCTAAACAAGACAGACGGCTTTCCATGTTCAGTGTGTAATTGACAACATTTCATCGGGTAGAAGGTTTATGGACAGAGTTCGAAAGTTCGCCCACCAACTAGGAATCTGACATCACACACTGAGCAAGTCAAGGCTGCTGACGATCGAGCAATATATTATTGACAGAATAAGGATGTTATCTGATTCAAGGAGAAGAATACAGAGTCAGGAAGAATGAAAAGTTTCTCGCTGATACATCGTGCTTCGTTAGCGATCTTCATGTTTCTGTAGAAAATTTGCCCAAGGTTGAAAAGGTCCAGTCTGTTTGGAGAGAAGCTTACGAGATCAAACATTAATTAAAAAAAAATTCTGAGAATATCATCCGCTTTATGAGGATTTGTGACAACCTATTAAAATCTAAGGAAGAATGTCCATCAATCACTGCAAAATATGTGAAGAGAGCACAGAGGGGCATAAAGAACTTCTCCTCTTCAGTACCAGATGTTATCAAAAACGTCTGTTGGAAAAAGCTTACTTCTGCACCCTAGAATCAATTCCACATCTTCACCTGATCTTTAAAGCCAGAGAAGCCTATTAGTAGTATCTAGTATTAGTAGTGTCGTGTCTGCTAATAGTGTCGTGTATTAGGACGCACTACACTCTTACCGAAGAAGGGCGACTCGTCCAACGCAAGGAACTACAGGCCAAAAACTTGTCTGAAGACGATGCATCAGACCTTTACAGTTACCCTGAACGACTGGATCATTCGAAGAATTGGACCTACGAGGGAAGAGATGTACAAACAAATTTTTCATAGACTAATAATCAGTGTATTGGAAAGCTTAAATGTTCATCACATATAGTGAGATGCATAAAAATATTGAAGTTGGTTTGAAAGTTCACCAGGACTTTGAGAAAGGAACTACTTTCTTGATCGATTTCTCGGCTCTGTCCGAATACAAAATCTTATCCAAAGAGAAGGAAAAGGATGAGTGATATCGTTACCTGACAAGAGAGCTGCGGTAACTTTACAGAATAGTCGGTATAAATTATTGTCCGTGCTATTCGAGGAGCAAAGCTGCCCCTGTTTCGTAACCATAAGGTAACATCTGCGTTCCAAAAACATGCCAAGGCACTTGCGGGGTGGGCGTAGAGGGCTACCATCTTTGGTTCGTTCCGTGTCCTTAAGACTCGAGAGGATGTTGCTAGCCTATTGTTATGATTTCGTCTTGTCCTGTGGCCACCTATCTCACAGTTGTGAGATGTAGAAAATGCTACCTATACCATAATCAATTCATGGATTTGTGCCTAAACTACGTCGATTTAAATTGTAATTTAAAAGAAACTTTTATATTATCCGCATATAATTAAATTTTAGTGTATACTTGAGACAATATTACTTAAAATACAAAATATTGTTGAGTTAATTATTTAGTTTTCATCAAAATAATAAATTTTTAATTAAATAGTTGAATTTTCAACCAAAAAGATGAATTTTGCAAAAAAAAATTGCCTTTTTGACAGAAATCTCATTGCTTCAGAAGTGTAAGAATGATGAATTTTTAGCTAAAATGATAAATCTTTCATTGAAAAACTTGAATTTTAAACCTAAAATATGATTTATCAACTGGAATGATGAAGTTCATATGGAATAGTTGAATTTTTTATCAGACTGATAAATTTTCAACGAAGAATGTAATAGTTGATATTTAAACTAAGAAATATTTATATTTTTACTCAGAAACAGTATTATTCAACCCAAAATGATGAATGAATGATAAATTCTCAATGAAAACTGTTATAGTTGATATATGAAACAAAAAATATTTTAATTTAAATTTAAGAAAAATGCAATTCAATCGAAAAAAGGCGAATTTTTAATTAAACAGTTTAATCTTGAACCAAAAGAAATTCATTTTCAACCAAATAACAACAAGTTATTACTTCATATTTCAATTAAATAGATTTAAATATTAAATCAGAAAAAGTTATAATTAGCAACTTTTTAACGAGAGTTGAGGGTTCAACTACAAAAGAACCTTCAGTCAACATAGAGATAAAAACTGTCAGCCAAATGATAAATTTTTAACCAAAAGTTGACCAAAAACAAACTTTAAAATAGAAATAAATAAATTTTTAGCTAATAAAATAAAATAGTTCAATTTCAAGTTGGAAAAAATAAATTAATTAATCAGTTAAAAATAAAATTATATTGTCATTTAATTTTCTGTTATAATTTTCTTTTGAAGGACGCTAAATAAATGCACTGAAAAAGCTCACAAGCACTCGAAAAAATTTAAAGATTGTCGCTTGAAACATATCAGAAAATTTGTCAAGGTATTTTATAAATTACATTGTTTCATGAAAGTAAAACTCAGAATGAAACGAGACTGAATGCCAATTTTTTAAAAATAGGGATACAGAGATTAGAACATAGATATATGTTGGTTTCTTTTAACGTCATAAAAATGGAGTCGGTCTTAGTTTTCTATACTTTAGTTTTTTCTGCTGCCCTATCTTCAAAGAAAAAACCAAACATAAACTTCACATCAATTTCCGAAAAAAGATGCGCTGCAACAAAAATTAACTTAAAGGGATAAACTTTAACCAAATATCGGTTAAACTTTCTTTTGTTTTTCCATGACAACACATATGTTTTGAAAAACGCGAAGTTGTCGAAATAAAACCTTATCCATCTAAAAACTTTCGTGCAACAAATGTTATCATTACTTTATTCTGTGTGCTTCCTTCAGCAGGAAGAAATGTTTCTTATGAAAAACTCTGCAAATACAACCAAACTTTATCCTACCCTCTAAAAGCTGACATCCGAAACAGATGTACGCTTATGTTGAATAAGGAATGCAGTGCTTTGTATAAAAACATCTCTAGTTTGACGTTTACATCGCCAGGAACGAGGATCGGGGAATGATAGCGGTCGTAAAGATAAATGCGATGGGAGAAACGAATGGAAATTTCCAGGGACCGACGAAACAATTGAGCGTCGGACTACTCGGCGGTAGTTCATTCCGAAGCCAATTTGCTTTATTCGCGATAGTCCATTGCCCACAGTTACCGAACAGGCTTGCCGGGTTGCCGTTCTATTTGCTGGTGCATACATGCTCAGGAATTCCCTGCAAACCCACGGCCACGTCCGTATCCGTATTCGCACGCATTCAATTCCATTGAAACTTTGAGTTCTACCCTGCGGCCACGACTAGTTTGTTCAATTGAAACGCGAGCGCGTTGCATTATCAACAAGCACTTGTTAATTTTGACCGCGTTACAGCTGCTGCTAAGCTGTCGGAAAGTGGAAACGATAATCAACTACTAAATCCCCGGAAATTACGCGGTCAATTAGTATATACAGTTATTCGTGGTTTTAGAAATGGATTCTGAATCCAGCATATTCTGGGAGTGGTAGAAACCGATTTGACTTCACTACTATCATTATAAATTCTTTTCCTCATTATCTCATATACCCCACCCGACATTCTTAACCTCTTTTCACACTTTTCTATCCATGCTATATAATAATTATTCCCTCTTTCCTTTTGATATCTCAACCAATGCTTAGCCCCTCTATACTATTCTTATTCCAACCCCAGCCCTCCTTCCTCTATTCTTTATCTCTAAATTATATACCAATAATCACTTCTTCGCTCTTCGTTCTCTCATCTATCCTCACCAATTCGATTCTTAACGGAATTCAGTGCACCTTTATTCCCTATATCCTGTTCTCTTTCACACTCTCTTATCTCTCATTGCTGATCTCTTATTATTTGTATTAGATTTGGATATCCCTTTCTCCGCCATCTTAGATAAACTCCACAAAATATTATTCTTCTCTACCCTTTATTTCATATTTCACTAAATTACTTTCTCCACCTTCTCCCTTTTAATTAACCCTTACCCTCCATTATTTAACTATACGTCTTTCATCACTCACACTTCTTCGCCTAGTACTTCATTCTTATCCCGTTATTCTCTATTAACTATCAACTGCCTTATCTATTCGTCTCCTTCCACCTTCGACTGATAGACCTAAATCGATTTATCATATTTCTTTTTCTATTTTTCTACATCTCCGCGCTCTCCTCCTCTCTTTCATTTTTATCTGCTACAACCGGATCGCCTCTGAGACCTCCGTCCTCTCTTTTTCTCTTTTATTCGACATACTCGATCTCCTATAAACTGTACCTTCTCTACTCCTTCTGTATTGCTCACAATATATCTCTTCTGCACATTTAGCCTTTTTGTCACCCTTCTATAATCATCCTTTTTGCTCTCCCTGATACACTTCACTCCCAAAACCATGTTCTTTTTTACACAGCAACTGCACTTTAACTTGTCCTATCTCGTTTCTTTTTCTCTTCAAATTTACCTTGACTGTAACTCACCTATTGGCTAAACTCCTTAGCCTTCTACTCATTCTCCTTTAACAATCCTCTTCATATAAACTCTGATCCGCTCATTTGAACTCATCCTCTTCTAACCTTCAGCCTCTCACCCCATCCTCTCTTCAACTCTTATACCATCTTCCTCTCTTAAACTTCGCTGGATCTATCTCATATGTATATACGCTAAATTAAAAAAGTCTTTTTCAGTATATTTAGATTTGTTTCTGTATAGTGACGAATTTTTTTCTGTAATTTTATTTTGCCCAAGCATCTTTCTTTTTCACTATACAAACGCAAGTTTAGGTACAATAAGGAATATTTTCACTAAATGTAGACACAGACAATTAATATGTTCTCCTTCTTTATATATTACTGTTAAAATATATTTTAAATACATTTCTAATAACACATACCACTTATTTTATGTTCCAATAGCCGAACAAATTGATAGAATTAGAAAAATAATGAAAAACTTGATCACTAGAGATTTTTTTTTAAATTTCAAGATCGTTAGGAGTAAAAGAATTGCAATGACATTATCATTATACAGATATAAATTCACTTGTTCTAAACTTTCTCCCCTAACATAGACCTCATATCAAAATTAGTTTTTTTCAATGATAAGAATAACTTTGTTTCCTTTAGTGCTTTTGGACTATATCAACGATTCAAAGAAAGAGAAAATAATTTTTATTGAATCTTTAGGGGAGTATTTTGACTCCTGAAAACTATATTTTTATTTCTATCATAACTGCCACTAGAAAAGCTTCTTTTCAAATTGTGCTTAGATAATAAATATTTTTTTAAAGTATCCCAATTAAAGTTTTCGATTAAACGAAAATTCACAAGGTTAAGGCATTTCCAAATTTGTAACAAAATTTTTTAAAAGAGTCTACAGAAATTATTTACCAAAGTTTTTAGTACATGAAAAATATATTTGAAAATTATAATAGTGAAATTTTTTAATTAGATTAAAACTAAAAAGTTATATTTATGTCAACATTTTAAAAATGTTAAAAGCATGTAAAAATTTTTTATTTCCGATAGATTCTGAAATTAAAAATTCTACCAGATACCAAATATGTTTCAAAACTATCCCCATGAGATTTTTCGATTAGACCAAAATTAAAAAAATTAAGAGCATTTTTAACATTTCAAAAAAATCTTCAAAGAGTTATAGAATTGTTAATTTCGATGAAAATTAAAAAATTTATAAGCATTTCGACATTTTAAAGATTCTAAAAAATTGGAAAAACTATTTTTCTAATATATTAAGAAATTTTACTCAAAATTTTTTCATAGATATCCAATATATTTTAAAAACTATCTTAATCCAATTTTTCGATTACACATCAATTAAAAGACTTGCAACATTTTCCAAATTTAATACAGAATTGTTTAAAAATTTAACAACTTTTTTTCAATTTTCTAATATATGAAAAAGAGTCTTGCAAATTTTCCTGGTATAATTTTATATTTCGTTCAAAATTTAATAATTACTATGCTTTAAGCATTTCGAAAATATTCAAAAAATAAAAAAAACCAGTTTTATAATAAATTTATAAATTCTAAGTGAAATTTCTACTAGATATACAATATATTTTGAAACGAATCAAATTAATATTTTCAATAAGAAGAAAATTCAAAAAAATTCTGATACGCCATAAAAGTGCTTCCGAATTATATCAATAAAAATTTTAAATTCGATAAAAATTCAGAAAGTAATATGCTTTTTAACATTTATAAAATTTTCAAAAACGGGAAAAATCATTTTCTTAATAAATTTATAAATATGAATTAAAATTCTCACTATATACCAAATATAGTTGAAAACCATTTCAATTCTTTTTTTTTTTTTTTTTTTGACTAGACCAAAATTCAAAAAGTTAGAGCATTTTTAAAACATGATACAACATTTCTAAATGTGTTTTAGAATTTTTTCAAAGTTTCTAGTACATAAGGAAATACTTGTAAATCATACTAATAGCATCATTAGGAAATTAAAAAAGTAACATGCATTTCAAAATTTCAAAGATTTTAAAGAAATAGAAAGAACTATTTTTCTGTATCAGAACCGAACTTAGAGCGAGCTGAATGAAGTCTATGTATTGTTTCTATATTGTCTCTATGTAAGTCTCTGTTTGGTAAATAAAAAAATAAGCTTGTAATTTTTACTGAACATTACACTTATTATTGTTTTGTTTTTTATTTTTGAAAGAGAACGTCTTTATAAACAAATAGTAGATTGCAAGTGTTGAAGTGCAAACGTAATCTACGTAATTTATTATTATGATTTTTAACGATAAAAAACTATTAAAATATTGACATATATATTTTCATGAAAAAAAAAATCATTTTCATTTTCCGCGAAATGTGTCCAGAAATTCCTAGAAAAAATTATTTTCTGAGAAGATTTTAAAATAGCCATAAATGGTATTCTATCAATTAGACTGAAAAATCCTCTAAACAATTTTTCAATTTCCAAAAGAAAACTAATCACAGTAAGCAGTCAATATTTTAAGGTAGCGTTTTCGAAAGTGCAGATTTCTTGAAATCTTCTTATCTTGTTTCTTGGCCAAATAATCTAGAATTATATTACAATTTGTTAATTTCTAGTTTTCAATAATAATAAAATAAAAAGTATGACTCATGATACTCGAAAATGTATAATAAAAAAGTCGTTTTCCAGTAAAAGTTTTAACCTCGAAGAAATAATTTAGATTTCTTTTACTTCGCTTTTGTTCCAATTTCAGGAAGGTCTGAAATGTACGGGTCGCAGAGTAAATCGGAAAATCAAACGAAGGATCTGGAGCGAACGTGATAGAAACGTAAGGTGCGACCTTGAAATCCAAATCAAGGACCTGCCAATGCCAGGTGAATTCCTCGTCCTTTCTAACTTTTCCAAGATCTCGAACGATTTCTTTTCTTATATCAAAAGCAGACATTTTTCCACTACTAATAAAAATAACTTTGATCGCTTTTTATTTAGTTTGGAATTTTTCAATTATGTTACTTCATATTTTTTTCTATTTATTTCTTTTATAAATTCAGAACATTATTATTAGTCAATTTTTTTTCTAATTTTCGATGAATTTATTCAGAATAAAATTTGAATAGCAAATAAATACATTATGTTTTTGTTAGGGTTGTGAAGAAAAATGTAAAACCTTTTCAAAAATATGTCGGTGTACACAAAGAAGCTACATGAAATGCTTCTAAAGTTTTTCAGGCGTGCTAGATTCATTGTTAAAAAATGAAAAATGATTCGCTCCAGAGGACGATTTGGTGTTCATTGTGCAGTTTGAAAATCGCTTTAGTCGATAAAGCCACAGGCGAAAATTAAACCAAGCCACAGAGAGAATCCTGCTTGCATACATATATCTATAATCTCTCTCTCTCTCTCT
>NC_046661.1:99418261-99430548 GCF_010883055.1 Belonocnema kinseyi
TAATAGAATTATTTTATTTATTGAGTTTACTTTTCCATTTCAACTGTCAGTTAAAAAAATATCCTTTTTTATATGAATGGGAAGAAAAGAAATTTTTTTATTCCCTCGCCTTAAGAATACATATTGTCAATAAATAGTTCGAATGGATAAATTTATCAAATTCCGGATAGAAACGGAGATAATGGCAATTTTTTATACAATTTCACTTAAAATTTCCATTTTCAATTTCACAAAAAAAAGTTTAATACAGAATTGACATAGGGAATTTTTATGTATATCGTACTTACATTTATAAATTTTTTCATACCAGAAATATTTTATATAGAATTTCTGTAAAATTTTCAGGGAAATTACTGCATGAATATAATGCAAAAATATTCAGAAAATCTGACCGTATAGAAATTGATGCCGGAAATGATTGCATCGATTTATAAAATTCAATTAATTATTGGTAGATGACTATATGACAGCTAATTATCAATGCTTTTGTTATAAATAAACGATTCTTGATCATTTCGGATTTCTGCACAAAAAATAAATTTACCACATTAAACGGCTATAGGATATATTATTTTAGCCTACTGTCTGTTCTAGAATTTACGGGAAAACTGACCTTCAATTTCACTTACTTTACTTTCATACTGCTTTTCTGCTCACTTCTCTATCGGCGAAAAGTACGACGGATGGACATCCGACCAAACTTACTGGGTTTTCTGCCTTGGGCTTCAAAACCTTAAAATGATTTTATTCCAATTAATAATAATAAGATTTTATGGTAAGTTGCAGTTTGCCAAAAAAGACAATATTTAAATGTAAATCATCACATCTTCATAGGGAACAATCGCCTCATTATTTTCCATATCATCATGGAAAAACCTCTTTACAAGATCATGATGGAGTATATATATTTTTTTTCCCCACCTTACTTTTTGCACTATTTTTTCCATAGAAAGAAGTGACAAATTATTTCGCCTAGATTATTAATAGTTATGGTTTAGATTATAATATGCCTTATAATGATTATTCAATGCATTATACAGAGTGTCCCAGGAGTATAGTTGTTCCTTATAAAGGCAAATAGAAAAAAAATCAATTCAAAAAGTCCCAACACATTTTTGGGTCCATTGCGTATTTTGGGAACTACAGAACATTGAAATTGCATCAAGGTTAGTTGGGTGCGAAAATCAACTCTTTTGTTTAAAAATTTTTCAGATAAAATATTGGCTCAACGAGATTCAGTGCATGGAAAGAAAGGAAATGTAGAGTATATTCTTCAAAATTTAGTCATTATATACATTTTTAATTAAAAGAATTGATTGATCACTTGTTTCTTGTTTTTTATTTTATTGCTTGAAGCAACGAGAATTTACCGCACTAAAAGACATGGACTGGTTTCCGGTGTCGCACGCATACCTGCAAGAGAATCTTCAAATACATGCAATTGAATGCCCTGTAGTACCCAAAATACCTAAAACACCCGAAGTACTCAAAAACAAGAGGGCCGGGCAATGATCTAAAATAAAACTATCTTTAATCATACTACGTTGAATTTATATTATACTAAATTTCGCGCCATCTATTGATTGCTTATACCCAACCTAGATAACGTGAAATGTTGAAGTTTCGGTCCACAAACTAACTTATACCGACATCTAATAGAAAATTATGAAGTACACAAATAAAATATTTAATTTGCAATACAAAAATATTTATGTAATAAAATGATACAAAAAGTATCCTATCCTTTAAGTTGGACCAAATTACATGCATTATACAAAATTTCATGAAGATCGCTTCAGTAGTTTCACAGTTTAGTGGTGACAAACATCGTTCACGTTTAGAATATTTTCTAGAAAAAGTTTTCTGTACTCCCATGACGTCATGCTAAAATTCTCTTTTGCACCAAAGAGGGCTCTGCGGGCCTTTTTTTAATTGGTCAGCCACTGACGCGGGCATGACCGTACAGTCCGTACATGGAAGTTTACTGTATTTCTTTAAATTCAACCAAAAAAGAAAAAAAAAACATGTATTCATTAGTAATAAAAAGTATAGAAATGTACAGAATTATGACATTAAAGAAATTACCCCTGTGTTTTTTATACCCTATTTTATAAAAATTAAAATATTGTATTCTACGTGGACATTGAACATTTAAAGGAAAAAGAAAGTTTCAAAATTGCATAAAGTTTTATTTATCTTGAGTATAATTATTATAAATAAATTGTGAGTTCTTTGGATTTTTGAAAGAAAAAAATATTTGTGAATTCAGCTATATTAATGTTTTGTTAGTTTAACTCATCAGAAAGAAATTATGTGTATGATAAAATATTCGTCAATGAGGAAATGTTCTTGAAATTTTTGTTAAAATAACACTTCGAAACTTTAGACGTGCATTTTATTATTAATATAAAATATACACAATATTATATGTTTCCTTATTTTGAAAAATTGTGTGTGCTCTTCGGATTGATTTGTTAATGCTTTAAATAACATATACATCATCCCTTCACTTTAACAAACCTCCCAAATATACATTTTGTAATAAATTTACTTTTTCGGCAATCAACGAAATTGTACCACTATATAAATTGAGGAAAAAATGTAGGTACAAAAAATCACAAATTGGAATGGAAAAGTGTACAAGGCTCTGTGTTTTTCAGATAAATAAACAAGTGTGTTATTTATTAATGAAGTTGGCTTTGTCAGAGAAAATTTGTGAATTTGAAAACTTTTACAAATTAAAGGGCAGCCTCATAGTTTCAAGAGTTTTGATACAAAATGAATCACTAACAATTCTTCTTTCATTTCCAATATGTAGCGTTGGTAATTAACAAAATTATTTGCCACGGAATATAAAAAAATTCTGAGAAAAATTATCACTTAAATTTGCAGACTGAAGGTTTTGCATATTAATTAATTATGGCAGTAATATGTATAAGAATTGTACAAAATATTGGAAACGAGTTAAGCAATAGCGAAACTGCGTTCAGAAAACTTGTGTTTGAAAGAAAAAGTCCCCCTTCTCCTTACAATACCACATAATTTTTTAGAATAAACAATATATTTCTTTTAAGCTCTATCTCAAAAATTTCGTGCAATTCGAATTTCATTCGTTTTTCAGATTTAATTTTTTCATCTTGTAGGAAACGACTCATACGAGTAAGAAATAAAGAGAATAAGAAACCCTGCGATTTTATGAAAGTTTCAATTATCTTTTAATTTTGGTAACTTTCCTCATTACATTTTCTTTCTTCGGTTACTTTTATTCTAAAAATAGATGTGCTTTTAACTTGTTTAGTCTTAAACGAGCCATTACATGTAACATTTTTCTGAAGGATTTTAGTTATTGCTAGTAATTTAGCTGAAAATTTTAGTATCCGTTTTCTGAGGTGTTGAAAAAAAAACCCTAAAATAATTTCGGAAAGAATAAAAAAAATTAGGAGATATTCAAAACTGAACATATAGGTGTTTTTTTCGAAACTTTCATTACTTTGACGCTTTTAATGATATTGAGATATTTTTATCGTCCGTAATAGGACTTCATTTAAAAAAAAATTATTTTCCGAAGAGAAAAATCTCAAAAATTGCTTAGCTTTTTCCAAAACATAGTTTTAAACTGTGTTTTTGAAAACGAAAAAAATACTTTATTTTCTTTATTTTTTTATGAATATGAAACTGAGATCTCCCTTACTTTTCCAAAAATAATTAAAAACTTACTCCGGCATTATTAATAATCACTTCATAAGAATAATTAGTGAATACCAAATTAATTTTAATTTCCTTCTTCGTGAGTTCCTTACAGCATTTTTACCTAATTATTATTATATTTTGATAAGGTTGTCCTGTACAATTTTCAATTCTCATTCCTGTTGGCCCTGTTGGGAGTTCGTTAATGAGCAGCCCTATCTTTTTTGTTAATACGAAGAGGACAATCGTACTCATGCGCTTTGTACCTTTTTGTAAGTTGCTAACAGAAAGTTTTATATATATTAGGTTTATTCGGCCCAGGAGATCCTAGAAAACTGTTGAGATCCTCTATAAGTATTATAATCAGTTTCTTTAGGTCTCTTTTACCTTTGAACCTTCGGTCTATCAGCTGTGATGGAGAAGCATATCTGGCTGTTATCCGATAGGGATGTATCCGATGATACGTGCCATTCCCTAAACATTTTGCTAATACATATCGAACATAAGACCAAATCAATTATCTCGTGACATCTAGACGTTACGACGATAGGTATATTACCACGAATCAGTAAAGTTAAATCAGTATACCAAAATTGCAGTTTAGTTCACCGCGGTTTAGTCATTCCTAGAACTGCTGGCGTACGCAGTTTATCAGGGGAGCAGAACTAGAGCGGTTACGACTTTCGCATTGGAAGAGTCGCAGTGCGCAAGTAGTCCATCGAGTATATTGCGCAACATTGTATATTTTAATGGAAGAGTTTACCGCTCATTAGGAGGCGCCACCAAACTTACATAAGCGGCCGCGTAATTCAAAATCAAAGCGAGCAAAGTGAAGTTTCCAAAAGAAGATTATAAAAACTAATTGTAACAAAATACGAAAAGTGGACTGTAGCTTAATGAGAAGATGAACTGCAAATTTGGAAAGGATTATTAAAGAAGAAACGAAAGATTTGGTAGTAAGGTACATTTTGACCACCAGTAGGTGAGGTAGATTCCTTATTGTTCTTTAAATCTTACCTCTCTCACAACCTTTTCTTTTTCATTTTTAATAATACTTTTTGTCTTTGCAGTTCAACTTTTCAATAAGCTACAATCCACGTTAAATATTGTTTCCACTCCTGTTTTATAACTTTCTAATGCAAAATCCTGTTAAACAAAACAAGAATCCAACGACCAAATTTGGACCACAACGAATAAACGAAAACCAAAAATCCTATTGTAATTTTGAAAAAAAACAAAATAATAAAATAAAATTTTCGGACAGAAATAAAAAAGAGGAAAGAAAAATGAAAAGGCAGCCAACTACACCCCCTTCCTTCTCCTTTTCTTTCTTTCGTCTTCTTTATTTTTATTATCATCAAATTACAATAAAATAAAAATAAAAAACATGAATAAATAAATTTGCATTGCCAACCTTTCGGTACTCGTACAGTACCCTTATCGAGACAAGAAAAATTGAAGTGGTAGAAATTTACAGTACCCACGAACAGATGCTCTCTCTTTGATACCTGAGAATCGAATGAGGGTCAGTAGGCCAATCTGTTGTAAACACAATATAAATATCTGTCACAATGACATCAGAAATAGAGAAAGTAAAATAAAAACAGAATTCATGAAACAGCTATTTTATATGTAATTAATAATATTAGCATAACTTTGGTTTAACCCATCCAAATCGGGTTTTAAATGAATAGATAACTTTTTTTGTAGGACCTATAAGATGAATTACGCTGGACAAACTGGCAGACTTCTTAATACTAGGATAGAGGAACACAAAAGTGATATTCGTTTAGGACGCTGTTATAAAAGTGTTCTTGCTTTATATTAAAGAAATAAGAAAAGTTATCTATTCATTTAAAAACCGATTTGGATGGGTTGAAAAAAAGTTATGCTGATATGATTAATTACATATAACGTAGCTGTTTCATGAATTCTGTTTGTCTTTTACGTTCTCTATTTCTGATGTAATTGTGACAGATATTTATATTGTGTTTACAACAGATTTGCCTACTGATCTCATTCGATTTTTCTTTCCTCTTTTTTATTTTTGTCCGAAAATTTTATTTTTTTGTTTTGTTTTCAGATTACAATAGGATTTTTGTTTTTCGTTTATTCGTTGTAGTCCAAATTTGGTCGTTGAATTCTTGTCTTGTTTAACAGGATTTTGCATCAATTTGATTATTGGACGTTAAATGGGATTTTTAATTTGAATTTTGATCTAATTTAAATTTCGTGAATTTTTATAACTTTCTTTTAAAAACTAAACTTTGCCTAATTTGAGTTCGAATTTCGCGGGCACGTATGTAAGTTCGATAGCGCCTTCTGACGAAAGGTAAACTCTAACATCGAAAGCGGCTCTGACTGTATACGTTTCGATTCCACCGCTTTAATTTCAAGGTTATTTTCAGGCAACCGACGACACTTGAACTAAACCGAGATTCGTGTGTAGTTAAAAAGTAATCTAATAAAATACTCACTCGTGTGTTTGGTGTCTTTACTACCCCAAGTCGAATAATATGCTTTAGCATCACATCCGATTAGCAATGAACATCTTTTTCCCAGTAGTAGTCCACCAGTTTTTGTCATTACTTAGATGGTGGGTTCTGGAAATCAAATGGGGGGTACGCTGAGAAAATCAAGTTAGGTTGGCTCCTGCCTCCTAAATGTTGCTCAATCTTTATTGCCATCAAGACTCTAGAAAAAAACATTGGTAATCCAATAAATGTAATATCACCTCTGACATAAAGTACTGCCTTGGGTGTTTCTATGGAACTATAATAAATGACTAATCCGCTTGTGCTACTTAATCCTCTAAATTTCTTCTTGTACCTTTCAAACACGTTTAGAATTCCCATCAAATTTTGCACAATACCCGTGGATTGTAGAATGTGAAGAGAAGTTTCGATGGTATGAGATCCTGCGAAACAAGAGGCTACTCGCGACAAGCACAGGGAAAGAGAATTTTCGAGTTTATGTAAATGGCGATAGAATTGGAAATGTGTAAATGCTGAATTGGAAATTTAAGATTCTGTCATGCGAAGCGATTGGTCTCCCACACCTGCATCGTTCGATCGTGATTCCACCCGAGAGATCGTCTCGTTTGCTGTAAAAATTGCAAAAGCTCCATTTACCTGTCGAATTTTAAGGACCAAGTGTGTCCAGTCACAAAAAATACCAATATCTAAAAAAGTCCTAGGTGTTCTTTCAAACTAGTTTCAATATTTATTAGTTAAATATCCTTATAAGTATTATAAAATTAAAAAATAAAATATTTTAAAGCTGAAAATTGTTTTATATTTTGTAATGTAAATTAAAGCAGTAAACTACGTTAAAAATTTGACTTTTATTTATGATATATTGCGAAGGTGAATGATAAATGCCTTTAATTGGGACTAGGATTAATTTAGAACCTTTAAAATTAGTCTTCATCTCAGAATGAAGCATTCGAAAGGGTAAAATATTAAATCACAGGCGTTTAATATTGCATATTTTAAAACTATAAACATGGAAAATGAAAGAAGTTTGAATTAAATGCCATTATATTTGAACAATTCAGAGAAACAAGCATAAACAAATGTTTTAAAATTATGCATTTAATGCAAACAAAAATACAAATTTAGTGTCGTATTCCGAATAAATCCGGCTATTCGCACGAAAATTATTGTACACGTATACATGGCTCTACAAATAAGGTTTAATCCTTTAAATTACACAATTTTAAACTGTAAAAAATCAACATTGAACGACTATAAAATATGATTATAATATGAGTACTCTGATGTTTTTATTTTTTCCATTTTATTTATTTATTTATATATTATTTTGACTTGATAAGGGCGCTGTATGAGTGCCGAAACGTTGGTAATAATTTTTCACAAATTTTTTTATTTTATTTTGATTTGATAATAATGAAAATGAAAAAGACAGAAAAAACAAAAAAGAGAAGGAAGGGGATGTTATTCGTTACCTTCTCATTTCGTTTTTTTATTTTTATTCATAAAAAGGAAAAAATTCCTCTTCTTTTCAAGAAAAAATTATTATACTTTTTCAAATTCTAATACGAACATTTTATGGTGGTCGTTAAAATTTGGTCGTTGGATTCTTGGTTTTATTTTCAGGAATTCTGTACATTGATTTGATTATTGGGCGTTAAACAGGATTTAAAATGTGATTCTATTCTTATTAGAATTTCTTTAATTCTGATTGTTCAGTATTTTCAAACTGAATTATTAGAGGTTGAATTATTTTGATTTAGACCATTTAAAATTCATTCAGGTATAAATCGTTTCAGCTGAGCGAAAATATTTGTGAGTTGGTATCCGAAAAAAGTGAAAGAAGTTTCAATTTCTTTAAAAATTATTGAAAATTTTTTGATGCATAGTTTTTGCTAGTAAATAATAATTTAAAAATTTCTATCAAAAAAAATTTTTTGCTCTATTTAGAATTTTTCGAAACTAGCCAAAAAACATGTTTTTTTTATCGAGTCACATGTACTCATTTTTCAAAAATTTAACTATGTCGAACCTTAAATTGCTCTAGCTTCACGAAAGAAACATACTGTAATTTTGCTTTTTCGAGAAAAAAATTTGTAGTGATGTTTCCAGCTTTCAAAAATGGTCAATTTTACGTGCTTTTGAGCGATTTTGACAACTTGTTTAGACGAAGCTTTCAGAAGCAAAAAATGATGGTGCTATTAAGGCGAAACGATATTTTCTTAGGAATAAGCTGATATAATCTATTTATATACATACCCCCCCCCCCTCCAATGGGGGTTATTATTGAATATTTCTAATTGCATATATGGGCAGAAAAATACGATTGCCCCCTCCCCCCTAAATAAATTTAAAATTTTATTTCCTGAACTCTTTACTAGCTATTTGTATTTTTGTAATAGCAATAGGGGAACTTTTTGGAATTTTCAAATATTTTAATTTTCTAATTGAAAAAGGGAACAGAAGATATTAACCAATTTAAAAATTTTTTTTTGACAAACGGTTCTGGAATCAACAAAAAAATCTTTCATAGGTATCGTAATTTTCAATGTTAAAAAATAATCTTAAAAATCAATAAATTATACTTTTGGAAAAACCACACGAGATCAAAAAATGAATTGACGAGACTTGTTTTACGAAAAAAAATCAAATTTTTTATCAATTAATTTTTAAAAGAATTTGTAGTTCTTTTTTGATCGTAACAAAATTAATAAAAAATAAAGTTTTTTTAACAGAGAAGATCTACACAAACAAATTTTTTTTTAAACAAATATAAATTTTCTTTGGAATATTTGTTGATACGAGGCGCAATTTTTTTAATAATAAAAACTAGATAATGAAAGTGCGTCTGTTTCAATAACAATGCATATTTTAAACTTTTATAATATACATTTCTTCAAATGATACATTTCCCGAATTTTTCAGGAATAAATAAATATTTTGCACCGGAAAATATCAAGTACGCATGTTCAGAGACATTAAATTTTCAAACATCCTCAAAATCCCTATCAATTGTGCAACAAAAGAGAATTTATAAATTGAAGGAACATTTTTGATTTTCAGTCCCTAAAATAGGTTGCAATATTGGTATTCAGATTTATGAATGTAAAAGTCCCTTAATAAATATTTTGTTTACTGTCTTTATCGTATTATTGCTCTTTTTTAATTTTGCAGTCTCGACAACATTGTGGAAAACCAAAATGCGAAATGGTCAGTCCGTTTCCGAGTTCGACAAACCGTACAATTTCTTATATCATTATATTGAAATATTCTCTTTTATAATGTTCAGAGCCGCGTGTTCCAGTTCTTTTCAGAAGCTCAAGTTCTGTCTATTGAAAACTAATAATTCACACTTGAACGAGTCCGCCCAGAAGATCGACTTGGCCAGGAAGACCGAAAGCAATTATTACGCAGAAAAAGACGGCGAGACTCTTCGTCTGTCCGGAATCGCCAAACTTTCCTTGGGGTATTAACTTTTCCCAAGATGTTCAGTGAACATTCTACGAGGTAATTTCAAAAACTTTTCTCCTCGTCAGTTTTGAATCCATATCAGAAGGAAGCCATTTAGCTTTGATTCAGCTGACTGGAAATTTTTCATCAAGGGTTAGTTAATTCCGAAAGAGATAAAAGATATAAAAGAATTCTGTATCTCAGGAGTTAGGATATCAAACATTGGAAAAAAAATGTTTTTAGAGAAATAATATTATTTTCTCATATGCAACTAATGTAGAGAAGAGGTGGGGAAGGGGCGACAAAGAGAAAGATTTCACAGGAAAAAAGTTTCAGAAGGTTTAAGAATGCCATGCAAAGTTTGAAATATTATAATAAATATAAATGTTTAAAATTGTTAATAGAAGGCATAAGTATAATTCATTATTTATTTTTGATGACTTTTTTATTATAAATATTTAACATTTTTTTTATACCGAATTTTTAATAAAAAATTTCTAATAAAAAATACTCACACTTTAAATTCTGGAACTCCATTGGAATTCTTTGCGAAAATGTAAAAAAGGAGAACGGAAATCGATTCAGGCGCAGTTGGTTCATATTTCTTTTAATTTTATTTTGAAAATATAGACAGTATTTTCTGAATTTTATTAAAAGAATTCAATATTGTTTCATAGTAATGATTTTATGTTAACTGCGCAAGAAGGTGGATTTTTAAAAATCTTCTGATATATTATTGCATGTGTTATTTTTAAGTACTTTTTTATTCCTGTAGGGGAGACCATCCTATAGTAGATGATGATCGTACCTTAGATAATCATCCATTAAAAATAATTAATAATGTTAAATAAATAATTGAAGGTAATAAGTCCTTAAGAGACGATACGTGTTAATATATTAAAATTATAATTGATTATTCTATTTATAAAAAAGAGATTTTTAAGTTTTTGGATGATTTGGAATGCATGACGTAAAACCCCTAAAATCATAAGACTCCCCAGAATGATAAAACTGGTTAATCACAGTTAGTTTTTGTAAAAGTAACAAGTGTTAGGTAGAAGATAAAAATAAACCTACCAGAAGCTCAGGAAAAAAAACTAGACCTAGTAAGACCAGAAATACAAATACTAATAATAAAAAACTACCCTTTATAGAGATTGCATTTCAAAAGGTTATGTTTTCCATTTTTCACTAATAAAACAAAAAGAAAGTTTGGATTTTTAGGTCAGTGCAAAAAATAAATGAAAATATCTAATTTTTGTAATCAGGAGTTCTTATTTTTCAAATAAGAATGATTTGAATATTTTTGTCAGCCCCCTGCCTCAACCATTTATCGAGGCAGGGGCTGGCAGGGGGCTTGTCATATATATGAAATGTCTCATCTGCGATATCTCACAACTGCGGCATGTCGCATCTGTGGCATGACACATGTACGGCGTGTCTCATCTGCGGCATGTCACAACTGTGGCATCTCTACCTAGCGGCTTCTCTCCCGCGCGGCATTTCTCACTGTGAAATTGACATTTCTGCAGCATCTCTCCCGAGAAACAATTCTCCCAGTGGCATCTCTACCTTTCGAAAAATTTTTATGTCCAATTAAATATGGCTAAACTGAGGCAAGTCTCCCTCGACAAATTGTCTTCCCGGTGGCATTTCTCATCCGGAAAAAATTTTTCGAGTCCATTTCAAAATATTAAAACTGATGGGAAAACTGCGGCAAGTCTCCACAGCCCCATCCCTCGCCCAAGAAAATTATTGAAGTTCTTACAAAGATGTGAAAACTGTGGCCAGTCTCCCCAGTGTTATGTCAATCCTACAAAAATTCTCTAATTAGTTCCAAAGATGGCCAAACTGCGGAAAGTCTTCCCAGCGGCATATATGCCCTACGAAAATTTTCGAAATAGTTCTAAAGATGGTAAATCTGCTGCAAGTCTCCCCAGCGGCATCTCTCCCCCAAGAAAATGTTTTACTTACTTTTAAAAATAGCAAAAGTGCGGCAAGGCTCCCTAGCAGCATCTCTCGCCCAAGAAAATTATTAAAGTTCTTGCAAACATCTGATAACTGCGGTTAGTCTCTTAGCGGCATCTCAATCCTACAAAAATTCGCTTAGTAGTTCTAAAGATGGCAAAACTGCGGCAAGTCTCCCCTGCAGTATCTCTCGATCAAGACAATTTTTTAAGTTCTTGCAAAGATGGAAAAACTGTCATCTTAAAGATCTCAAAACATTTTCTTGGGGAATGAGGCCTCTGAGGAGACTTTTCGCAGTTTTTCCATCTTTAGATCTACTGAAAAAATGTTTGGTGTGAGAGATGCCGCTTGGGAGACTTGCCGCAGTTTTTCCTTCTTTGCAAGTACTTTAAAAATTGTCTTGGGAGACTGATACCGCTGTAGAGACTTGCTGCAATTTTACCATCTTTGGAAGTACGTAAAAAATGTATTAGGAAAGAAACGCCGCTGGGGAAACTTGCCGCTGTTTCGCCATCTTTGGAAGTACTTTAAAAGATTGCTTTGAGTAGAGATGCCGCTGGGGAGACTTGCTGTAATTTTGCTATCTTTGGAAGTACGAGGGTGGATTGATAAGTTTCCGGCCTGACCAAGAAAAACAACGTTTTTAAGAATTTTTTTTTTTATTTCTCAACATAATCTCCTCCAAGGCTG